>NC_136622.1:26252257-26815901 GCF_933228915.1 Telmatherina bonti
TGCATCTTGACTTATCATGTAGCTGTGTTACATGGAATAATTTAACAAAGCAGGGGATGGACTCCTACCAGGTTGTAAAATGAGATTTTTTTTTCCGTACGGAAATGACAGGGGGAGCGGTTTCTTGTGTGTGATGGTGGCTACTATGTGTGCGTGCAGATTTTAAAAAGTGAATCCCAGAAAAGCAGAGCAGGATCAGAGGAAAGGGACAGCACAGCACAACCCCTCTTGGCTCCCTGTGTTCATCCTGTGCACCTATCAGTATTCACCAGACCACCCCAGCCTTCTCTTATCAGGATGGAGCTGATTTACAGTAGTTTCCACAGATAGTTAGTGTGTGTTTTCCCTGACAGCAGTTTGCTCCCAGCAAGTAACAGATCTGCCTTTTTTTTTTCTATCTTTTGGTATCTTTTCAAATCAGTTCAGTCTCAGTTTTTCCCTTTCCTTCTCTCTTGATGTTTACAGGAAAATCACAGTTCCTGGACATATTGTCCTCTTTCACAGGCACTCCCTGGGCTTAATCTGGTCAGCCCACGTCAGCCAGACTGACAAGCGTTGCACATCCCGTTCTCCCCTTTCATTCTTCCCCTTCTCCAAACCTCCCATTTTGTCCTGTCCAAAACTGCAAGCCTTTCATGCTATTGCTACTAGCATCCCTTTCTCTTTTATGCTTTTTGTGACAATCACAGGCTCCTCTCCACCCTCCTACAGCCTAAACTCTTCAGCAAGAACATAAACAGAAATGACTAGGTATTTGTTTGGTGGCTGGAGGTTGCCTCTGTTTCCATTTGATAAAACTGCTTTGACTATTTTGACAGCTGGCAAGGTTTCACCTGTTTCCAAGCTTTAGCTTTGGCTCCAGGCAGATAGACAGCTGAACAAGTTTATCAAGCAGGGTTTTTTCTTCTTTTGTCTTTTTATTAATTAAAGCTAAAAACAAAAATGACTTCAAAGTGTGTGTTTCTGGCAAGATCCCGAACTTTCATGAAATTTGTTCCTGTTCAGTATTTTTTTTCCCCATTTCACTCCAAATTTATGTTACGATTTTTAGTTATTGTCTTGTGTTATTATCCATCTTTTATTTTACTCCATAAATCATGTCTTCAATTTTTTTTCAGTTGATTTTATTGGTGGATTTGATCCATTCCCACTCTACCATGTCAATGAGAAACCATCTCATCTCCTCCTAAAGCCCTTGTACCTGTAAGTACCTCATCCCAGTATGCATTTGTCCCTCTTTTATTGTGTAATTGTGAGAGGTTCATCAAAAGTTTTTCATTTTTCTCAATCAATTATATTTTTCTTAATTCATAGCCTACTTCCATGTCATCCTGTGTTTTTTTTTCCCTTATTTTCTTTCTTTTTTTTTTTTTTATTTGTTCAGGATGTTGAGGCAGTAGTTTACATAACTGAAGTGATAAATACGCTTACTTGCTTAGATTATAGGAAGCTGAAATTTCTGACTAAAACAGCCACTGTCTATAGCATGCTGTTGCTCTGCCGAATGTGAAGTTCTTTAGCTGTGCTGTTAGTATTTGTACATAAATGTGGGTGTGTCCAAATCAAAACTAGTTACTGGTGGAGGTACATAAAAAAAGAAAAGAAAAACAAAGCATGCTTTGGTTTTTAAAAAATTAAGGTGATCAATTAAGATGTGCAGAAGTTTATCGCTATGAGCCGGAGAAATCGTGCATTAATTCTTGGCCAACGTGAAATGAATATTTTATTAGCCTCTTGACAGTTTAATCAGCTCTGTCTCTAATGGGAAGGAGGATGTTTTCACTCCAATGTTAGGAGAGTTATATCCTGAATAAATTCATCCAGGGATGCTTACGTATGAGCATGTTTGTCTGTGCAACCCAAAAACATCTAATCTTCTGCTCTCTCTTTCCATGTTTCTGTCTTCTCCAGGTCTACGTAAATAGAAAAGTGTCCAGTGAGGGAGGTGAAACAGCAAATTCCCACGGAGCCATAATGGCTATTTCACATCAACATCCAACTGCACTTCGGCATGCAAAACGTTCCTCCCCTTCATGATTTCACTACTTTAAACATGTCATTTTCTGGTGTGGTGCCCAGAAAACCAAACATTTTTCAGGAAGCATCCATTGTGACAGGATTTGGGAACAAGGGGAATTACAGTGGAACATATGAGTATTTGTGTTTTTATACAAGTATCATCCATTTTCTTTCTGTGACTTTTCACCAACTACTATTACTACCCAACAGTGTATTGCAAGTACAGTTAATATAAACATTGTATGCAATCAGAGAGTTCCCAGCATTCTCAGTCTGTGGTACTTTGTCATAGAGGATTCTGATTTAGCATATTATTGATGGTTTGGTTCAGATCTTGACTGTAGGGCTGAATTACAGTGGAGTCTGTGGAATGAGCTATTGTGTGCCGCCTGTTTACTTTAGGATCTGTGTGCAAAAACATAGAAGCAAAGCAGGAAAAGGCAGGGGAGCAGTAAGGCAGAGGGTGGGGAGCGAACAAAAGCAGTAAACCTAGAGGGGCTCCGGCCAAAAATAGAATATGTAAATAATGAAATGCAGAGTTTGAAATGTGAATTATCATGAATGCAAAAGAGCGGTAGTCTGCAGGAGATGTTCAAACACGAAGAACGGCATGCAAATTTTACTTTTATGTCCTATTTTTGTAATTATTTTTTACCAACGGCATAGTTAGTATTTCTGAAGTGTGAGGTGTTTGTCTTCGCTGGCGAGCTGAAAGCTTTTCTTCACTTCAAGTCTTCTCCACTAAAAGCTCTGGCAGGGTCAGTTATTTCACACATTCAAGTAAAAGTTACACATCATATTTTTAACTTGGAAATGGTGACAATTGTTGTACCTTTCAAATTCCACACAGCAATGTTCTAGCTGTTTTGGTATTAAGTGTAAAAGTATTTCTCCTGTGACTGAATAGATCAGAGCTGTGACTCGTGTCAGATCAACAATTTAGATTCTTCTATAAATGGTTTTCGCCTCAGCTGTTTTTGAGTATAGCATGTTTTTTTTTTTTCTTTCTTCAGAGAAAACAAGGTTTGGGTTAAAACTGTGTGCATAGTGTCAGATAATAAAAGAAAACCTTTTTCTTTTCTTTGCTGAACTGGCTCTATCTAAGCTGGTTAAACTGTAAGTGAAAGCTTTCGGTGGCTTGTGTCGTACTCTGATGTCTTATTCTGACCCAGAATTTTTATAGCCTTTTCTTTACAAAAGAGAACACACATGGTTCACATCTCCTACTCTGATTGGAAGCACTTTGTTTTTCTGTTAAATCTTCCAGGACTGTGTTGGACAGTCAGGTCCTCACTTGCCTTATAGTTGATATCAAATCACTACTGCCCTCTGGTGTCCAAAGTGTTCATGTACAAGATGCAAATCATCTACTTAATCCCCAAAAAGATCTCAATAAGGGATTTTTGTCTTAAAGTCGCTTTTTGTCTGCAGATAGTAAGACTTAAGTTGATTATCTTGAAAGTGATTTTATGATATGTCAAACTGAGTTTAGTGTAGAGTGACACATCACCTTATAAATTTGAATCCAGGAAACTTTTAGTATGTCATTTGGTTCGTTTGTGATATTTCTTTTAAAATAATTCATTTTTTTAAAAATGGACAAAGGAATTGCTTTTGGTTTATGTTTTTAGTTTTTTGTTTCTGTTGTCAGAAGCAATGAATTCTATCAGATTAGATGAGAAGCTGTGCTGTGATACTAAATGTGCTTCTCTGCAATGGACAGCTAGTAAACTGTTGTGATGTAGAAAACAAACTGACCTCTTCTAGTTTGGACTGAACTGGTTACATCTCTGTTGGTGAGATACCATCATTTCAATGCCATTATTATCATTTAAACAACTCACTACTTGTTCGCTCACTGGCCTCGAAAAGCAAAGCACCTCACATTGTAATAAAACTGATATCAGTAGTTACATGCTACTAAAATGTGTAAACTAGTCTTCCTCTCAGTGCAATAGAAGTTTTCATAAATGATGACTGGCAGTAGCTGCAGCCTGTTAAGGTTGTGTATCTTTGTAGTTCATTTTTTCTTCTTTATATTGGAAGTGAAAGAAATGTTTTTCTTCTGTCCTCTGTCGCTCCAACCTCATTGACCTGATTGTGTAATCTTATTTATGCATAACTGTGCTTTGTTTCATGTAAATAGGTGTTTGTTAATAAAAGAATGTGCTCTTTCAATGATTTTGTGTGGCTTCTTTGTTTATGTAACAATAAATAAAGGAAAGTGATGCTGCAAAAGTGGAACTTATATTGTGTATTATTGACAATTATCTACAATACGTGACAAAACAAGCAGATAAAATGTTTTATTTTTTTATCATTTTAGGGGAATTTGGGGGTTATGGAACCTCAAAAGCATTCATGTAACATCTGTAGAGGGAGTGGTTTTTCATTGCAGCGTCAAGACATAAAAGCACGAACGCTGCCTCTGATGACAGCTCTGCAGATGGGACAGTGACGCAGGCTAGCAGCACAATCACCACAAACCACCAGGTGACCACAGGGGATGAAGACAATGGTCACTAGTTTGTCCATGCACACTTTGCAGGTCCTCTCTTCCTGCAGCTGCCTGAGCAGCTCCTCGGGACTGGGGTCCTTCACTGTTAAAGAAAAAAAAATAGAAAAAATGTTCAAGTGAAGTGTTAGTAAATTGAAGAGCAACGATTTGTCAACTATTTAATGTTTTTTACTTTTAAATGAGCACTGACCTTTTTCTCTTACGGGTGTTGGTGTCCTCACATTTCCTGCGCTAGAGCCCTGCCTCGTCTCTGGCTCTGAAGACACAAATAAAACCACCAGACGTATGAACTTGGGCACTCGTTGCAACACCACCATTGACTAACTTTGTGTCATGGGAACAAAAGAAGACAAACTCCTCAAGCATAAGTGTATTTTACATAGACAACAATGACTTGAGTTGCTCTTTGGGTAGCTTGAATTTGTGTGCAAAATGACGAGTTTTGCACGTCTAAGTGGAAAAAGAAATATTGTCAGGATTAAGTAAAAGCACTGCAATAACACAGCAGTAAATTTAAGATGCTGTCTTTAAAGTTTTAACTTACAAGTGCAAAAGAAAATTGTTCCAAAAGGATCAGGCCTAAATTGATTGTCAGATGGTGGGCACAGTTTGGGCTGCCTTTGCCAAAACTACTGCTTCTTTGAAACAATTTGAGAAGACATGATTTCCATCTGCTTCCAAGACATCATAATAAAACTGACACATTTCTTTTAATATTCTATGCATGGTTACTTTATTTCGATCCTTTATAGTCTCAAGATAACAAAAAACAATGAAAGTATTGCCAGGTAAACGTCTTGTCTAGAAGTTGTTCACAAAAATACCCATAAGCTTTTCTTCAAACACACATTTGTTCACTGCAACCTCCAAACTCATTGTAATTCTATCAGGCTTCAATGTTAATTTGCAAACTTTTGGCTCTAAAGTTTCAAGGACTTTCAAGAAAGCTTTTACTTTGATAAGTGAAGGAGATATTTGTGCCATGTTTTGTTGCATTGCACCACTGCTCAGAACTCTAATGAATCCTTCTGAAGGAATCCTTCACACTATTTTCTCTCAGAAAGCTTTATTGCTCCTCCAGACCTCGATAGACCTCCACTGTTTTAGTTAACTGCCATTTCTGAACCAGATTCATGGCGGATGTAACAGCTATCTGACGATGATTTGGCCTTCGCCCGCTTTGTGGTCATAAGATGTTTAGAGGATGACATGGCTGTCTGTTCTTGGGATGATGTCGATGAGTGAGGCTATTAAAAAAACTTTTAATTTTACATTCCCTTGTCTGTCTCAGTGATGACGGTAAACAAGCCATAGTCCTAATAAATCAATAAAGTAAATGTTATCAGAGAGCTCAAACCTCTTATTGTATCCAAACCAGATTCATTATTTTCCATAAGACTGAACACAACTGAATAAGTACCTAAGTTGGGCTTAACATATTTTAAGGCTGTGTCATCTTTAACATTTTGCATTTTGTGATAGTTATTTTCCACTCTTAATTTATCTACAGTAACAGACTTTTAGAAGGATGTCCAAACCTTTAAGCCCAGCACATGTCTAATAAATATCAAATCAAGGTATTAGGCCTTCACTCTAGTGCGACTGATAAAGCAGAGACAGAAAAACATTTCCTTTTGTTGCTAAATATTCTATGAATTTACATCTCTGAACCAAAAACAGTGAATTAAGTTGAATGTTTTCTCTTACTTACTTTAATTTAAAAAAAGAAAAAAAAAAAAAAAAGAAAAGTCAAGTCACAATAAGCCACTAATATACATGTACATCACAAAATCTCAAAATGATACAATAAAGCACAATATACTCTCTGTTTCTTCACAATACTGGCTCCCACCTCTACTATTTGGAGCTCTCTGTCTGTCCTCCTCCTCCGCCTGCAGTACATCAGTAACCAGATCAGATACAGATGTGTAGTACTGGCCTGTGAGGAGGTATTTGGTTTGGACCAAACTCTCCACCAGGCTTGCTTCAAAGCCCATCTGGAGAACGGTTTGCACCACAGGAGAAAGCATGGCTGATGAAGCTCCAAGACCTCCAACTATATCTGGGAGATGAGAAGGAGTTGAGAAGTCAGAAAGATAAGAAAAAAGGACAAGTAAGCAACCAGTGGAAATGACGTCAGTTTTACACAGGTCCAAGCACAACAATTTACATTGTAAAGCATACTTTGGTAAATAAGTTACCAATGTTGCAGCCTTTCACATCTTTTAATATGACTAAATTCAAATCACAGATCCCCTGTATCAATCTGCTGAATTATAATAATGTTCTTCCATCATTGAACAGAATAATGGTTTGCATAAAGTTTGCTCATTACTGCAGTCCTGCAGCCAACAATAACTTAGGTATTTGTCCGCTAATTTATTCCATTTTCTAAAGCTTGACAAAGAAAAGAAATGGACCTGCTATCTTTATGTAAAACAGTAATTAGTCACTGAAGAGGTCCACTTCAGAAGATAGCAGGTCCATTTCTTTCATCTATTAAATCTGAAACTTGTACCATAACTGATTAATGTTATGGTTGCTGCATTGCAGCTCAACATTTTTTTTCATTCTTATGCTCATGCGATGACAAAAAAAGGTATTTTTAATACTTTGTTTGATAAAACATATGCAGTAATTAAACAGAAGGCTTCTATAATCTCACTTGTGTCAAGATGTCCTTAATGGTCATTTTTCTGCAATGTTTTAGTATGACTTACCATTTCTGGAACCAATGTTTCCACGTGTGGATGTCTGTGATCCTCCCTAGAAAATAAGTTTTGTTTTGTTGGGTTTTTTTTTTTGTTTTAAATTTGCAATGACAAGACACAAAGTATTTAAAATGCTAGTTACAATGCATCCAGATACTTCCAGACAGTTTTTATTCCAAGTACATAGGAGGGAATCTTACCACAGTGTCACCCAGATGGAAATGAGCATCCTGTATGTTACTGATAAACTCCTGACCTCTTGAATGGATTAAAAACTCACATCTGAAAAATACAAAAAGGTTATCTTGTAAATATACAATGAAAAAAACAACAACAAATGAACCAAGGCTGGAGTTAGTCAACCTTTAGCCCCAAAAACTCAAAGAAAAGAGAAAACTGTGAAAGAAATATTGGCAATCCAGTTTTTGTTTTTAAGTTTGGCCAACACAAATTTCAGAATTTTAAAACCCAGAACAAATCAGTATTTGCCGTGACCACTGCATGACTTAAAGACAGTTCCAGATCGTCCCTGTGTGTGCTGTTTCAAGTATAATGCTGGCATACTCCAAACAATTTGCAATTCAGCTGTCTTATTTGTGGTTAGACCAGAGCTCAGTGTTGTCTTTGGGGATAAATATTTTTGGGCTGGTTAGATGCCTCCCAGCCAGTATTTAGTGGAAGATAAACAATTTTATATTGCACCAGTGCAGGAGTGAATGTTTTTGGACGGTTTTTCTATAATGGGTTGTAAAAGTCCTTTTGTTACCGTGGAAACCATTTGGCATGCTCCTGCCAGGGATCGTCGCCTGGCTCCCAGTTCCTCAGGCCTCCATCGCAGTAGAAGCATTTGACGTTGTCCCCATGACCTGAGATCGTCAAAAAAAAACACAAATGTAAAACAAGGCCGAAAAGCAGACATCCTATTTTTGTCTAATTTTATTCTCTCAACATCCCAGCGCTGTCCAAGTTAAAATACAAGAGAAACATTAACTTTACTTACCAGTACAGAGATTTTAATCAAAAACTATGCATCAAAAAAATAAGAAAAACATCCCACACCACATATATATATATATATATATATATATATATATATATATATATATATATATATATATATATATATATATATATATGTCCAGGTTGTGGACAGAACAACCTGGACAAAGCTCGGGCAGCTAAAGCAGTACAGCCTTAGGCAATACACAGTGTGGATAAAATGTGATGGATATATATATATATATATATATATATATATATATATATATATATATATATATATATATATATATATATATATATATATATATGTGTGGTGTGGGATGTTTTTCTTATTTTTTTTATATATATATTTATATATTTGGTATATATATATATATATATATATATATATATATATATATATATATATATATATATATATATATATATATATATATATATCCATCACATTTTATCCACACTGTGTATTGCCTAAGGCTGTACTGCTTTAGCTGCCCGAGCTTTGTCCAGGTTGTTCTGTCCACAACATCATGACTCAGCAGGACAATTGTAGCATGAACTCTCACATAGAGGAGGTCACTCTCGTAGTGACTGGGTCCTGCTGAATATCTCCCCAAAACAAGCTAATGGATACTCAGAATTGCTAAAATGTGTTAAAGATAGGATTTTTTTTTTTATTGAAGTAATGTCTCAAGTACCTGTGTAGAAAAATCCTGCGCTGGCGAGGATGTCTGGCTGCACCGAGGCTTCAGTGGGCCAGTTGTGGAAAGTAGTAAGCCTAGAATCCTCTGCTTCCATCTCTGGATAGACTGCTTGTCCAGCTGTTCCTTGATCATCCATAGTCATCCTCTGGAGCTGACTCAACAGCTGGCCATCTACAGAGTCTGAAGAGCCTGCTTGAAGTGGGATATTCCCCACTGCTCGACCTAGTATGAAACTGCAAGTAGGGAAATGCCGCTTATGCTCAGCAGCTGGGCTGTCTCCGTGTACCCAGTATCTTAAAATCCCTCCACAGCAGAAACACTTCACTTTATCCCCGAGACCTAAAAAGAAGAAGCCCGCTTTGGCCAGGTCTCCAGACGTAACAGGTGCATCTCTGGGCCAGTTCTGAAAACTTTGAAGTCTTTCTCCTTCTCCTCTCATCTGAGGCTCCTCAAGGATTTGCAGCATAGTTCTTCTGTCATCCATCATTCTGCAGCATGTAGGCTTTCCTCTCTCTTTGTGTCCTGTGGCAGTCATCCCTTTTGCGGTCCATAGTGGAGCGCACACTGAAGGTGAGTGCGGAACAACAACTGAAATAATATGATCAGGTGTGGGGGCCTGCACAGCAGCCTACAGGAGACTGACTTCCAGAAAATCCTCCAACTGCCAGAATGTATGCTCTTTGATTCTTGAATGAATGACAACCTGAACCTGCCATGTTGCTCTTCCTCTTCGGTATACCATGCTAAAGCCTATCAACTAATATGACTCTGAAATTAATATTATTTTTAAAATTATACTTTGTATAGGAAGAAATTTAAAGGCACAAGAAATAGTCATATCTCATAAGAACACAGGGAAATATTGTGTTTTTTATATTTGAGAAATGCCGGAATTTCATGAATTAAATACTTCTGAAACTTTTGAATCTGGTAAACACTAAACCTTAGTTTGAAAATATAAATTGTTTAAATGCCTAAAATTATTAGTGATGTATTAACAAAATATGTAAATATGTAAATGTGTGTGTGTGTATATATATATATATATATATATATATATATATATATATATATATATATATATATATATATATATATATATATATATATACTTGTATGCATATAAATATTATAATACATTTCATGGTTCAATTTGTACGATTTCTTTTATATAGCAGCTTGTACGTTCAAATTGAGCGAGTGATGTAGAAATAATAAATAGACAGCATGAGGTCTCAGCAAAATCAAGTCAAAACAATCACAAAGGAGGAGTAACAAATCTTTTCTTTTAGCAAAATTATGGCAACATATAAATATTTATATATTTTGTACAGTGACTAGAAATTTGACCTTTGGCTGACTTTAATAGTTTGTAATTCTGTCTTTGCTCCCACCTAGTGGTAAAATGAAGTAACAACTATTTAGTGACGAGGCTGCAGAGAACCAGGCACTTTCCGAGAAGGCTCAGCAAATTAAACAGAGCTACGATGGTAAAAGCGACCAATTAAAGACTACCTTGAAAAGATTTCTTTTATGTGTATGTGTGTGTGTTTCAATACATTAAACTGTTTGACTCACTTTCACACAAGTTGGAACGTAGTTGTCGAAAGTGCCTCTAGGAAAAATAATGTTTTGTTTACTGTGTTTTTGAGTATCTATCATGAATTGAATTTATTTTAGGTGCTTACTGTAGCTCAAACACACAGTATTAATGTGATTTAAGATAATGTAATCACACAGGAACAAAGCAACAAAAGTAGCCTAACCTGGACATGGCCCACATTCACACAAATATTCATCCAGCTGAGGATTTAGCTCACTGCACTCTGCTTAGGCATGATATGAAAGTAATTGTACATTTAGTTTAAACCTATACTTGAGTGACATATATATGAGTGACATTAGAGACTTACAACCAAATGCCAGAACAGCCATGATGATGCTGCTATACTGTGGAGCTGTCATTTTTACCTACCAGACTCAGCTGGATGTAGTTAGACTGGAAATACATGAGGGGTCTCGTTGGTATTTTCTGTGACCTCATGGTACTCTGTGTCATCTTTTAAGTTCCAGCAAGTCTCACATGAGCACAAAGCTGAACATAAGTGTCAGACCTAAGAGGCCCTGCAGAAAACCACAGTCTGCTGACACCTACTTGCCCTGTTAATATCCAAAGATATTGCAAAAAATAGCACTAATGTACAAATTCCAAATCCCTTGCACACAAGAGTATTGAAAAATACAGACAAAAAAAGAAACACAACTTGAGAAAACCCATTGATAAAAGAGAAAATGCAACACTTTAGACAAAAAATATTGTTTTAGAAAACAATAAAAAAGAAAACACCAGCAGTGAACAGATGACTTCAAAAAACAGAACAAAATATCACAAAACAGAAACATTTTCTTTTTCTTGTAGTTTCCTTATGTTCCTTTAAAAAATGCAGTTTCTTGTTTATTGTGTCTTTTCTGACATGTTAATGTTCTGTTAAGTAAAATCTAAGGTCTTTTTTGTTTTTTCAAATTTTGCATCCTGATTTATTCAGGTTTCTAAAATGTTGTACTAGTTGTTGGATTCTTTTTCTTAAATGTTTTTGCATTTCTTATTTCCATGCTGTTCTCTTTTTTCCATGTTATAGGACTTATTTCCTCTTTATATGCCACATTTACTGATATTTATAGGGGTTACTACCATAGACTATACGGTCATTGGTTACTACAAGTGTTTTGGCCTGTGCTAAACTATGTATTTTGCACGTAAGAGCCAACGTAAGACTGCTAAAGAGTGGCGCTAAAGAGTGGCAGAACCCTTGTTCTGCTTCAATAGATGTGTTAAATTATTTGAGTTTTTTTTTTGTTGTTGTTGTTTTTTTTCCATTTATCATTAAGGCAGCGGTGAAGATACTTAAACTTTTGCCACCCCGCGGGGAACAAGGTGAATTACATCGGCGGCATAGAGCCCGGATGGAGCAGCCATTGGGGAAGTGTACAGGGCTGAAACTGAAGAGGGCTCTCTCTGAGGAATAAAAAAAGAAAAGACTAAGTAAGGGGCGGCCGAAGACAGAAATATTCGAGATCCCAAGAGTCTCACTCGGCGACACATATCATAACCTTGAAAACCCGAACAAGGACTTTCCTGCTTTGGGACACTGAGTCGACTGACTTGTGGAAGTTGGGATACGTCCACACAGCGGAAAATACTCAGCTGAGCCTGCGCTGCTACTGCTAGCTACACGCTAAGCGGCACTGCTAGCCACGGAGCTAACTGCTACTGAGCTGTGAACTTACTTTCAAATCACGGGGGGTGAATTTCAGTCTCAAGCTCAGGCTCCGTGAGAATCCAGGGACTTGCTTAATGAATTATGTCTACCACAAGCATTGACCCTCAGGTATGAAGGACGATGTACATCGCAATCTAAAAAACCTTGCAAGCTAGCTTTATGCTAATGTTAACGATTTATTGGGCTACGGCTATTCCTCGGAAGTGCTAGCTAGCCGCTGGCCGGTGAAGCGTTTAGCAAGTTGGCTAGATTCCGTGAAATTCATTCAGGTTTTTATGGACATGTATGGAAGATGACTTTTAGTCATCAGATTGTACCACAATGCCCAATGTATCTGTAACTGAAACAATGGGTTTTGTAGTCGGGGAGGAAAAGCCCCATCCCACGTAAAAATCTTAAGGCGAGTAAACAGATTTACATAATGGCACTCGCTATCGTACTCTGAATAGTAACTTGTGGAATATATTATTGTAAGTTTTGCAACTGAATTATTTGCACTTTTATGTGGAAAACTTAAATGCATGCTGCATTAAAGCTGCTGGTGGTAGAAAGCCATTTTAAGGCTACGTTAGAGAGCGACGCTGTGCGTAAATTACTGCTCGTAGTGTGGTTAATTGACATTAGTTGTGAACTAAATTGTATATTGCTGAAAAACTTTTGTACTCCCGCTCCGCAAGAAATATTATGTTTAACTTTTAGGCAAAGACGAGGCAGCATAGGTTGCATCTCCAACGTGCATATGAAATTACTTAAAATAAATTTATTTCTTTTTTCCTTTTTCTGATGCAACCTCGACGCAGAGATCAAAGGGACAAGCATCCAAAGGTGGGTGATGGAAAAGCTTTTTTTTTTTTTAATTTATTTTTTATTCCTTTTTTTTCCCTAATATTTTTTAAAGTTGTATTTCATTATTTGATGAGTGATGTGGGTATTGTTTCTTTTCATTTATTGGAACAAAAACTACATCATGTAATGAACTTAATGTGATGTGATGGAAGGATTCAGTAAAATGTAATTGAGATGATAAGTAATTTGCCACCTTTGCAGATAACAAGGCACCTTGGCAAGATGTCTTTTTCTCGAAGTGGAATACATAAACGCCAGAAGTCAACTTTGTAACATACCTGTTGTTTCACAGACTGTGGGAGAAATTACATCAGAACTTTTGTTGGTTTATTAAAAGGAAGTGAATTGAAGAAAGCACCTCTAACTTGTTGTGTGTACAATAACAGTTTTCTCAATGGTCTATAAATGGAAACCATTATGACACATAATATTGCATGTTGATATAATTTTTCTTGAAGAAATCTTATTCAGTTATATCTATATTTACATGCTTATTGAATCACAGTTAAGTTTGCAACGGTTTGAGATTTTTTTCTGTATTGGTACATTACAATATTAGGTGTAACATTCATCAGCAGCAGCATTTTTCAGTCTCTCAAGGCCAAGGGTTTTTTTTTTTTATGTGTCTGTGTATATTTAAACATATAAATATACATTTTTCCTCTTTGTCCTACAATACTGTAGATAGGCAAATGTAACCTGTATGACAATGTTCAATTTACATACAGTTATGCAAAGGAAAACTGATCAATAACTGCAACTGCAATCATATTATATCCTAATCTTTCTTGTGAACATGACATGTATGTGTGTCTTTTGCTCTTTAACCAGTCAATGTTGTGGCAGGCTTGATTTTTGTTAAAGTATCTCACGTCTCACAAATATGTTGATAGCAGAGTGAACTGCAAAGTTTGATAGTCACTGTGTCTGCGGATACTGAGTATTTCAGACATGAAATCTGTGGGCTATCACCAATGAGCAATTACATTTTCTTTCAATTTGATCACTATCTCTACAGAATAATTTGCTAGTAATTAAATTTTTTGTCAGCATTAGCATTTGTCATGGATGTATAGTCACATGTCATCTTTGATCTACTGCAGTTGTAGGATGAGGTGGAGTGACAGACAAGTCTTTTGTTATTCTTCATCTGCAGCTCTGTTTCGCAACAGACCACAAGCTGCTGGTCCTACAGAATAAGAATTTTGTGTAGGGCCACAGAGCTGTTCAACTTGACTTGCTAAATCAAAATAATCTTTTTTGAATGTTTTTGTCTTTTTAAAAAAGCGCTTGATCTGATCAGTTGGAGCTGAACGCTAAAATTTTAATCTGTGAGAGTAGTACCCTTTAATATGAATCAATATGTGTTGGTGTAATACTGATGAAAAATACTTTTATTGCTGTGAATAATCTGAAAATTGACCTTAAATGTGCTTTCTTTGGAAAAGTTGCACAACAAAAGTTTTTAAATCCCCCTTTTTTCCCTGTAAAACAAAGTATTGAATTAAAATGCACTGTGTAATTTTGTGTATTTCTGCAGTGCAAAATGGTTCACTGCATCAGAAGGAGACTGTCCATGACAATGACTTTGAGCCATACCTTACCAGTCAGTCCACTCAGGTAAAATCTTCTATTTTCTTACAATGATTTTGCTATACATTATTTTTAATCAAACTATCTTAAGTTGCTTTTGTTTCTGCTTTCTTCTATTCAGAACAACAGCTACCAGTCCATCACCGATCCTTACCTGTCCAGCTATTATGCTCCTTCCATTGGGTTTCCATACACACTAAGTGAAGCTCCCTGGTCCACAGGTGGAGACCCTCCAATTCCATACCTCACGCCCTATGGACCTTTGAGTAATGGAGACCATCATTTCATGCCGGACACAGTGTTTGGCCAGCCAGGGGGCCTGGGAAGCAGTATCTACCCCCACAGGTTTAACTTTTTCCCGGAAAATCCTGCCTTCTCTGCTTGGGGCACAAGTGGCTCCCAGGGCCAGCAGACTCAAAGTTCAGCTTATGGTGGCAGCTACAGCTATCCTCCAAGCTCTCTGGGGGGCACTTTGGTGCCTGATGGCCAGACTGGCTTTCACAATGACACCCTAAACAAAGCCCCTGGTATGAACAGCCTGGAGCAGGGTATGGTTGGGTTGAAGATCGGAGGGGATGTTTCCGGTCAAGGGTCAGGAGTTAAGGCTGTGGGATCAGTGATTGGTGGAGCAGCCGTGGCTGCCACGGGAAATGGAGCCACAGCTATAGGAATGCCTCCCACTAAACAAACCTCCTGGGCAGCCATTGCTAGCAAGCCTGCCAAGCCACAGCAGCTGAAAACTAAGGTGAAGCCAGGTATACCCAATCCAGGGGGAGCGCTTCCCCCACCACCCATCAAACACAACATGAATATTGGAACCTGGGACAAAGGCCCAGTGACTAAAGTAGCCACAGCCCCACTGCAGCAACAGCAGCAGCCTCTTGGCCTCTCTCATGCCATGCCGCCTCAAGGCCCAATGCAGCAAGGACCCATGCAACCCCCTCCTCCCCAGTCTTTAGTTCAACCCCCAATGCAACCAATGGCCTTACAGCCCCAGCCTCCACATCACCAGCACCATCAGCCACCACCTCAGCCCTACCAAAATCACACCCAGCCCCCTCAGCCCCAGACCCGTTGGGTTGCACCACGCAACCGCAACCAAGGCTATGGTCAGGGTGGCCAAGGCCATGATGGAAGTGGTGTGATGGGTGTGGTTGGTGGTGGGAACAACGGCCCTCAAGCATCTGCTAGTCAGGGGTCTGGGGGAGAGTCACACCCAGTGCTGGAAAAGTTGCGTGCCTCCCATAGTTACAACCCCAAGGACTTTGAATGGAACCTGAAGAATGGTCGTGTTTTCATTATTAAGAGCTACTCCGAGGACGATATTCATCGCTCCATCAAGTACTCCATCTGGTGCAGCACGGAGCATGGTAACAAGCGGCTGGACTCAGCCTTCCGGGCCATGAATGGCAAAGGTCCTGTGTACCTGCTGTTCAGTGTCAATGGCAGTGGTCATTTCTGTGGTGTGGCAGAAATGCGATCGCCAGTGGACTATGGGACCAGTGCTGGGGTTTGGGCACAGGACAAGTGGAAGGGCAAGTTTGACGTTGACTGGTTGTTTGTTAAGGACGTGCCTAATAGCCAGTTGCGCCACATCCGCCTGGAGAACAATGACAACAAGCCAGTGACCAACTCTCGTGATACACAGGAAGTTCCTCTGGAGAAGGCTAAGCAGGTGCTCAAGATCATTGCCACCTACAAACACACCACCTCCATCTTTGATGATTTCTCTCATTATGAGAGGAGGCAGGAAGAGGAGGAGGAGGTGCGCAAGGTATGTACAGTGATCTGACAGTTGAACAAATTGAAACAGTGTGTGCTGGTTTGTCTAATTCATGAGATGCTAATAGTTTTGTGTGTGTGTGTTTTTTAAATTATTTACAGACTTTTGAACCTGCTCAGATACAGAACCGCTCCCGGTTGGATCAGGTAAAAACTTAATTTGCTGATCTTTTCTTTTCTCTTGTTGGATCATTTGTCTTCCGGGGAGTATATGACAACTTATTTTAATGTATTGATCATTGATTATCTGAAACCAATCTAGTATTTTCTTTCCGTTTTAAATGTTTGTAGTTTTGAAAAAGTCTTTGATTCTATTTAATGGTTGATAATGATCATGCTTATATTTTTTTCTTTTTTCAAACAGGAGCGCCAAAACAGGAATAAACAATAGAAGACATTAATCCTTGGCTTGATCAACAGTTACACTAGGACTTGATTTAAAGACAGAAGAATATTAAAATGCAACAAAGCCCTTCTTTTTTGTTTTCTATTTAATCCTGGTGAATCTCTGCCATTGTCAAGACTTGTGCTTTTTCTCCTCCCACTTCCCATCCACCACCAATTCTTGTGCAGGGATAACAAGCTGATTAAATGTATCACCTAGCGGCCACCACGCTACATAGACCTTTTTTTTTTTTTTTTTTTTTTTTTAAACATATTTTCGTCCCGTTCCATCACGTACTCTTCTCTCCAGACTGGTTTTCTCTCTCTTGAGCCAAGCCCCCTCTTCTTTCCAATTGAATCAGGGTTTGACTGCACCATGGAATAAAGAAAAAAAATCTGCCACTTTATATCTCAGTACAATCAGGAACAGATGTGTCCTGCCCCTATTTGTCCATTTGGGGGCATCATTGCCATGCTTCATAAGTTTATCTGTGCCAACAGGGTTGGAGGATCCTAAAGGCAACGTTAGACTTGGAACTGCGCGATAATAAAACTTCAGTGGTTTATCTATTTTTCATTCAGATCAACAAAATCTCTATTTTTTGGCTTACTACTGACAATTTTGATTTCAGAAACCTCTTTTCTGGAGCCTTAATGTTTTCTTTTTAAAGTTTTGTTTTTTCTTATTATTTTTCCTTCTAATTATCAAACAAGAACTGCTCAGTGACACTGCTGGAGAAATCAGGGATAGTGTGAAGTCACATGGGACTTGAGACATTTCAGAGGACTTGCTAAGGCTTCTGGGAACGAAATAACCAATGTGTCCTCCACAACCAGAACTCTCACCATTTGAATCAAAAATTGTACTAATGACACCTTTCAAACCCCTCTGTTATGTCTTCTTTTTATGTTTGTCCTTAAGGGGTCTTTGTATGTCTCTTCAGAAGATTCTGCTTGTGTACACAACCCAGTCTGAGAATTGTCGCAACCGTCATTTGAACTTGCTGTCACAGTTATTTTTAATGTAACTGCTAATTTGAAAAAAAATCTTTCTTGCATTTTTGTTTCACAAAAAAAGAGGAGGGAGGTTACACATATTTGACCATTCACCGTCATTCTGTCTTAATCCTCTGTTTTTGTTTTCTTGATTTCTTGAATTTGATTTTTGCTAAGTCTTTCGTGTTGGTCGTAATGCTAAGCTTTAACGTAGGAGCCTATATATTCATGGAGAAAGCCTAAAAATGTATAACCTAAAAATTAATGTAACTGATTTAATATTGAGTAAGAAAAAAAAAAAAGGATGAAATGTGGTTTCTGTGTGGGTTTTTCTTTTCGTTGGGCATTGCACCTCCTAGTTTATTTTAGCTTGAAAGTATTGATTATGATAGACATTTCTGAAGTATGTTTAAAGAAAATTAAAAGTTGCCAAGGGCCATTGGTAGGGGGTGTGATGCTCATGCAGGGCAGGCTTTAACAGGAAATTTGTTGAAGATGCAGCTTGTCTCTAAGGTGATGATGCTTTTAACAGTTAAAAGGAAAGAGCGTGCTTCTGTTTGTGTGTCTCTCGTTTCGGAGCATTTGAAGCCAAAATGCCGAATTTGAGATCAGTGAAATTTCTCCCCTTGATTATTTTTGAGATTTTCCCTTGGCTAATTTGTGTATTCCAAAGTTACAGCAACACAGAGAAAAATGATTGGTAGACACAGATGACTCTTGTAAGGGATCTCATTTATGTAATTGTGTAAAACTTTAATCTGATGCAACCGTGCATTAATTCAATTCAGTTTTCTGATCAGAATTCACAATTTTCTGTTTGAAACATTAGAACTGAAATTATATTTATTTAGGTAAGGCGCCCTGGTCTAGATTATTTTGTTTTCAAGTTACCGTATGTTAGAATATGTATCCTCTATTATCTGTTTACCCTTTTTAACGGTGAAATAGCTAAAATAATGCACTTTGCTAAGGTCACTTGAGTATGATCTGTATGCTTCCCATGAGTATTTCCAGGTGTGTGAAGCTGCGTTGTATTCTTACCTGGCCAGTGTGTGCCCTGTCCTCTAAAGAGCTGTCCTCTAACAATAGCCTTTCTTCTTCATCTCCTTTACCTGCACTAACCAATAGCTAGGCTGATCCAAGCAATACGGTGGATTCTCTTCACATTTGCCTTGACTTGGCCCTTCTCTGCAGCGTTGAGTCAGGCGGAGGGGAGAAGGTAAAAGGATCCCACCGAAGACTATCGCAGCCAGAGGATTTTCTTCTCGGTTCTTTCTTTTTTTTTATTATTTTGTTTTATTCCTCAGGAAGCATGAACTGGTTGTGATTAAAGTACAGGACTTAAGTGCACGTTAACAATAACTGTAAGAAGATGTATGGTGCGAGGGGGATGTCAGGTCAGCTATGAAAGTCAACACCACAACAGATTAAAGACATGAAATACTAAGTGATTATCTTATAGGCCACAGTTGTAATGGGCTTACCTTGTTCAAAGTATCTATCTGGGTTTTTCTTTATAGAAGAAATCAAGCCTTAATAAACTGTCTGTTCAGAAATGACTGTCTTGATCTCATGAATTCTCTTAATTACCCTAGCACAGTCCTGCAGGAAAGATGGGAATCTCTGCGGGGCATCCCCAACACCACAAGGTTTCTGAAAATGAAATAGTCACACCCCCTGATATATTTTTGCTATTTCCTCATAGATGTTTTACAGTGTTATAACTGTTTGGCAAATACTGCATTGTTGTCAAATCACCTTTCACAGTTTCAGGTGGTTTACAGCAGTTTGTGTTTGAATGGGAGTGTTCACAGTTATCCTCATTTAAGATTCAATTATTAAATTTTGGTTAAATGACAAAAAAAATAAGAAGCAGAATTTGAATTTATAATCCACATACTTGTATGTAGAAAAGTAATTTCTGAAAATGTTTATTAACAAGATAGTGTTTTTAAATACTATCTTGGCTATATATATATATATATATATATATATATATATATATATATATAGATATAGATATACATATAAATGGATATATATATATATATATATATATATATATATATATATATATATATATATATATATATATATATGGATATATATATATATGCATGTATATATATATATATATATATATATATATATGGATATATATATATGCATGTATATATATATATATATATATATATATATATGTATGGATATATATATATGCATGTATATATATATATATATATATATATATATATATATATATATATATATATATGTATATATATATATATATATGCATGTATATATATATATATATATGTATATATATATATATATATATATATATATATATATATATATATATATATATATATATATATGTATATATATATGCATGTATATATATATGCATGTATATGTGTTGTATATATTGCATATGTATATATATATATGCATGTATATGTGTTGGTACCAAATGTAACATATTTAATGTTGTATATATTTATTCCTTAGAAGATCCTTCAAAGTTTTCCTGACAGGAGCTCTCCATGGTGCTGTTTTGGAGGTACTGTTGTTGGGATATTCCAGTCAGAAAACTATGTTAAAAAAAACAAACAAAAAAACATAACATGATTTGAACTTGATACTTCTTCAATTACATTTTGTTTAGAAAAGGAAGTAAAAAAAAAAACCAAAATAAGATCAAAATGTTCTGGCATTTTGGATTTATACAAATATCTTTCATGACAAAAAAGAATTTATCTGCTTTCTAAACCAGATTGGCAGGAACATTTTACAACAAAGACATTTGTTACCAAAACGTTAATGTTGATTTCTCCATTTTAGTCTTACATTCACTAAACTAAAATTCAATCAAATTTGATTTAGCAAACTAATACATTTTGCAAATTTGTCCCAGCCAAGAACAATTCCTTAGAAAATAATCACAAGAAGAGAGCTTATTTAAACTCACTTTATTCTTCTTTATCACATCATAAAAAACAGGCATAAAACTATACACAGTCTTGACCCAAAACTCAAAAGCAAATAAAATATAAACACGTCACTAAAGAGCAACAAAAATATAAATACCTGTGTTTGCCTTGTAACGTCCTTACTTGCTCTTATAGCTAAAATGTTATAATAGCAACATTGTTGCGATAAAAGCAACAGTTTATAAAACTACTACAGTATATAATATGTCCGAATACATGCATGTTCGGTTAATTGGTT
This sequence comes from Telmatherina bonti, assembly GCF_933228915.1. NCBI lineage: Eukaryota > Metazoa > Chordata > Actinopteri > Atheriniformes > Telmatherinidae > Telmatherina > Telmatherina bonti. Next base: position 26,273,328 of record NC_136622.1, read on the forward strand.
ACTCTAAATTGTCTCTATAGGAGTGGATGTGAGTGTGAGAGTGAATGGTTGTGTGTTCATCTGTGTTGGCCCTGTGATGGACCTGTCCAGGGTGTACCCCGCCTCACGCCCAAAGACTGCTGGGATAGGCTCCAGCTCCCCCGCGACCCTTAATCGAACTAAGCGTTTCTGATAATGAATTAATGAAAGGATAATATGCTGTAATTGTGTTTATTTGATGTTTTGCTCACAGAGGGAACTTTTTGACTTATATTCCGTAAACACTGAGTTTCTTGCTAAAACTACTTCCTCTCTAAGCTTTTCTTAAATGCAATTTAGAAAGTACAAAAAACCAACAAATGAATGAGATCCAGAGAGGAATGACATTAGCATTGGTCCTGACATAGTTGTTTGAAAATATAATTTGCCAAATGAATGTATAAAAAAAGTAAAAATTTCGATCTTATTCAGATAGAAAATTGGTTTGTAAACGGATTTATGTTTATAGATGGTGTCGGGGCCTTGAGCGATCTACAGCAACGATGCGCTGTCAGGGGGATGCCTGTAGATGGCATTGGATCACTTATTCTATATGTCCACTCCACCAAACTAAACACTAGCCGTCATTTGATGTCCTATCATTTATCTTCAGTTTCTGTTGTGAGCCTAATGTTTGAGCCACTTAGTTAAGGCGGGACACACCGGAGCTGTTGGCTTCCTTTGAAATATGCTTTAGTCTAATGTGTCTCATACAGCACCTTAACGGAGAACTGGTATCAACGACATATATACATTTATTACATCACTTAATATGACCGAAAAAAAAAATCTGTGCTATCTAAATTAAAATTAAGCGTTTATACATACATACATATATACATAGCCTACATACACACACACACGCGATATATATATATATATATATATATATATATATATATATATATATATATATATATATATATATATATATATATATATATTAGTCGTTGAAAATTGAAAATTGATTTTTTATTTTTATTTAGGCCGTTGTAGCTACTAAAACCGCAATTGAGCTCGATCATGTCATTGCCAATAAACTGCTTTTATCATCCAGTGTGAGAAATGTGTGGGATATAGGAAAAGAAACCTTTGATCAAGTCCTATAAAAATCCAGAAAGACCAAGGAATAGATTTAGTGACGTTTCAAAGTAAGACACAAAATCCACTTGGCAAAAGTCCATTTGTTGACTAAATCTGTTTAGTAAAATAGGCTTCCTGCATGATTGCAAACAATTTTACATTTTCTGAAAAAAAAAATGTTTGTAGGCTAAACGTGAATTAAAATCACACTGACTTAACTAATTTAATACCAAAATAACCTAAAGCTACGCATTGCGTCCATCCATTTCAAGCAAGCAAGCAAACACACACACACACACACACACACTCACAAAGACACACACACACACACACACACACACACAGAGGTAGCCTACATTTGCATGCATAAGTTACCCTTGCTTCCGCGAGCACGCACACACAAGCGAAGCTGAGTGTCAGTGTATCAGTAAGCTTCATCCTGCTGCCGTGATTGGCTGTCAGGGCCTGTTTCCCTGACATTAGGGGTCAACTGAAGCCTGCGGCCTGATGAAATGACGAGGGAGTAAAATGCGAAGCATGATGCTGTGAAGATTCCTCTCTTGGCATTCACCGCGTGCCTTAATTGTATGGACATTAAATCAAGGTCCGCTGTGAACACGCAGAGTGACAACCCTTTGAGAAGCCTATCTGAGCAGGGTGAAGCCCAGCGAACAGCTTCTAAACACCGCCTGACATCCACACGCTCCAACTCTCAGCATCCTCCGCCAAGGATATTAAGATTACAAGCCTGCAGTATAAGTACATCTCCAATTTCCGTGCGCGTCCTCGTGTGTGCACATCCACACCAACACACATGCACATAAAACTAAAGCCGATTTGCTACACAATCATACGCACGCACATAAACGCTCATTTGAGCACTCAAATTTAAAGCCGATTTATAGCCGACATCAGCAATACTGCATGCGGCCACAATCGTCTACTGCGCCTCTTTACATTCCAAGCAAAGAAATATTGATATGACTGCACCACAGCTCGGCATCAAATCCAATCAGACAAAGACAAATATGCAAAGAATGTAACTGAAACCCCCTGGCATGCCATTTGCAAACAGGCTACTATCTAAGATCGGATTCGGTGGTTGTGCGTCTTTACGCATCTTTTGGCACGGTGCCTCTCACAGAATGACAGCTCAAGCTACGCATCCTCTCTTCTCCCCCTTCATCAAAGGCGCTCAATTTACAGCGATAGCCTGATCCAAAACACAAAGACGAGAGTGTAATAGAATAGAAAGCAACGATGGCAGAGGGTCGCAAAGCTATTTGTCTGAAGTCATACATCCCCACTGCGAAGAGTACTGTATGTTCCATTGAACTTGGCTCGAATGCAGTTCCTTGGCTTGTCCACGATCAACGCCCTCGGACAAAACGCGTGATGCCTTCTTTCTTCTCTCAGCTGACACTAGTTTTTACCATTAGACTACTGTGTATCTTAAAAAACCAAAGTCATTCTTCTACAGCACTCTAGCATATCCCTAATGCTGGTGTCGTCAGGAATCTGAGTTTCTCCGTACGGTGGGGGAAATGGCTTCTTTGTCTTCGATAATGTCCTTTCTCCAATATGAGTCTTTCAGTTCCTTTTGGTTTGGGGTCTTTAATCTGACCCTTTTCAAACAGAATCCAGCATGCCCCCCTTTCTCTCTCTCTCTCGTTCCTCTCTTGCGGGCTGTGTGATCCACTGTCTCCCAGATTAGAGCGCCCCTCTCTTCCCATCCTAGACAATTGCGAGTCTCTGCTGATTGGGCTTCAGCGCAAGAGGATTACATGGGCGCACAATGACGTCATGGCCCGGGGCCCAAGCCAGCCCTCCCTCCTCACAGCCGCCACCACCACCACCTCCCCCCAGTTAAAACCAAATCCTCATCAGCCCCAAACGCCCTTGAAACCACCGACCTGACTTTCTGCAACGCGTCATGCATGCATGCACCAGTGCAAACTTCAGCTTAAGCTAACACATAATAAATCTACTGCAACACACACACACACACACACACACACACACACACACACACACACACACACACACACACACACACATATATATATATATATATATATATATATATATATATATATATATATATATATGTGTGTGTGTGTGTGTGTGTGTGTGTGTGTGTATATGTGTGTGTGTGTATGTGTGTCCTCCAACGTAGATTGAGAGAATCTGAACATCTTCACGGTGTTTCATGTGCAGACACGTTTCCAACAGCTAACTCTCCTTTTGAATGAAGTCTTGCATTAAGTGATAAAGTAGAAGAGTCTCAGGTGGGACTCGCTGTTATGTATCAGGCTTTAAAGCACCTCAAGTTTTACTACACACCAAAAGCACGCAACATGCACCCCGCTGGACTCATGAAAAAAATCTGAATTTCTTTGTTTTTATTTCTTTTTTATATCTTCCTGGTGCTACAAACATGACCTTTACAATATTCCTTGTAAAGATCTCACTGCCAGCTTTAAAACAAAAAGATAACAGATATTTCATGCAACATTCATATGTGATGCATGGTTGCTAATTTGCTAAAGAAGACAGTGACCTCAAGGATACCCTTTTGCTGCCTGTGGCCACAGAAGGTCAGGACCACTGTCACATGGCGATGCGCTCTGCACTGGGCTACTTTGCTGTTAGCATATTAGGCTAAATAAATAAATAAAATTCAGCTATCACAGGTTAATAAGGAGGTCTAAATGATGTAGCCTGCTGTGCTCCATGTGATTCAGACTGTTGGAATAGATTATTGTAATGGTGGCCTCTTCCTTTTATAACTAGGTGGGTTTTTCAACGTATTGAAGATAATATTTATTTTATTGTATTTTAATTTAGCATATCAAGAGGCTTAGTTTTAGTTCTTGAGATTCATAGTCAGAAACGAAGTGCTGTTTTTAACTAGTCTCAAGAACAGTTTGTTCAGTCAGTCATAAACCTGTATGGTTGTGTCTATGATCTATTTCTCATTTAGGTACGACCTCTTTAAACTGCAGTGTATCTATAATTTATGTTGTGCACATAAACACGCTTCAAGTTAAATCTTGCTGACTTCTGTCCCAGGAGAAAAAAATAATCGTATTTTTAAAATATTTCCCTCTTCTTGCCTTGTGTCTGTCTCTTACTGTTGGCTGAACAAAGAGATGTAGAGGAGGAACCGTCAGCGGTGTTCCGGATAGGACCGCTGCTCTTTGCTCTTGTTAACCGAGACAACAAAATCGCAAATGTTCGTTTACAATAAAAAAAAAAACAAAAAACAAAACAAAAAAAACCTAAAAAAAAACCCCAAAAAACTCAAGCAGTTAATGACGATTTCAGCATGGATGCATTTTGCTATAAGTTCAACATCCGCATTGTTTATCTCAAAACACCCTCTCACTGCCTTTACGATAATGCAAGCCAATCCACTAATTGTTAGGCCTAGAAGTCTATTGGTTCCCCTCAGCTGAAGTGGAGAAAATGAAACAACTCATGCTGCACTGGAGACTCGTCTTCTGTCCAAATATAGCCTACACCGATAAAATCCACACCGGCTTGCATCGAAAATCCTTTGTTCAGTGTCTTACTCTCGTCGTTGCTGGCATCCTCCAGCTATGCACCACACTGTGGCTCCATCATATCTTCTCCATTTTGTGCAACCGATGCTTATGTCTGTGGAAAAAAAGGGAAAATGCATGCCTACTCAGCAGCAAAAGCTAAAGTTTAGCAAAGATACCGTAGGCTTCTCTCCACATGCACGATGAGCCAGAGAAAAAGAGAGATTTTGAGTTGAATTGCAGTTGCTTTTTCTCTTCGCCTCTCCCTTTGCCGGGCTGAGCGGCCTCCACATCTTAAGCTGAATGAAGGGGGAGTTGTCCCTGTGCATTACAATGACATTCAGGCCCCATTCATTCAGCCACTGTCTAACGGTCTTTGGACAGCAAATGCACCCCCATCGGGGGGTAGAAGCCCCCTCATTACACCCCCAATCCCAACACGCAGCCCCCTACAAAAGCCCCAACAAAAGAGAGAGGAGAGTCGGCCCCAGTTGTGCAAGCTCGGCCCCTGGACTTTTGAGGAATGCTGGGAAAATCTTTTCCCTATGTATTTGAATTACTTTAAGAATCACACAACACCGAGTTACACCTATGCAAACACCGTCTTATTACACACACCCACACGCATATATATATATATATATATATATATATATATATATATATATATATATATATATATATATATATATATATATATATGTGTGTGTGTGTGTGTGTGTGTGTGTGTGTGTGTGTGTGTGAGTGTGTGTGTGTCATAAGACGGTGTTTGCATATAAACCTGTCGTTTGTATATATGATATCGATCATTTAGCCACGCTTATAAGATCCAGACACTCCTTGCAGCAGGTGCACCAAGAAGGCGGAGACCTGGTGTGACGTAATGTGCAAAACGTTGTCCCTCTTAACGGCCCTGTGCATGTAAAGGTAAAGAAATGTACTGTCTTGCACAAATATACCACAAAAATGTGTCCATCAGCAGGAAGAGGTTTAGCGCAGAGTCAAACTCAAATCTGTAACATATTATTCTTCGAACACATTCACAACATGTACAGATACTATTATTTAATTCAGCCTTTGCATTTGCAAACATACCTTAGAAAGAAAATAGTTATTAAATAAAATCTAAAAAAAACTTTCAAACTAGGGACATCAAATCCAAAAGAGGAGGGGCTTAAATATTTACCTTAAATATTATTCAAAATAAACTTCATGTAGAACATGTTTTTTTTTTTATTATAAGTAATATGCTGCTTTTATAATAATAATAATAATAATAATAATAATAATAATAATAATAATAATAATAATAATAATGACAATACATTCAAAGATAAAACTAATAAATTGTCCCGAAATGTGGTGACAGGTTTCCCAGGGAAATCAGACCGATTTCCGAAATTGCTGTTGAAGGCCCAGATAGGCACAGCTGGGCATCTGGGCTCCTTCGTCGGGAGGAGGGAGAGGTCAGCGCTGCAGCCGGTGCAGCTCTGCACCAGAAGCCCGTTGTGCGCACACCCAGCTCGAAGTTCATAACCGAGTTCCTAACACAGGAAAGAGATGCTCTGGATGAAGAGAAATCACTTTGATCAGGTGACTTAAATGTCAAGAAATTGTACCTAATAGCTTTTATAGCTAATTACTAGTCTTTTAAACATAATTTGAAACCTTGAGTCAGATAACATATGCACATTTCACTATTTCAAAATTAATTTAAAACAAATTTTATTTTTTAAAAAGTATTTATTTTGAATTTTGCTGTTGCTTTGTTTTCTTCTTGTTTATTTTATTTGGTAACACTAGCTTTTTGGGGGTGGGGGGGACGACGACATTTCATTTTAAATAATGGAGGCTTGAAGAACGAAAGAGAAAGAGCGTCAAATTTATCCTTAAATACAGAACATTTCCTTTAAAACAGTGGCTGAAGTTTATCAAAGAGAAACATAAACGCAACTCCAGCACACCCCCCACCCCCCAAACCTCCCACACTTTTTATACTGGCGCTGCTACTTGTTTTGAGAGGCATATAAAGAGGTGTAACTTTGCAAACATTTCTTAAGAGAGCCAGAAGGACCCTCTAGTATTGTCCACCGAGAGAAAGAGAAACACTTTGACAAAGGAATCCATTGTTCCTGGCAAACAATTCAAGGGGCCTAGTAAGCTGTCCTCTGCGATCAGGCAGCCGGCCGCTGATTTGAATGCAAGGGGCCACTCCAAGGAGAAATGGTAATATATGGCAAGATACCACAAATACTGACCGATATTAAAACCACACGAGCCGGCTGTTGCCAACTTCTGTAAACACGCACTCAGTGGGGCAGAGAGAAGAGTTAAAGGCTGAGGCTGAAAGAATCTTTAATGTTTTTTATTTTATTTTATTTTTTTATGCAGGATACAGAACCTGCTGTAAGGATGAACCACTCTAAAATACTATTGTGGTCCACGTGGTCACAGGTAAGATTGTATGGATGCAGAAATATCTTTTTATAGTTCTTTTTTTTTAAATTTGTATTTACCATACAACATAGCTGTGCTTCAATATACAATTAAATAACGAAAATTATGCAATGTGCTGTTTTTTTTGTTTTTTTTGTTTTTTTAGCTACTGCACAATGACATCTAACAGTCATTGTTTTGACAATAGCTATTGTATATATATATATGTACAATATACTATATATATATATATATATATATATATATATATATATATATATATATATATATATATATATATATATATATATATATATATATATATATATGGACAAGGGAGACTGGGTTTGCATACAAACTTGTCATTTTGCAAATAGTCGGTGCAGAAGTGCAGACTAACAATCGTAATTCATCACAATACAATGACAGAAATTAAGGTGCATGTTTGTTGAGAGATGGGCTGTCAATTCTACGTCACAAAGCAATGAGTCATGCAAACATAATTTTAGAATGTTTTAAAAGTGTAATTTCTTCAAGGATCGTCTCATCAACACATTTATGCATTGGGATGTTTTCAAGGTAAATAAATTGCTTTTGTCTCTTGCTTTGTAGACTCCATATTGATAATTCTGAGTCCACTTGACTTATGAGGTGAACGTCAGGACTAATGTAGAGGTGCTTGACTCTATCTGATAAATGTCACGAGCCGCTTGCTTTGATCTGTTTGTCACACGGTCAGGAGAGAAATGTCATTATCCTGTCTGTTGTTTTATTATTATTGCATTTTATTTCCTTCTTATATCTGCCTTGATGTTGTGTGGTCATATATACATGTTAAAGTTTACAGCCAAGTATATTCACAGAACAGATAAAGATGTCCTCAATCAATAAACTAAGAGACTGGATGAAAATTCATATGAATTTGGAATATCATCTTATATGTTGGGCACAGACTGACTTATAAGAAATGTAATATTTAGTTTGAATGGATGTCATTATATTCATTTGGCTATAAGATTTCATTATAAACATACTTCAATCCATTTATAAATGTTGCAGCTCCAGCCTGTGCAATTAGGACAGCAGAAAGGAAACAGGACACACTGACTATCAAGTAACATGATCATTACTCACTCTTCGAACACAAGTCAAATTTCAATTAATGCAATGCTGTGGCAGCCATAACATTTTCTTTTTGTATTCATATGAGATAGACAGCAGAGGGGACGTCAGGCTGAGGTGAGTTTTACACAAATCTTCCTTGTCAGCTGTTCACATGAAAACAAAGGCACACACTTGACCTCCATCCAAAGCATTGCTCTTACTGATGCCCATTCACGCCCAACAGATGACACACAGCATGCAAACCTGCAAAAATTCACTCATAAACTTATGCACAGCTTTTCCCATCCACATACTGTAACTAAACCTTGTTTCATCTCACATTCACAGCACACAACTCCTCAACATTGTCGGTTAACCTTGTAATTAATCTGCACCTCAGCCAAACATCATTAGGGGAAAAAAAGGGGGAAGAGATGGATATTAAGAACGATGAGAGGAAGATTAATAGACAGAAAAACAGTTGCGCACATTATGGGAATTTGAGCATGAAACTCCTCAGATATCAAAAGTAACTTTTTTTGTGGACTTGTTTGGTTTCTTTGTTTGGTATTTTGCAATTTATCTATTTATACACTTCTTATTTGGTGTTTAAAATCACTTTGGCACATTAGATGCATTTCATAACAATTTCATTTTAATTATTACCGTCACACTTTTAGATTTGGAATAATTAAATCTACAATAACTATACAGTATCATGACCTCTCGGTGCCCCCACCAATATTCCTTTCTTTTTTTGGGGGGGGGAGAGGTTAGTCCCCAGTAGAGAGGTTTGAGCAGTGAAGCATCAGAGACATTTATCATACAGCTGAAATCAGAGTCCGGGAAAATTCTGCAGATAGACCAGTGGAAGAACGTTATGCAAATGCAATAAAGAAAACAATGAATAAAAAAATAAATACAACCCTAAGCTTTAAGGTGGTTATTTTTTCTTTTTGTTTTAATTTATTGCATTTTTAGTCAACGTAACCACCAGAGAATGAAACTGGAGAGGCTAAACGCTAAAAGGGAAATGGTGACAATCTGTCCAGAGGATGAAGCAATTTCTTTACATCAGTCATGATAACCAAATTATGGAGGAAAGAGAGGATAAACAACATCTATTTGTGTATTTATTTCCAGCACCAACGGAGAGGGGATTATTAGTGGGTTTTTTTTGTTTGTTTTTTTTATCTAGTTTTCATTTAACAGTACTAAAATGCACCACTTACTTTGAAAAGATTCATTGCCCAATGCATAGTGTATAAAATCTGGCATTATTGAAACATCATTTACAGATAAACATTCAAATTTGCACTCACAAACGAAATTATCCCAAGCTCTCTTTTTCCCCCTACACTCTCCTATAAATCCCACAAACACTGCCTGATTTTATATCCCAAAGAACCTGGGAATCTGGCAGTAATGCAGCTGCAGATAAGGTTGATGAAGTCGTACACCGAGGTTACAGTTCAGCCATTGTTTTCTTCCTGTTGATGCAGTCCTTATACTGGTGCAGTGCAGAGCACATTGTGTCTAGTGGGCACCGTGGAGTATCTGGGGGAACTGTTTAGTCCCCCATAAGAAGATTAGAGATGATTGGTTTTATTGACCGGCCTATGCTGCGGTTATCAGGGCGACTCTCAGAGCACGGAGCCACTCTTTTGTCTGGCCTGCATTGTTCTTCCCAGACCAAGACCCTGCGCTGATATGAATTTGATATGACAGTAAAGTGCCAATTATGTACATACGTGCAAGGCCTCGCTTCTTTTCAGCTGTATGAGGAGTGAAAAGACAGGGACGCGAAAAAGAGAAGGCTGGAGAGATAAGGTGGAAGAATAGCTTGGAGGGTGAGCGAGCAGGTCTTAGGCATAATTTCCAACAAGAATCTGGAGTCTGTTACTTTTTAAACCCTTATATTGCTAATAAAATGCTGACAGTGAAATATTGATGAACGATAAAGAGGCCTTGTCTCTGCATTTTTTTTTTTTTTTGGTCCAACTGGCACTGCTGTCACATATAATCAACATCAACTGTATCTGTGAAAGATTGATTATTGTGATCAATATGCTTCTTCCTGCTGCTTTTTGTCAGAATGCTCCATGTAATATGGAACAATTCTATGTAATATTATAACGTTTTCAAAATATTCATTCATTCATTCATTCATTCATTCATTCATTCATTCATTCATATTTAATGTAACATGCACATCCCAGACCCCTGTCCATCATAAAGTATGCATTATAAGTTCATTTGTATGGGACTGTGTGTTTACAATTGAATTGGTGCTTTCTATATTTATGTGTGTGTGTGCCCTTGAATTAGCCTGCCACTCCAAATCAAAGTTGGAAATGGTGTGTAAATCTATATCTAATTCCCTTTTATTCCTCTCTTCCTGTTTTATGTACTCATTTTGGACAAAAGGTGTTAAATCATCTAAATCATTCCCTGGCTATTATATCCAATTAATGCCTCCTCATGGTGTTTTATTGTGTTATAAACTGCTATTGCTTGTGGTTCAGTAGACAAACACAATATGTGTCTGTGCTGCTTGCCACTGGGGGCTGGCTATAGCTGTGCTGGGGAGGGACAGAGGGGGACTTGGCCACTGCCCATGGGGGCCCTGGCCACTCTAAATCAGTTAGTTTTGGAGGAGATCCTGGTCGGCTTTTTAAGAGGGTCCATTATAGGCTTGTTAATGCCTCAGCCGAGGGGGAAACACTACTAACTGCACTCGATGTCCTTCTCTCTCTCACACAAACACATACACCTATGAACACACACCAGTTTTTCTTCTCCCTCTCCCTCTTGCGCTGCTGTTGTTGTGTGTTTCTGTTGAGATGTGTAAATGACTCTCTTGACTTCTCTCTGTACTCTGTTTTTCATTCACACGACACACCCATCGCTGCCTCAGTCTCCTGTTCATAAATTTCACGGGTGCAGCTATGACCATTCCTATGTGAGTATGTTTGTGTGTGTGTGTGTGTAGGGTGTATGTGTGTGTACAGTGTGAAATGTGCTAAGCAGATTGAGGGTTTCTTTGAAGATGTATTTTGGAGCCTGCAGGGGGATTGTGGAGTGTGTTATTTCATATTTAGGACAGTGTGCATGAGTCTTTTTAAAAAGAGAGTGTGTGAAATTTTAATTCACACTATATGTGCGAAGCAGCTTAGTTCATTTATCACTGAGAAGAGATACAGAGTGAGCCGCCTGAACTCCCAGTTGATCCTCTGTGACACTCTGGAGGATCACAACAAACCTCAAAACAAAACATGACAAAGTTCAGCAAGAACATCATCTTTTTTTTTCTAATGCCAATTTCTATGTTTTTTCTCCTCTTTGTATAACTTCATATATCAGTTTGGGTGAAATGGTCATGGATGCTCTGTTCTGCTTGTGGCTGAGCTATAGGTACCAATCTCGCCACACCTGAGGTGCAAGCTAATGTCCTCCATCTCTGCATTCTGAACTGTTGTCAAGGAAAGGTGCCTCTTGGTCGTCCTGGAAACCATGCCTCCCAGCATGCTTAGTGTGAGTGACAGGAGGAAGGTGTGACAGACGAAGAGCTTTGTGTGAATGGACATGTTGTGAGCAGGACTCGGAAGTAAATCATTTTTTTTTAGTAACAAACAGCACATAAATGTTTTCTTTACACAGTTTGCCCTCCTGAAAACAACACAATTATTTTTTTAACGGCACAACCACTATTTGAACATAATGAAATCACAAGATATATTATAATTTCCTTGTACTTCTTATGTTAAAATTCTTATAGTCATAGATAGTGCCTTTTTTCTACAATAGCTGCAGTGTACTTTTGATTCTGAGGCGAATGAGCAAGATGAGTGGCTGCCATGATTGGTTTCAGCAGAGGCAGCCTGTGTTCATCTCCTCTTTGTGCTCGCTCATGTGAGACACTCCAAGAGTATTTCCTCCTTGAAGAAGACATATATGTCCTTTTATTTGCTGTCCAAGGCATGTCAGTACCCCATAATTAAATGTGTTACTGACAGTAGCTTTCAGTCATATGGTATGTATGTTATTTTGTTACTTTAATTCAAAAGAATTCCTTCCCCAGTCTGATACTCTGCAGAGTTATGCAACTTATCTTTTTTATTTATTTATTTGAATAATGCATCTGCAGAAACGTACATATGTGCACATGCATACAAGTTCATCCAGTATATGCGTGTTTGCAAAAGACATAAACACTCACTCCTAATTTTCAGACCTTTTATCCTTTGGAGGCACGCTGTTGTGTTTCTGCTCAGGTTTCACTCTCAGAAACCTGATAAACTGTTAAACCAGTAACTGATAAAGTATCAGATAACAGGTGTTGCTGTCCAGTGAGGACCTGGAAATAGGCATTTTCCTGAACAGTGGCCAGATAAGCAAAATCTGAAATCTGAAAGGACTCCAGGAGTACCTGTCGAGTCTTACTGATATATATATTAACTCAGTGCAGACTCAGTTTGTGTGGGACCTTGCACATCCATCTTTATATATGTTTTTTTTTTAAATTTTATTGATCTCTAATTGTCTTGATTATATTTGTAAAAATGTTACACATTCCATGCAAAAGAGAAGATCAGTGTAGCACTTCTCATCACATTTATCAACTACCACAGAGAGAGACACAAGCATGATGTAAGTGACAGGGACTTTCACAAAATGTGTTTGAGTATCAGTCTAAAAACCTCTCTGAATAACAGCTCACACCTTTTCCTGCTACCATCAGCCTAACATAATCTATAGATCTCACATAGGTGTTAATTGTATTTGACTAAAAACTTTGGGATGACAGCAAATCCAATTGAACTTCTCACCCTCCCAAATCCAGATGAAAGTTGTTTTTCTTTTTAATGTATGCTCCATTAATCACAAATCCCCCACATCCCCCACCCTATTATCATTATCAGCATCTCATCACCACTTTGTCATTAGCCTCCACTAATGGTGTCTGTGTTATTTCATTGTATTGCAGTTTGTGTTGTGCCTTCAAATGTTTTCTATTAGGCTCTTATTACTGTAGCTGCTGCATAAGCTGTGATGCTGCTCTCTCCAACAGACCAAGGATACATTTTTCGAGATTTATTTGATGCTCCGTTTGTTGTTGGTCTTATGGGAAGAATAATCTTTGCATGAATGGTTCCCTGACTTCACAAATCTGTCTCAGTGAATTTACATCCCTAAATAGATTCCAACCTATTTTTGTCCTTCTTTTATCTGTGTCTCTTACCCTACTTTTGTTTTAACTCTACATTCATCTGACCACCCAGGCTTTTTCTCATTTAAACCTGTTCCTGTCTTTCTGACCTCCTACTGCTTTTTCCTTCAATTTTTAGACTATTTTGACTACTATTTTTTCCATTAGCCTACTTTATCATCCTCTCCTCTCCTCTCCTCTCCTCTCCTCTCCTCTCCTCTCCTCTCCTCTCCTCTCCTCTCTTCTCCTCTCCTCTCCTCTCCTCTCCTCTCCACCCTGCATGCCTCAGCAGCCTCTCCTTCCTGTCTGTCTGTGTTGGCATGAGCTTCGCTGGCTCTGCCCCCGCCTGCCCGCACTTTATGCTGATTGGACCAGCTGTTCCACTTAAATTCACCATGGCAACCACAACCCGTTTCCTAGCAACCCTGCTCCTCTCCCTGATTCCTACCAGTGTTCTCCACAGGCAGAGAGAGAAAGAAAGGGAGAAGAAGAGATTGAAAATTCCCTTAGATTTTTTTTTTGCTGTGTGTGTATGTGTGTGTGTGTGTGTGTGTGTGTGTGTGTGTGTGTGTGTGTGTGTGTGTGTGTTATACATAGGCATGTTTGGCTCCTCTTCTGTGACTCAGAAGGAAATGTGTTTAGTGAGCTGATGAGATGGTTAAATGCAGCCTGTTTGCATGTGGGACATGGGGACTTTCAGTTAACTCAGGGGTAGCTGGCAGGCATCCGAATATGCATCCAACACAGGTTTATGTGAATGTGTGAGGCTATTTGTGTGTGTCATCTTGTCTGCTGTTGACTGAACTTGTCTTCTCAGGCGTGATGAGAGCAAGGGTACATGCAGGCTCAAGCTAAAGAATTCATGGCGCTGCTGCTCTCAGAGGCCCCACTGTCAGAGAAGCCTCATAGCTCAAGCATACTAATCAGAAATACTGGATAGACAGACACACACATGCACACACACACACCCATGAAGAGCAAAAAAGCCTGTTTGCATTATGGCACGTCGTCATCCAACTATTTTAACCAAGAAAGATTACCCACCTGCTAATAGACTTTTCCTAGAGGCTGGGAAACAGTTCCATGGTCTTACCAGAGCTCATCCTGAGGAGAGCTCCGAGCTCCTCTTACCTCTCATAATTGGATCTCTTACAAGTCTGAAATTGTTGTACTGGTTTGTTCTCAGTTCACTCTTGTGTTGAAGAAAGATTAAATGCCACTTTAATCTTTCCAAGCAGTCTGTGAGCTGCATGTTTATGTTTTCTGTACAATCCTAATCTTTATTTCAGATGAAGAAGTACACACAATTAATTTAGAGTTCATTTTAAAATATGTTCAGCTGTCTTTAATCAGTTTTTGGAGAAGCCAACTTGTCTTGTTGATTAATCTGAACAACTGAAACATGAGCAAATGTGGATAATGCTAATGCCTAATTTTTTCTATAACCATTCATTTCAGAAATGTATACACTCATCATGACAGTTAAAGCTAGGGTAGGTAATGTTGGGGAGCTGGCAAGATTTGAACGTGGCACCCTTTCTTTGCTCCTCCCCCTCTGGTAGTGCTCCTTGCATGATCCAAGGCTTTTTTCTATGCACCTTTTTCCAACAACAATTTGCTCTTTCTCAGCTGTTTAGCCGGAGGAGGCAAATAAACCAAGCCGGGTCGGGGGAATCCTTCCTGCATTTTCTCAGCCATGTTTGCCTTCCAAGTTTCTTTTTCACTACTTTGTATTTTCATCCTGACATGCTATTTATATGCAGGGTGTGGCTTTCAGGTATGCACTGTAGGAGGGGGAGGCGGGGAGCCGGTAGAAGAAGCTTATGAAATATAAGAAATGAACAACTCCACTTCGTTCCGAATGTTTGGATTGGTTTCTATTGTTCATGATTACAAAATGTATAGACTACTATCAGCATGAGGAACCACTTCATGCAGAGTAAAAAAAAATGTCTCTGAGCAAAATTATCTACCTCAGTTTTAACTGAATGATGTGGAAATTGCTTCTTCTCTTCATATTAATGATGGACTGCAGCCTTTATATGCGATGGACCGGTGACCTGTCCAGGGTGTACCCCACCTCTCACCCAAAGACTGCTGGGATAGGCTCCAGCTTCCCCGCGACCCTTAATCTGACTAAGCGGTACAGATAATGGATGAATGAATTGTTGCCTTTTTGTTTTTCCAATATGAAAACTAATTCACTGAGTGGGATGACCATCACATGTTGCAATGGAAAGTCCAAGGAACTACAAAAGATCTGAGAAACATCATTATATTTTAAAGGTGGAGTATGTAAGATTTTCAATATTTTCAAAATAAATGAACTAAAATAATAACTACAATCATAATTAGATAGTTTTTTTGAACATGTAGGTTCCAGTCTGTCCATATTTGATGTGTTATTAAATTACAAGTTTAATTAATGACAAAGACCCTTCTTAAATGTTTGCCTACCAGAAGAAAAAGTGCTTTTTGTCATTTGTCATTAATTACACTTGTAATTTAATAACGCATCAAATATGGACAGACTGGAACATGTTAAAAAAAAAAACTATCTAATTATGATTGTAGTTATTTTATTAGTTAATTTATTTTGAAAATACTGAAAATCTTACATATTCCACCTTTAACAAAGATTAATCAGTGTTTCTAATCAATGTCATATTCCAAGCCATGTTTATTTGAAACAGTTACTGACCAAAGTATGTTAGACACTGCAACTCATTGGACTGTACAGAAAAAAAGTTTTAAAAAATTGTTTTAATTTTGCATTTGATTTTTCTTTTCTGCTACAGGAAGATGTACAATAATCATCCTGTAGATAAAAACAAAAATCAAAATGAAAATTAAATTCTTTCAAGCCTAATTTTTCCATAATGGCCATTATGAGAAAAGTAAAATTCCAACCAAACAAGCTGTCTTACACTGTCTTTCTGAAAATCAGAAGGATATCTGTCTTGTTTTCTTGAATTAACAGTAAGACACAAAAGACAAAGTGAAGAGCTGGTGGCAGTTTGAGACACTTTTCTAGAATTCTTGCAGATTTTCTGTAAGTCCAACATTTGCAAAACTAACCAATCACAGTGCATGGTGAAATGATTCATACAATGCTGCAACATATTACTGTCAATTTTATATTAAATGAAAAAAGAAATAACAGATATAGAAAAAGAAGTGAAAGGAATGAAGTTGTGTAAACAAGGCTGTGTGGGGCTGCATTTTCAAGACAGAAGAGCCACAGTTATAGATGACATGAGATACTGGCGTGCCTCTGCTTTCATACATCTCTCTGTTTACACTGGAACATGTCAATTCACCTGTTATTTCTTTGCATAGCCTGACATGTTTCAAAATAGTATCACACAGTCTGACACAGAATAAAGTTTTACTGGGGATGATTTGCACAGTGCAACATATAAAACAGATTCACAGATTTCTTTGACTCACAGGAACCACTTTAAGTTTGCCACGTGGAAGTGCTGGGCCACTGCAAATTTCCACAATCTTTTCAGCACTTCTGATGATGTAATCTGCAAATCCTAGCTTTTATTTCTTTGTTATTAAGTATTTGAATGTCATGTGCCTTTCCCTTCATTTATTTCACCACATTTCTTTTCTTCCTCTGACTGGTGTTAGCATTTGCAGTTTCTATGCTTAGATTTTTGCTTCTGTGGCTACAGGTAGTCTTGTTTTCTCAGACACACTACATTTAAGTTCATGGAAATTTATTTAAACAAAAAAGAAAAAAAAACAAATAGACAAACAAAAAGTTTATCTTTTGTATTGTTCTCTGGTTCTCACATACATGATTCATGGTCTAGAGGTGTGAAGACACATTTAATACATATATACATATAAAACCAATCCTAATCAAATTTATACAGATCAAAAAAGGATGATCAGAATGAATTGTGAATAAAGCGACCTACAGAGAACATACAAAGCAGCTTTTTATTATTCTCAATGCTTTAAAATATAAAGACTTGGTTGACCTTAAAACTGCACTTTTTCAGTATAGTATAAAGAACAAAACATAAAGAACAATGATTTACCTGTACATCATGTGTGTTAAAAAGAGACTTTTTTCCATCATTTTTGAGGTGGTGAAATGTTTCAGAAACCAAATGTGAGAACAAATATAAAGCAGCGTTATATTTCTGTTGTATGGAAGTATGGAATAAGTTGGACTCCACTAAAAAAACTGTCCAACATGAATCCAATTGAAAAAGATGTTTAAGGAAAACGTTATTAAATTTTATGTTGAATGCTGATTTATTGTTTAAAAATGAAATGACAATGAATATTGTTTGTAATGTGCAGATCGTGATTTGGGTTTACAGAAAATTTTACATATGTGCAAAAATGTAGTTAGTACAATAAGACATTTGATGTGAGCATTGGTGACTATTCTTCTTATGTCTTTTTAGACTTTTTTATGTTGTGTTTCTTTTTTAATTTTTTCACCTTTTATTATTATTATTGATATTGTTTATTTATTTCTATTGTTACTATTCTTTTCAGTCATGAATAACATTTAAATAAACTTGAATTTGAATCTTAAACTTGGTGTAATCATTTAATAATGCTACTTTTTTACAGACACATTGCATTACTCTTTTTTTACCGTAAAACTTCTCGTTCGATGACATTGTGACATGTTTCATGTGCATTTCTACAGACACTGCTACCCAGCAGCATCCCAAGGCAGAGAAACCACACCATACAACTTTCACATCCGGGATGTGACGTATAATAAGGAACTATCTGTTTTGAACATGCAACATGACTGATTCTCTATAAGGTGTTTTCTTTCTCTTTCCCTTTGTCTTTCTGTTGCTCCTATCCTCTCTGGTCTAGCAGTAGAAACTCAAAAATTTACACAAAATAAATAAAGAAATAAAATAAAAATCCAGAAAATCAAGGGGATCATCATACCAGTAATGCTCCGCTTGGCAAAGTAAATTTGCTCAGCAGAACATAGCATCCAGACCATCATTCTGCTTTCTTAAAAAAAAAAAAAAAAAAAAAAAGAGAGAAAAAAAAAAAATACATGACTGATTCAGTAAGGTAATGCGAGAAGATTAAAAGAGAGGAAGGGACAAAACACGAGTCATCGTAAAATTGTCTTTTCTTAGCTGGAGAGAGCAAACAGGTCAGGTAGGATGCAAGATGGATGTGAATTATTAATCAGTAGTGCATTACTATTGATGGGAAAAATGACATAAGTTCTCATCTAGTTCCTCAAAGATTATTTTGTCATTATTTTCCATTGTATGATACAAAAACCATCCTTCCTTCTATATTAGAGGACTTATAAATATTGTGATTTGCTTATGGGTTTAGACAGGAACTAAGACAGTTTGGGACAGAAATATGTTTAGAAGGTTCTTGCAGAAGAGAGTCCATTTTGGACAATAGCCAGAATGGACCACTTGGGCAAAAGTTTAGACAAAAGTTTCCCTGAAATGTCTGCTCAAAACATATACACAAACACTAGCAGGCACATATGCAACTTTATTCTATCCCTAAACTCTTAATTGACTTTCTGTTTATTTATCCTCCTGCCTTTGTCTTCCTGCTCTCATCCTTTCCCCAACTGCCTCAGAAGAAAACAGAGATATGCCTTGTGTCTGCTCTCCAGCTTCCAATGCATGCTTTTGGTTGGTTTGTCAGTATCACCGCTGCTCATGTGTCAACACAGACTGCCCCAGACACTATGATGTGTTTTTGAACTTGCTTTTATTCTTGACTTTCCCAAAACACTACAGCCACGGGGACAAAAATGCATCACGGATACCAGCTGATATCTTTCTTAGCTAATCACACAGACACACACTCACACAAAGGAACTGAGGCACACATAAAGACACAAATAGATGCAAAGTGTATGAGAGAAAGAAAGAACTGCACCAACAAAAAAAAAGATATTTATATAAGTGATTTGCATAAGATGTTCAACACATAGACCATTAAAGAACAGAAGCCGAGGCTTTTATGGTAATTGAAATAGGTTTCCTGAAAGCTTGCCAGTTGGCCCACCAGGATTTGAAGCAACACTTGGCCCCCTCATGTCAAATGGAACCCCCCACACCAATCTGTTTGATTGGAAACATATAAAGCTGAAAACATGATGGAACCACTCTGCACTATGGGAGCTGAGATGTGGGGGGTGATTACACCTTGACCCGCACAGAAGGTGGTTCCATTCAGCTCCACCTCCACAGTCTTTGTGGCAACAAACGTGTTAATAAAGCTTTCAGCCAATGGTTTGACAGTGTGATTATTTCATGTTGCAAACAGTTTTTTGTTTATTTGTTTTGTTTAGGTGTCGCTCTGTAATCTTCCCAGTGCTTTAAAGAGCTTGGGACTTAGTTCAGACAAGGTGATGTTTTCATGTCTGTGAGCCAATCACAGGTAAGCAACATTTGAACACCAATCTAAAGATAGTTGTCTCTTAGCTTAGTTAAACCCCCACAATCTCAATATAATTAGATTAGTAAGACTTTTATGTGTTAAACTTACTTGTGTTTTGCAGATGTGCAATTTTGTGCTAGTTTTATCATAAATATTCATTAAAAAAAAAAAAAAAAGAAATCATATCACGGGCTCTTTGGGGTTTTACGTTTTGCAGCAATGCAGAATAACTAGAATGTTTTCTTGATTGAAGGATTGTTTTGCATTAAGAGCTGCTGTGCATGGCCATCGGATGTTTGCGTCAAAGCAACATCCACAGCCAAAGAAGCAGGAACAGATTAAACAGGGATTTGGTGATGTAATCTCACCGTGGTCTGTGATGCTATCTAGAAAAGTAGAAGTTATTTATTTATTTGTTTGTTGTTTTTTTTTCCACAGATTTGCTCTTGTGCAGAATAAAAAAAATGATACACACTGACATGCATACATCATTAACTGTACACTTCCATAACAATTTTCTTTAGAGAGACAGAGAGAAAACCAATTAAAGTAAATTCAGACTGAATAACCAGAAAGTTGAAAAACCAATGTGACAGCCTGTTATTACAGACCAGTAGGCCATATGAGAAAAAACAAAACAAAAAACTATTTGTGTCTATTAAACACAACAAACTCTGAAATGCAGTCTGCGAAAGAAAATACAATAATGACATTTTTGAGACATTACAATATAAATATTTAATCTTTTAAGTATGTTTGACCAACCAAAAATACAAATTGTTTTCCGTTCTATGATTCTGTTGTATCAAGAGAAATAATTGCATGATTTTATGGTTTTGGACACCTTAAGTAAGTAAATAAATACATTTTATTCATATAGGGCCTTTTAAAAAATCAACAAATGCTTCAAAAATAAATATGAAAAAATATAAACAACAATATAAACAACAACACAACCTAAACCTTAAGATGAAATGGTCAAAGTGGATCAAAGTAGTAATGAAACATCCTTAGCAGAGCAGAACAGTGCTGGTCATCAATGTTTTTTCTGTCCAAAGTACAATATCTAGAATTATATACTGTATTTCTTAGACTTCAACATCAATCACTTTCATCCAGTCCTCTTCTGTTTCTGACAGATTGATTACCTTCTCTGCCTTTGATTACTTTCTTTGCCCCCCCTCTCTCTCTACTGAGGTGTAAAGAATAAACAATGTTGAACTTTTTGCGAGGATCTAAACTGTTTGGGAAGATCGAGGAAAATGACTTTGGGGAAAAGAGCTGGAAATAGAGGTCTTGGCTTTATGTCAAGATAACCTTGAGTGAGCTATGATCGCCAATTCATTATAAGATTTTCCACTAAGCTTCACCAGCGAGTGGATATACTGGATTGAGATGCGTTCACATGCATTTGTGCATTTTGGTTGCATTGAGTAAAATTAAAAGCAAAGTAAAGGAACCTTTTCTTTTGTACCATTGTACTGGTATTTTGAGAGATTATGCATATGCTAAGAAGCTATTTGGCTGGTTTACTGTGCATGTGTGATGAACAATGCTGCCATTAGCCAGGCACACTCCAGTGAAGCCTGATGATGAGGGGCCCTACATTTACCCACAAGCCTGAGGGACAATGGTGGGCTGGGGCCTTGTAGCCATCATGGCAGCCTGGCTCTCCTTTGTCTGTTTGGATGTGTGAGGCTCTAGTGACAGATGGCAGGGACATACTGCCGTATGTGTTACCTTTCCGAGTGACGTGCAATGTGTACTCTTTCCTACAGACTACCACAGAGAGACGGCAGCTGTCCATCCTTCGCCCCACACTGCTTTGCAAGGGCACAGACACATGCTTCATTCATTCCAAATGTAGCTGAAAATGTCCACAACCAGGAGACAATAGCATCAGATAATGTTATTTAAAAACATTATCTGGTGCTTGTGATGAAACAGTGCTTTTTGTTGATGCTTTCAACCTTTACCTACAATAAGTCCCCAGAGCTGTTCTGTTTAGAAAAGTATTTCAAAATGACATAACCGGTGTCATTTTTTTTTGGACAAAGTTTCTCTTCTCCTTTCCTCTCCTCTGCTAATAACAAGGATACAAGAAAAGTTCATTCTTTGTGCCTCCAGACAGAATCAAAAGCTATCTGTAATAAGCAGCCACAATGAAAATATGTATGAATCACCAAGGGCAAGCCGGAGAATTTCTTTCATTTTTGCTTATACAATATGACTCTCTGTAGAACTTAACCAATAAAAGTGTCTGCACTCTAGCTCTATGTATTTTTGTGTGTGCGTGCATGTGTTTGTGTGTGTCTTCCTCCCCTTTGATTTATAATGGCATCGTCTTAGCAAGGGCCTTTGGAGGCAGATTGAGGGGAATTGGCCTAATTTGCGTGAACTGTTGTTGATTTATAGCTCAGCCAGAGGTTAATGACAGTGTCGCTCATTGCCGCTTGTTCTTTTCAACTGTAATGTCATTAAAAGGAGGCAATGCCAAGACCCTGCGGCATTGTATCCACCGTTTCTTTTCTCCCGGTGACCCTACTGTCCTCCGTTCCTTGCCAGTCACAACAACCGCCTCATCTCACCACACCTACAGCTTCACCTCTCAGGCCTTGGTAATGCACTGGAGGAGTTAATGATCTTTATAAACTGCCTTTTTATGTAAATGTCTCAACTGATTGGTCTGTGTTGATACGAAAATACAGAAGCCTGCTGTAGGAAGAAATGTGATTGTATTGTCATAAACATAGTGTACTTTATTCAAAGGCTGTTGAAGTTTAACAGTATGCCTAAGTTTCAAAGTTTGCATGCAGCTGACATTATTCCATGTTGACATCATTCCACACTATTGTTATAGATGCTTTTACAATGTCACAATAAAATTATGTAAACTACTGACTCTATTGCTTCACAAATGATGCTTTCTATGTATCCAAATTTTGTTTGAAAATAAAAATCTTGTTTTTGCTGTAAAAAGATTAAGCTCATCACATGCTCAAATCATCAAGGCCTGGAATTTGTTTTAAAACCTTACAGATGACATATCAAATGCAAAAGCACAATTAAATGTCTAAAAGGTAGGAACAGACTGTGTTTGCTGCTGTGCTGCATCCTTTCTGCTTCACCTCTTGCGTCCTTGCGTGACACAGGATTTCAGCTGCTTGGCGTTTTGGAGCCTCCTTTTTTAATTTTTAATTTTTTCCAGGTCTGCACTTGGAGCTGCTGTAATAAAACACACAGAATCTGGTTTGGCATTGTCTTGATAAGATCAGCAAGACCTTCCCTGGAAGAAAATGTAGTTCAGATTAAACTCTAGTCTTGTAAAGGTATTGTGTTAACCCATCCAAGAAGTGAATAAAGTGTTTCAGTAAAGTGTTGTTGAGTTTTTGACTGAACAAGTCAAGTGTTAACAAACAGTTGTCACATGTTTGCACTGAACATGCATCATTAATGCAGGGGTTTAACTACTTCATCTCATATTGCTCATATAAGTTGTATTTCCCTCCTGGCATTTTATATTAATCCAATTCAATTCAACTTTATTTGTATAGCGCCACTTCACAACAATGTTGTCACAGGGCACTTTACATACACGAATCAACATACAGATCATTTCGAGCCAATTCATACATATCCTATAATAGAAACCAACTGATTGCACGAGTCATGACTTCGATCCAATCCCCCATCCTGAGCATGCACGCAGCGACAGTGGGAAGGAAAAAACTCTGCTTTAACAGGAAGAAAACTTCCGGCAGAACCCGGCTCAGGGAGGGCAGCCATCTGGTTGGGGTGGAGACGACAAGAAAGACAGATCAACTTGTACAACTGCACTTAATCAGGAAGACCTGCAGAAAAAAGGAGAAATAAGTTAGAGATGGCAATATCGGCATATATTTATACATTCATATATTAGAGAAATAGAGCAATGTACATCTCAGTGCATCAGGAAACATCCCCATTGCTACATAGGTAATGGTTGGCTACACTACCCATAACTATAAGAGCAATGAGCATAACCTGGACAGTTGGGTCCCGTACATGCAGACTCCAACTCAGGAGATGCTAGAACAGGACACTGTTCTAGGTTATACATCTGTGTGACCTATAAAGACATCAGAAATGGAGGACTTAATGGAACTACTGATGAACAACTATTCAGTCATATCCATTTTAAATTCTTTGCTACAGCCATCGATACTGTTTCTTCTAGGTTTTCCAAGTTTTGTAATGTTTTAATGTAGGAATAATTAGGACGATGACATGACATGGCTTTCTGTTAATGTATTTTTAAAAAAAAAATGTTTAGCTTGTTGAACTTTTCACACAGTTTCTCCCAGAGACCTCCTTCTCCTCATTACTTCTGAAAGACCTGCCTTTCTTTCTACTCCTAATGAACTAATTACCTAATTGTACCTAATTAGCTGTAAGATGTTATATCAAATTATCTTTTCTTTTCTTTTGTCAGTATTACACAACCCTGTCAGTGTTTTTTCATCACTGGCTTAGATCTGTGATCTGTCCAGATAAAATAAACCTACAGCACAGTTCTTAGATCCATATAGATTCAGGTTATCTTGTCCAGTCCTTAGCCCATATGCATGGAGTTGTCATGCTGCAAACATACTGCCAGTGGAGATTTAACTTTCACCAAAAGTAGTTAAAATCCATGTTAAAACATTTATTTTCTCGCGCAACTATGCATGAAATCTGTATCATAACTTTGAAGTGATCATGCGTTCAATTTTTTTTTTTAGTTCATGAATTGTTTTGTGATTTTTATTATTTGTTGCTGCCTTTTACAACTTTTTAATCCATAAGAACCCAGCGTGACAGATATTATACCTTTCTGAGACTTTTGGGACCACTTTATGGTACAAACCTTACTCAGAATCCTTTGCAACACAATCTGATTCTTGTCTTTTGCCCCTTAATGGACACCAGATAGCAGAAGATCACACTACAAAACCACTACACTACACCATAAGATGACACTATAAAAAGTTTGACATATCACATGGTAATAAATTATATATTGATATTTTTTTCATGGACCAGTTCTTTATGGGTTAATGCTTTATTATAGTTGATCAGTTATCATAATATCTTGTCAATTCATTAACAATAAGTTAACTTGTACAAAACATATAAGTGACAACATTGATTTTCACTTACCTGTACTATTAAGCGCATTTAATATAGAAATACCCAACAACATGAAGCTCTTCCCTCAATCTTTTCAATTGATGAATAGATGTTGCATTTTCATTTATAGTAATGACAAACAATAGTATTATACTGTATGCAGTATTATGTATGTAGATTTTATCTCTCTGTAAAAAAAAACAAAAACAAACATTGATGTGCTTAATTACTTTCCATCAGTGATAATGAAAACACGCCCACACATATACACACATCATGGCTTTGACACAATAGTCTGTGACTGTGGTGTCGCTTTCAGACAGGGCTCATCAGTGCGTGTATCCAAAATCAAGGATCCTTGGTAGCATCAGCCCAGGAGAAGTTGTGTCTGTCTGAACACGGATGCTGCCCTGTCACCCACCCCACTGCTCTCACTTCCACAACCGCAACAGCAGATGCAGCCGCATGAGGGCCCTGACACAAAGTCTGAATACAGACAAGAGAGGAGGAAGCTGTGGTGGAAATTCACTAGTGATAATCTGATCATTTGATCATCCTGTCTTTTCTCAGCTAAACAATGCATTATTCTTCCTTCTAAAGTAAAATTTAGACATAATGTTTGCATGTCCTGTGTATTTTGGGGCACTTGTTATAGAAAGTATTAACCAAATAGTCATGACACATGACAGCGAAAAACCATCCAGAAGGACTGGTCATCAGCTAGGTACAGCATTTCAAGCTTTTTGGAAATGACATCTCTTTGGATGAAGTCTTCTCCAAGAAACACTCATGGATTCCAACTCTATCTATCTATCTATCTATCTATCTATCTATCTATCTATCTATCTATCTATCTATCTATCTATCTATCTATCTATCTATCTATCTATCTATCTATCTATCTATCTATCTATCTATCTATCTATCTATCTATCTAGTGTGTACAGCTCTATGTGGGAAATTATCTGGAAATGTCAAACCTCTTGTGGTGTCATTTCTACAAGCCTGCTTAGGACATAAATTAAATATCACTGAACAGGAGCAACAAAGGACAGTATCATTTTCCCTGTCATTACACACCAATTTGTGAAATCTGTGATCTTGCAGGTACACACCTCTCATATATGCTTGGAGTAGCTCCATATCACCCCTCACAGGGGAATGTTTACAATGACAATACTTCAAGTAAAGATTTTTAAATGAAAATTGGACACTTTTCCCATATATTTTCATACCATCAACTTAACAAATTTCAGTCAAAATCCCATCACTGTGAATTGAATTACCATATACTACATTATGAAATATTATTGTTTAGTCTCCAAAGCTAAAGCCTACTGGTTTATTTACTGAACAGTGTAACAAAACAGAATACTCCAGTGGTATTACTAGATTTTTAACACACAAACAGCATACAGTGCAAGGAGACAATATACAGCTGTTTAGCTACAACAAAAAATTCCCCAACCACTTTCTTCAGTCAGCATTAAAATATTTTTAAACAACAACATTGGCTTTCAGATATTATTTTTACACAATGGACCAAATCAGGCAATATGTTGCACAGAAAGAGTACAAGATTTACACAACCAAAATGTTTTTTTGGATATTCATGTGACCCACTCTTGTATTCTGTTTTGGTTTTAGGCTGAAATGTATGGAGGCATAGAGGTAAAAAAAAAATGTTTGAGTTATGAAGTGGTAATTTCATTGTAAAAATGTGAAAAGGACCATACGGCGGCCTGACGGGTTCAAATGCGCTTCATATCGCAAAACAGCTGCATATAGGAATAAATTTGCAAGCGGGAAACGCTGCATGTATAGAAGAGCACTGCAAATCCAAAAACATAATGCAAAAAAAAAAAAAAAAAAGAAAAGAAAACGTGTTGCAAATAAAGAAATAACAGCTGCAACAAGAAAAGACTGCAAATTCAGTCTCACAACGGAAGTGCTCAGATGAGTTTCTACCCGAGAGACAAACAAGGAGGACACAAATAATGGTTCTGTAGTTTGTGCGTGGGAGAAAAACTTCAATTAGGGTTGCCACTTATGGTTGCCACCCGTCCCAGAAAAATACAGAATCGTCCTATAATTGACAGACAAGCATTGCGTCCTGGATTGAATCAATACGGGACGCACTTTGTTCTGTTTTTTCATAACTTTTAAACAGCCTACACGTCAGTCACGCACATAAACACACAATGTAAAAAAAATAACAAAATGAAACACAGAAAACCCAAAAGTCAATAAAAATGTCTTTTCAGGCAGAATCTGTGCAGGTCCTGCAGCTTCCGCCCCTCTGCGCCCGTTTGTTGTGCAGTAAATTATTTTATTATTGTCGTTAAACTTTTATGATAACATGACTTTCCTTCAAGTCACGAGACAGCAGCAAAAAAATACAGTCCAAAATGTAAGGGTTAAACAATGAGAAGCTGCGTTTCATGGCTCGACGTGCACCATGGTCCCACGCGGCAAACATTTTATAACAAATGTTTTTTTTTGTTTTGTTTTTTTTTAAACAAAATACACTATTTTATGTACTAAAATACAAACTATTTTATGATGGCCTCGATAGTTGGCCTCAAACTACAGTGAGTTTATCTCATTTACCTGTCAAAAGTCAGTTGATTAATGTGTTGCTATGGTAACACCCATAACAGAATAATAGGACAGTAATTTAACTTTCCCAACTATTCGTGACTCTAACTCAAAGACTGCTGGGATAGGCTCCAGTTCCCCTGCCACCCTTATATGAATAGCCACTCCTCCTCTCTTACCACATGCAGGTGAAGTGACACCCACGCACAAACTTACTACAGAATCACCATTTGTGTCCCCTTTGTTTGTCTTGCTTAGAAACTCACCAGAGGACTTCTGCTGTGGGACTAAATATGCAGTGTATTCTTGTTGCCGCTGCTTTCTTTTATGCAGCCCTTTTCTATATTTGCAGCATTTTTTTTTTTTGCATTAGGTTTTTGGATTTAAAGTGCTCTTCTATACATGCAGTGGTTCCCGCTTGCATTTCTATTGCTATATGCAGCTGTTTTGCTATATGAACTACATTTGTACCTATATGCATCTGTTTTTTAGATAAGCGCATTTGCACCCATTGGCCACCGTAGGATCATGTTATAATATAATTGTTTTATTGCAAAAACATGAAACTTAACACATTATGTGATAACTGGTTGTGAAAATGTGAAACATCACATTATAGCAAGATAGTTTATTCTAAAAACATGAAACATATTATATCATAACATGATAAATTGTAAAAACATGAGCGTTAAGTTAAAATGTGGTACTTTTTGCAGTGAAAACATGGCATATAAACCGTATTTGTCTTTGAATGAAGAAACATGAAGTAGATCAGAGAAATGTGTAATTTACCAAATGGGATTGGAGTTGTACTTTATAGGAGAGACTAACAGGGAAGATTGAAGGACACTCATAAACCAGACAGAATGTGTTTGTGTTGGCAACTAAACTTTTCCAGTCTGAGAGGTGCATATAGCCGATATAACTTTAATTTTAGTTTTCAGAAAAGAGCAAGGCCATAGGTGTAACCACTGGTACTTACACACACACCCAGACACACGTGTGCACCATCTCACTTACTCATAACAGTCCCACCTTTCTGGTTGAACAACAAGAAATCAAAGCCTTGACAAAAAGACACAAATAGATTGTGTTTAATGAGAATCATTTAAAAAAAATGTGTTTTACTTCATTATTTCAAGGTCGCAATGCCATCCACATACAGTACTGTGTTTCATTTTCTAGCAATAAAACTTATCACATTATAACATGATAAGGTCCAACTTTTTTCAAATTAATGGGACAACTCTACACTTTCCTAAGAACATTCTTGAAACAATTTAAGAAGTTTCAGTTTCCGGTAATGATATTTTCTGGGTTTACAGTTTGTTATTATTCTCTCCCTATCTGCAGAAAATGTTCACGAGAGAAGCTTTTCACCAATAGGGTTTATAAGTTACTTTTGTTGGGTTCCAGAATAGGAACATTATGCCAAAAATATGGAAAGCAGGTTCCTTTCAAAGTACGTATGGAACTGTTTAGTCATAGTAAATTAGGTGTATTGCTGCGTTAAAGTCGACATTTTGCTTCCTTGTAGTTCTACGAAGGAATTAGCTTGACAAATTCCTTGTAGTTGTTTGGAATAAAGTATATTTTCATTTCATAAATCTAACCAGCTGGGTAGGGAGAAAATGCTGCTTAAAGTCTATAATAAGAGCAAGAATAGGTCAGGTTGGAAGGTGCTGAAAGCAGTTGGCATGATGCACGAGCGACGATGTGCTTGTGCCAGACTTTGTAGGAAACACGCACACTCACACACACCCATACACCATCTGTTACAGACACATGCAGTTCAAGGGCCAGACACATTTTACTTCACATGACTCAGACGGAAATATATCCAGATTCCATATGCATCTCAAAAACTATGACAGGGCCATATACTTGAAATATTTTTCAATCAAGGGGTAGAAGAACCCTGTTACACATTGTGGGACACACACATGCTTTTGCATATTTTGTATTATCTTTGCTTTCTTCTGCAATTTTTCTAAAGTCCAGCTTTGGGAAAGTTTCAGATCTCTCACATAAAACAGGTTTGGGGTAAGCCACAGAACACATGATCAGTCATGACACTGGAGATGGTTTCATTTGAATGACAAACTGACTATATGAAATGCTTGTCTTTCAAATGTTTTCCTTTGCACCTCATAATTTGTTCTGTGCATGTAAAGAAATTGTGTTTTTTACGTTTGCCAAAAGCTCACATCTGCTTAAGCCCAACCTGTCAAGCTCTGTTGCTCCCTATTCATTTCACACTTCTATATTCTTCTTTAAAACTACAATGCTGCATTTACAGCTTCAGCAGATGCACATTTTTTTTTCTAAAATCAAAGGCAGCAAAAAATATTTCATTTCAGTTAAATTACTTAGCATAATAAAAGCTTCACTTGAATATGTATGCTATTTTAAGGTATTGGTTTTCTGCTGCTTTGATGGATGAGTGCTGCGTTGGTCCTGCTTAATTATCTGAAAATGTGTGCATGTGTCGACAGGGTTGGATGTGTTTGGCTTCAGATAGAGTTTGGGTCAGGACTGCAGTGCTGGAGGTCAGAGTGTAGCGCCTGCTGCAGGCTGCGCTGAGTTGTTTGTCTTTGTTGGGCAAATCAGGTGCCTTCTGCCAGGGTCAAGGTTTAGTTAAGGTCGAAGGTCACTAACAACAGCGGGTGTCTCATGAAGGAAGGTGCTGTGTCTGTTACGTCTGCTGCGTCACAGACACAAAGGAACACACATGTGCTTGCTCAGGCGCACACAAAGCATTGCAGGCCTTATCTGGCGGGTGCAAACCAACCGCAAGAGCCAGACATCTCCCCCTGATGTAATGCTCATGTTTAAACTGCTGCTCATTCTGTCTGATCTCCATATCTAATTGACACCCTGCGAACACACACACACCCTTTGACCCCACCCCCCCACTACACATTTCCAGATCTTCTTCCTGTTTTTCTTCTTCTGTAGCTAAATATCTCAGAAAAATGCAACACAGCCCATTAGACAAATTAAAGATGGGATTTTTACTGAATATTGTTCAACTGTATGTCTCTTTTTCCCCTCTACCCACACCCCCAACCTTCTATTGCGCCATCTTTCTGCTCACCCCTCCTCCTCGCTCAGCCACCAGCTGAGCCTGCTGATGGTGGCGACTGTGTCGGGGTTGAGGTCTGCTGGTGGGTGAAAGGAATGAGCAGAGGGATTTTAGCGTTGCTGGGGATGAAAGAGGCCTTCTGAACGTGCGACACGTGCCAGGGCGAGCGTTGCTCCTGCTCCTGCTGATTCATACTATCACCCTTTCTCCAAAAAACACAAGCAGGCACATCTCACACATACAAACCCCCTTTTATTTCCCCACTTAATCCAGCTATTTGAGTATATAGACTACACTTGAAAAACACAGCACTCTCCATGTTAAGATACAGAAATACGTGCAGCATGCATGCTCCATTCATCCCTGATCCTCATTGGCTGAGCGCATCAAAAGCAAGCAGGGGGGAATTAAGGTCACATGGTGTGTGCCGTTGTAATCCTTTACTGCACCCAAGGACAGGTTGGCCTCCAGCAGCAGCCGCAGCAGCAGTTGCCCCTGACAGGAGAGGGAAGAGGAAAGGCGGTGTGTGTCCAGGTGGCGGTTCATGATAATGTTTCATTAAGATCACACCTGCTTTAGAAACAAGTGTGTGGTGTATTAACTTCTTTTGTCATGAGGTGCAGCAGCAGAACCAACACAAGCCATGTTGTGTGAGTGTATTTGGGTGTTTTGTGTGTGTGTTTGTGTGTGTGTGTGTACAGTTAAATTCTTGCAAATCTGAGTGATAGATGCAGCAGGGGGGAAAGGGAAGCGAGTACAGTATTACAGTATGAGGTGTTGTTACTCTGGGGAGGCAGAGGTGACAGACCAGTACGCCTCTCACTCCAGTGATTTTGTCTGCTGTTTTCTACTTCACATACCCACAGCTCGAGTGAGTTGCCATGGAAACAGGAGGATAGGGTGTTTTTTTTTTTTTTTTTTTTTTTTTTGGTTGGGGGGTATATTTGGGTGTTAAGAAGATGGGGCACATACAGATTAGCCCTCATTTATCTGACTTATTTATATGTGATTGTATACATACATGAACATGAGTACACACTATTGTGTGTGTGTGTGTGTGTGTGTGTTTGTGTTTAGTTGTCTGGGTGAGTTTTGTCAAGTACTCCTTTCCTGTCTGTTCACCTGAGGAATGGGAGATTAGGTGATTAGAGAGTGATTATCAGGAGGTGAATCCCCTGGTTCTGCCAACTACTCAACAGTGGTTCACACGTTTGCATGTACACACGTACACACACACACACACTTGTTCTCATTTCCCAGCTCCATGCATTCCTTGTTCTCTCACACTCTTGAACAAAACGATAAACCCAGATGAACTGGTGTCAAAAAAGTGCGAAGATGTGCGTGTGAGAGTGAATATTACAAAAATATTTGCATTTGCAGTTGTATGGACAGCACATTACATGAGTACAGGTGCTTGTAGCTAAATTCCTGCATATAATTATTTGAGTGTCAGTTCCCCTGAATCAGCAGACTCCAGGCAAACAGAAACACTAGCAGTTTTAATTACAATGTTAATTGATAGGAGACAAAAGGGGCTTAATTAGGTGCAACGAGGCAATGGGCACAGTGGCACTGTGGACTTAATGATTCAATGCACTCAGTCTGCCGATACAGACACTCGTGTATGAGCGTGTATGCACACACATGGCCAAACACAGAAAATAGAGGACATACCAACTGAGACAGAAAGAGCATGGGGGAAACCCTGAATGAAGACAGAACCAGACAAAAATGTTAAACTTGCAATCATTTATTCACCGCCTGCTCTCATTCACAATTCACAGATATGCTGTTGCTCCACATACTAATGTTTTGGAATCACCAGAGAGCAGAGGAGGACCAAAGAGAGCAGAGAAAAAACAAATCAGCAGGACTGCAGCGGAACATGTTGCACAATCCAATCAATATTTTCTAGTCGCAGCCGGCATCAGTCTCAGAAATAAACCGAGCCTGATAAAACACACGGAAAATTGTGGCCAAAGTCTGACAGATACTTCTAAAAATTCCTGTTTTGTAGGAAGTTTTGTACACTCTCAGGGTAATGGGATGTCACTTTATTTGCTTATCTAGACGCAAATGTTTGACGACTTTGATATTTGAGCTTTTGTTTGGGACCTCCCTCCTCCTTCCTGCTGCTTCCACCTCCTCCCTCTCCTTTTCTCCTCTCATCCCTGGTGCTGTTATTGCTGTGATATTTTTCTCTCCTCCATCCCAGAAGTAATTTGGCTTGTGAAATTGCACCTTTTTCCCCGTCTCCCGCTTGGAGTGCTCCTCTTCGATTTCCTGTCTGGGTGGCTGCAATCACTC
Source organism: Telmatherina bonti (assembly GCF_933228915.1). NCBI lineage: Eukaryota > Metazoa > Chordata > Actinopteri > Atheriniformes > Telmatherinidae > Telmatherina > Telmatherina bonti. Next base: position 26,306,281 of record NC_136622.1, read on the forward strand.
TTGTCTTGTCCTTGGTCTGCGACCTTGGCGGCCAACATCAACTCTGATCCATCGTCATGGAGATGACCCACATCTATCACCATGGAGACAACCTTTGAACAGTGGTGTGCCACACCCACCCTAAGGACTCAGCAGACTCACTGCTACTTGTGCACACACATGAAAACTCGCACGGACACACACGCCAAGCAGCAAAACTTGCTGCATTTGAGAAGACGTCGCCTGCTTTCATTTTTTTTTTTTCATGTTCCCATGAGCTACCGCCTCACTGAGAGAGGGCTGAAAGTCAAGCGAGAGCAATATCGTGGAATTCAGACAGAACTTTCTCACAAAGCGAGCAGTACGTAAATAGATCTCTTAGATGTATCAGTCACATTGATATGCTGTGATTAAAGGAGGGTGCGATAAGACGAAGGCAAGATAGAGATAGGAGAAACGTGGGACGAGACACGCACATAAAAGGATGGAACAGCAGCCCCTTGGGCTACTTGATTAACTTCTCTGAAAGCAGCAGCTCTTGTTCTATTTTCAGATTTTAGCATCAAGAAAAATCAGCAAAAAGAAATAATCCTTATCATGACTGTCCTCCTCCTCCTCACTTTGATCATCACTACAGTCCTTGTTAAATTTATCAAACAACTGTTTGAAAACATCTCTTACACAATTATCATTTTCAGCAAGGCTGTTACAAATATCCTCATACAACGCTTCAGTAATAAAGACTGTAATATTGCGTTCAATTAGAAAGCAATTATTTCTCCCCAGCCGTACATCCACAATACATCTGTGTCTGAATAGAAGGCTGTCCAGCATAAGGTCTGAGTCATTTGTAACTGTGCTGATTCTTAGATGCCACCATTGTCCTGCACATGCTCAAGAGCTCTGCCAAATAGACTTCCTCCATCTCTTTTGCTAAAAGCCCAGCCAGTCTCATGGCATGTGTGCATCTCTCTTACTTGAAAGGAAGGAAAAGGAGCAAGAGACCTAAAAATAACACACCACCCATCCATTTACGCCCCCCAACTTCAACCCCACCCTCCACAGAAAGAGAGGGAAAATTCCGTGGACCCCTGTTGGAATTGCCAGTACCACTCAAGCGTACTCTTATGCAAATTTTGCTGTGTCTGTGTCAACGGTTGCCGTGTTAACAGGGGGAGCTGTGCTACGCAGGCCCTCCTCACTGCCACATCATTTGTTTAAGTCATCCAAACAAAAGCCAGGGGAGAGAGCCACATGATTGGTGAAATATGCTTGTGTGGGACCACTGCAGTGGAATAATGATTGCAGCATTACTCCCGCGTGTGCCAGGGGCTGTGTGGCCATTTCATGCCCGCACAGAGTGAATGTAAAAGATGTTTATTCATGAGAAGGAGACCAAAAAAAAAAAGAGGGGTAATAAAGAATGTTGGGTTGATGGAAGACACTGCTATCACTCTGTGAGCTGCCCCTGTTCATATTTACTGCAACTATGAACCAATTTATTTAAATAATCCAGTCAAACAGAAAGATTTAACATTTCTTTTATAATAGAGACCATCATGGAAATGTGAATAGATTAAATGTTCCCACAATGTGTTTTCTTTTAAGCAGTTTTCAGAAACAACTGCAAAGCTTTGAGACTTAAAAAAAAACAAAAAAAACAACTACAAGTGCGAAAAGCATCAGTAAAACTCTTTTCTAATGATTTTAGTTTAAGATCAACTTACCATCTCTCAACTTTATATTGTAATTTGCAATACTAGTGGTGGTCTTGTGTGCAAATTTTTAATCATTTTGTAGAGATGCTTTTATGAGTTTAACTCTCTGATTTAGAGGTGACTTTTAAACCAAACAGATCCTTACATAAATATATTTTGCTGCATTTAATTTACATTTGTTGGTTTAAATTTTCACTTCTCAAGTTGATGTGAACACCAGCAGCAAATATGCAAGACTTCCAACATAGCAGAGGCTTCTGAAGATAAACAACAAAACAAGTAAAACAAATATACAAAGATAAATAAAACAAATTTCAACATCTCTTGAAAAGTCAAATCAACTTTATTTATGAAGTGTTGCCCAAAATTCTGCAAAAAATGTAAACACAAATGCAGAGGATAGTAATAAAAAAAAAAAAAAAGCATAAATATATGACAATAAGAAGGGCAAACAATACCAACATTCAGTCTGGTTTGGAATTATGAGAATAGAAAAAGTCTTTAGACAGGTTTTCAGATTTTCAGCTGATTGTGAGTTGTTAATATGAACACGGAGACTGTTCCACCATTAGGGAGCAACAACTGTAAAAGGTCTGTCCTCTCTGCTTCAGTCTTGACCTCAGAACAGCAAGGAGCATCTGTTGTGCAGATCTCAGCTATCTGGAGGGAGTGTATGGAGTTAGGAGATCTGAGAGACAGGAGTAAGGTAACCCGTTAAAAGACAAAACAAAAAAAACAAAACATACAAACAAACCCTAAAATCATTGAATCAGTTCTAACATGAACGGGAAGCCAATGCAAGTAGGCTAACACTGGTTGGTTTCTCTTTCAGGCTTCAGTTAACAATGCAACAGCAGCATTTTAGAAAGGATTCTTTAGCTGGAAGAAGGTGGCTCTCACCATCAACTAAGTGTTCATCATATGAAAAGGCATAAAAAAAATTACTCTGAGATTCCTGAACAAAGCTATATTATTAGGGAGTAAAGACTCAAGATAAATGTTCTGGGTGACAAGATAGTCTAAAGGTCCAACTTCTTTTATTTTAATTTAATTTAAGGAAGTTAAGGCCATCCAGAACATTATATACGTTGAACAGTTAACCAGAGTATTTAGAGGAGTTTGCCTCAGAAGAATGTATATCTGAACGTAATTTGTGTACACTCTCAAAAATAGAGGTACAAGATAAGGACATTTCTGTACCTATAGGTACATTTTAAAGAAATGTTCTCTCAAAAGTACAATACTGGTCTTTAAGAGACCAGAAGCACACCTTCAGAGTACGAAAAAGGGTTCAAAGTGACATAAAGTACAAATTTGTACCATTTCGACCATAAGGGTACCTGCAGCATTGAAAAATGTAATGTTAATGGCTGTAATGTTACAAACTAGAGCAGAGTTGAGTGATGACAGTAGTACTACTTAACAGTCATTTACTAGACCAGACAATGAAGGTCAGATGCTGCAAACTAAGTGTATGGCTGGTCAGTATTTTGAGTTTTTGAAGATTATTTCTAGATTAAAGATAAGATAATATTGCTAAGTTGCATGGACCAGGCCTAATGCTGTGAAAACATAAAAAAAACATAACTTGATAAGGTAAGGTTGAACTTGATAAGGTACAAAAATAGACCAGAACTGAAGGGTACAGAAATGTCTCTCAAAAGAGTACACCCCCAGTGACAAGCATTTGTACCTTTTTAGGTACAATATGGTACCTCTATTTTTGAGTGTGTAGCAAAGGTGAGAAATACAATTTCTTAATGACCGAATCCAGAGGAAGCATTAAAAGAGTATAAAATTGGAGCCAGAATGGAGCCCTGGAGAACTCTGCAAGTATGGAGTGTTGAGGATAAGGAAAACAAGTTGATATTTACAGGGAAAAAAACTAGTTAGTGAAATAAGAGTTGAACCATTCAAGCACAGTTTCCTTGATTCCAATATTTCATTCAAGGCAAGAAATTAAAATGCCATGATCAACAGTGTCAAAAGCATAACTGAGATCCAAAAGAACTAAAATAACTGACTCCCCAAAGTCAGTAAAAGAATAAGAGACCATTAAAAACTGTTAATAACACAGTTTTCATGCTGTGAGAGGCCTTTATGGTGATAGTGTAAAGAATGATGGTCAGCGCTGCAGACTAGTGTAAGGTTGACTGTGTTATCATTTCACACTATGTGCTGCTCATCTGTTGGCTTTACTGTTTGATCTTGTTTCATTTTTTCATTTAATACCAAGCTAATTACAACATGTAGAGAGCAGTTTCACTCAGATGATCAAAGACAGACACTTCTGTGTGTTTGTTTAATTCTTCAGTCAGGGAATGTAGCACTGCAAATATACACACACACACTCATATACTCAGCAAACATTTGTGACTGGCAGCAGGGCTCAATTAGAGGCCTGATTCGTGCATCCACATCAAGAGACGTTTTCACGTGAACCTATCAATCATGTACATATGGGTGATGACATGCATATTTTAGGCTTTCCTTTCCTGCATTCCTCTTCTCGTCACTCCTTTTTCCGTCACTCCTCCCCTTCCATGTTCTCCTCCCTCACACTGAAATTTACCTATTCTGTTCCACATCCCTGAACACATTTGAAAAACGGAGCACTTCCACTCACATTTAAGTGCTTTATGACATAGCGACGGCTCTACGAATAGAAACAAAATCATCTACCCTTGCCAAAAATGTACAATATTGATGTGTGTGTGTATGTGTGTGTGTGTGTGCAGGCTCAAGAACATAAAATGACTTGAAGTCTCTCCTTTATACTTCCTGCTGTTAGCTCACTTTATTTTGGGACAGCAAGACACACAAAACATTGTTACCATTGCTGACAGAGAGACAGAGATTACAAATATTAGACACAATAGTAGGTAATATTTCAGTAACGTTTCTTTTACTAGATTATCTCCATAAAAGAAGAGCAGCATTTTTTTATAGTAACAAGCAAAACTAACAGGTACCTGTTTCACGAATGTCTGATGATCTTCAGTAACATGTTTCTATTCAATACAACAAATTCCAAAAGGAAATTTAAAGAGCAAAGGTCACTGTCATTTATGCACATATGTGTGTTCACTGTTTCATTGCAGCTCACCCCTCAGTACACATCTGCAGGCCCAGTGGCACATATAACCAGCCAGGTGTGAAATGTGGAGAAGGCCAGATGAGGAGAAAACTACATTCAAGTCAAGCAGAAATAATGCCACGTTGCTTATTTGCAGGAATTTCATGTGCACCAGCCCCACTGGCGTACCTTGGAACCACAGTTAGTATTTTGCAATTTTCTATTTCTATTGTGGCTCTTTGATGTCAGACAGGCTTTGTGTGACTTTTTCTCCTCACAAAGAACAAAAGCAGATGCTGACAACGCAAAGCTTGAATCCAAATTCAAGAGTAACATGGTACTCAATGTGGGAAACAAGAGTTTGGTGATGAGAGTATGTGCATGTGTGTGTCTGTGTCAATAATTGCATTGAATTCCAATATGCCTGTGTATGTTTTATTTTATTTTATTTTTTACAGTTTGGATCTGAATTCAAGCCTAAATGTTTGTGTGTGTACATGTGTGTATTATCATGAATATCACAAGACCTATACAGCATGCTCATTCAAATGAGAGGCCACACTAGTTATCTGTATTGAACACTCGCCACTTTCAGTGTGTGAGCCTTTGTCTGGGGACTGTGCTGTTTTGTAATGAGAGGAACTCTGTCGCCTCCGTGTGAGCTGTGAAGGGAGAGGCGAAAACACACAGGAGCAACACACATCCAAATGCACAAACAAACACGAAGCCTTGTGTATTTTGCAATGGGCTTCCTTGACGGACCTTATGAGTGCATAAATTCAGAAACAGTTATAGAGCCCTGCTGTTTTTATGATCCAGTGTCCATTTATCATTATTTCCACACCTATAGGCAGTTGTGTGGTTACATGGTTTTACTTACAGTGCAACTTAAAATTGAAATTAGTACTTTGTATGTTAAGTAATAAACTTGTTTTTTTTTAACTTTGGTGGAGTGCACTAGGGCATTACAAGCAAATGAGCAGATTATAAGTTTCTACAAATGTTTTGGTGCTGATAAAACAGATTGTTTTACAGATTGTGTATAACATCCCTCCCAAGAAGGACTTATTTTCATTTTGCACTGCATAACTTCAAAATGTAAAGATTTATGCATATATCAGTACATATAGAAGGCAAGGGACATCATTATATGTGCCTGCCATGATGATAAATAGGTTAATGCAAATCACATCTTTGACAGCACTGATACCTTGGGTTGTGGAGCCACAAAGAGCTTTAAGGAGGCTGGAGGACACAAGTAGATGGATGGTAAAGAAGGAGGAGGGGGACGAAAGGGTTAGTAACATCCAACTTTAAGCCATATAGACCAACCATTCAGATCCGACCTTGTAATCAAAGAGAGTTGAAAAGCAATTAACTGGGACAATTATAGCAGTCAGAAGAGGCTGAATGCTTGGCTAAGTAAAGCAGTGTGTCATTGAATGGAGATTAATTGATGAGGGGAATATTTCAAGGTCTCTATTTGGCCTCTAGAAGTTAAAACCGAACATGTTTTGTCACTGTCAAAGCACAGAAGACTATTCAGGGATTTCCCCTTTCTCATTATCTGGTTGAGGTATCAAAACAACGGAGGTCAAAAAATTTAATCATCTTCCTATTAAGGTGTTGTGCAGTAAAAAAGTCCATAAAACAGCATGTTATTCATTTTATATGGGTATTATTATCAATAATGGGAGTTTAATGACATATCTAATGCACCACATTAAAGATCACCCATATAATGTAATTAGTTGCCAGATCCAAAGGGCTTTGACTACATTTTAATTTTGGAGAGGGATATCAGTTTCGTGAATTTGAAGAGAGAGCCTCCTGGTTCCTGTCACCTTGACTTATAAGAGGGCAATACCTTTATAAATAAAAAAAAAAAAAAGCTTACATGCCAATAACTTGTTGAAAAGAATCTCAGTGACTGCTAGAAATATGAACCTTTCAGCTAATTCAGGATGTGGGAAGAAAAGAAGAGATGATTCAGAGTTTATGTCGAGGCAAAAACTGTCTGAAACAGTCTGAGCAGAAAAGGAACAGATCATAATTTATTTATTCATTTTTATTTTATGTAACCAGACAAGAGAGATTAAGAAAAAAGCTGGAGCCTGGCAAAAGACAAGGCCTTAAGAAAAAGAGTAAAAAAGGATATAAAATAAACAATACAAAGTCAATTCAAAACAAAGACAATCTAACCACCCGACTAAGTAAAACAAATTACCAAGAGATAAAATAAATGTGTGCTGATTGGTAGACAAACATTTTCGGATATGACTTTCTTGGTTTTTTAGTCATATCTCAGCGCTGATCAAACATGTAGTTGTCTTTATTTTTGTAGCATTACATGTACAAGATTCCAGCTGGATCATCCCTCCTCACTTTGTTGCAAAATTTCAAACGGCATTCATCACATAAGAATAATCAAATTTTATCACTGCATTCAAACACATCCAAGCCTTGTACTACTTCTCTTTTTCATTTTCTAGTGCAGTATGATCTTTCTTTCAATAATTCAACAAGCGACAAGATGGAGGCAAATGATTGAGCTTGTTTTGTCTTTATGGTTGGACGACAGTCGGTCCAATTAAAAGTGAAGATGGTGTTTTGTCGATTTCCCTCTCATTTTTTCTGGATTAATTAACATGAGTGTGTGTGCATGTGTGTTTTGAATAAAGGGCTCTGCCTGTGCATAGTTATCAGTGAGCGCCAGCCATTCTGTCGTCTCACTCGGCCTCACACTCAGTCAACAGTGAATAAAATAGCAGAGAGAACACTGTCACTCACACATGCATGCAAGTGCACACATACAGAATCCACAAAAGCATGTGCAGCTATTAATGACATGTTTTCAGAAAAAAATGAAAAACCGAGCTTGGCACATTCAAAATGTTAGATCTATCTATCTACAATAAATATAAAACTTGAAGCTTCTTTGAGGAATTATTGTTTGGCTCTTTGCTGTTCTTACCATTATTTCTACAATCAGGCCAATAATTACAAAGCATTGTACAAAGTCAGGCTTAAAGATTATCCTACTGAGCAAAGGACCTCACAACTATGGCTGAATAATAACATGTAATAACATGAGTCCAAATGAACCTAAAGGTCTGTATAAAAATGGTGATCACTGTTTAGAATGGCCCAGATCAGTAATTTTGTCATTGTGCTTTGATTTGCAAGATGAGATTTTCTTTAAAGAGGGACTCACTGGATTTATGATCCAGACAGCAAATTGAGATTAAAGTACAAAAGAAATATACTCCACTGCAAGCATGCAATTAGACACATGAAGTTACATTTCCCATGAGATTTCATATTGCAAAACAAGCTAACAAACTACACATATGTAGTTTCTATTTTGTTTATAAGCAGAATACTTAGTAACTTAAACACTTAAACTACAAAGTGGCAAACATTGAAAGTTGAACAGCTGCTTATTATTGCCTTCTATTGTGGTTATGAAAAAGGAAGTACCTGTTTTGAGAAGTTGTAGAAATGTTGATTATTAGCTAACATTTACCCAACTTAAAAGAGATTAAGCTTTATGTAAACCCAGATCCAGATCTGGATCCAGACTTGATAGATATGCAGACTCAGCTTGCACAATACTGACACTGAAACATCGTAATTAACACTGCAACACATGACAGACTAACTCCAGATAGCAGTAACCATTACTACATCTAAAAGCAAAAAAAAAAAAAAAAAAAGCTAAGGAAGATTTGTGGCAATCACACTGTAGTGCTAATTGTTACCTGGTTAACAATATTCCTCTTTGCCCACATGTATGTAGGCATCAACCCTATAAAGCCAAACATATCACATTTGATACACAAAGTGTCTGTTATGCATCACTTTATGGAAGCAGAAGATCACACAACATAATTTTGACATATCAATGGGAAAACCCTTCTTTTTATGGTTTGTTTAATTTACCTTACTTTTTTATTTATCTATTTTAATTAATCTCATTTGTTGTCAATGTGTTTGTTCTATCAAGGTGTGTGAAGTTTTCCATTTTGCCTTGTGATGACTTCTCCCAGCTACTTAGGATTCATTTAAAAGAAATTAGATGAAAATAAGTCCAGCTACATTGTCCCTTTAGTTTTGCTTTTACTTCGGCTCGGCTCAATGTTCTTCCATGCCTACCTGCTATTTGCAAACTTGATCAGAACTCTACTTGACACAAAGTTTTTCTGTCTTGTCTTTGTAGAAGCTGTAATGCTTCCTATGTTAACCCTCTTATTTTTGAACAGTAGATATGGAGTCATCGATCCCCTGTCATGGCTGATGGAGCATCTCTGTGTCTGCCAAATTTGCATGTGTAAGCCACAGGCTAACTTGCTACAACCACACACATTAATGTCCATGCCAACAGTTCATGTATGGAGGGTGTCTACTGTGTGTACACCAGACAGAAATGTGTGATGTTAGTCTAATACATAGGGAAGAAAAAGATACAGAAATATTCAGTCAGTTGGATTTACAGTACATCATTAGTTTTAGGTTTATTCATGCAAAAGAAAAAGACTCAAGTCACTGCATGCAATTTTTTAGATTTGCCTCACACTAATACATGAAATGGACATTATGTCTTTACTAAAAAAAAAAAAGGGTAATTAAACGGCACAGCTGCAAGACTTCAACCAAGATACTGAGTTTGATTCCTGTGTTGTCAGCCCTCTATTGCTTTATTGTCTCGTGTTGCTGTTGCTTTATGTGTTCTAAATTCACCTCCACTAAAACGAAACTTTTTTAGCTTGTTAACATGCTCTATGTGTGTTTAATTATTTAAAAGATATATCCTATAAAAAAATCAGCCAAGAATAGTGTGAGTAAGATTTCTGATCTAGCAAAACTCAACTTTTTTTTTTTTTACACTGTGACACCCCGTAATGAGGGATAATTCAGAAAATCTCTAGCATCATGACTCTTTCCTGAGCTTTTTATAACAAGTGCAAGCCATTCTGATGCTGAATCAGCTGCGTTGCACATCCATAAGATCTAAAAATATCAAGATGCAGCTGCAGCATGACTGAAACACAAAGTTGTGAAGTACAGTTCATAAGCCCCACAATGCTGCAGGACAATGACAACCCCTGATGACTGTATTTGCTGGGTGAGAAGCTACATGGACAAGAAAGCTGGTTGCTAAAATGGTAAATGAGGAGTGCTTTGTTTATGGTGATAGAATGAAATTAGATTCTGTGTGATTTCATGTGTTACCCAGTGATGTTAAACTACTGAATGATAAATGGACTTGTACTTATATAGAGCTTTTCCAGTCATGGCGACCACTCAAACTGCTTTACACGACTTGTCACATTCACCCATTCACACTCGTACTACACACTCATAGGAGGCGGCTTGGGGTTCAGTTTCTTGCCTCAGGACACTTCGGCATGTAGTCAGGGAAAGCTTGGCTTTCTCTGACAACTTCCCAGTTGACAACGACTGCCCTTTCTCCCGAGCTAAAGCCCTGTCAGCAAGTGATTACAGACATAACTTAGGACCATATTAGTTTACTTTTGTACATTTATTTCTAGGATAAGGTTTGGCGAATTAACCCAGATTTCATTGCACAATATTTAGGTTGAAACCTCCTTAAAAAAAAAGCACATATGCTTCCACATTGAGTCATCGCCCCAATGATCTCTATTAGGCTAATTAGGCTAATTAACCCAGTGAAACAATTCAGCAAGGCCACTGCACCACCTTGCCAACACTGAACAAAACCCTGAAGGTACATCACATGCAGCTATGAGTGTGTGACTGATCCCTTCCCAGATACACCAAAAAGACAAGCACTGATTCATATCATTAGCATAAACAAATTAGGGCATCGCTCCCTCGTTAGACCAAATATGTCTCATTAGTGCCACAGCTGAACAAACCTCTTGATTAGCCCTCACTGCCTCCCTTTGAAGCCCGCAAAAGGAGAGTCTATTTTTTAATTAAACTCATTTGCATTTACAAATGAGAAGCTAATTAATGAGACTCATTTTCTGGGGCTCTTCTAGTTTAGCAGGACGCATATAGAACAGTTTCTACCTGCATGTAGGGAAACAAGAGGTAAACAGAAGCCACCCTTGAAAATATCAGAGAAATTGATGTTGTTATTTATTTTCAAGTGATTAAATCTACAGAACCCAAAAAAAGCATCAAATTCTTTGTGCATTTTCTGGAACACAAATTAGCAAATAAAAAATAAAAAAACACGTCCTGCTAATCTTTAATATCTTGTAGATAAGGCAACTATACACCATTACATTTCAGCTCTGATGCAAGCCACTTATTTAGTTTTGGTTTGGGGAGGGGGAAGGGGGGATACAAACTGCAAGAGCTGCACATCTCTGGGGAACTCAAGGTGGGCAGGATGGAACAGGGAGAGGTGTGGGTGGTTTGTCATGCAAGGATAAGAAGGTGACAGATCAAATACTGTGTGTATGAGTGTTAATGTATGAGTCTGTGTGCTTGTGAATGTACATGTGTGTGTCAGAGGAAGAAAGCAGGCAGAACAAGGGAAAGAGGGAAAGAGAGGTGTGATATCATCAATTAAATAACCCTCCCACACAGCATCTGGTGTTCTCTCTCAGGCCGTCTGTCTCTTTGCAGACCATTGCACACTAATTTTCTGCTTCTGTTTCTTTTTTCTTTTTCAAACCTGCAGGAGTCAAGCATCTTTCTCTCTGTTTCTCAGAGTTTCAAATCTCCCACCCACCCCAACAAAATCCAAATGTTAGCTTGAAAGTGTCATCTGAATGGAGCAGTAGTACCACTGAAGAATGTAACATTTCCACATTTGCAGACTTCTATTATGCAGCAGATTAATTCCTCACTATGCCGCCTTGGTTTGGGCTTTCAATGGGATGCTGATGAGACGAGTGTCCTCTCTGTTCTCCTTTGCCTTTCTCTCTCTGACTTATCATGGAATGAGGCCAGTTCATGTGTATCATGGTTTGACTAATATGAGATCCAATGATGAGAATGCCGAACGCTTTTATATTAATAGCCAGAATCCAATTATAAGTTTGTGTGAACTGAGCAAACGGGGAAAATTAATTTGCATTTTAACATTTCAGTTTGATGTAGAATTCTAAGATGAGAAAAAAAGAAGTGGAAGCTCTGAGATGAAAAGTGGGGTTTACAGATGTGCATCAGTCATTGGAGCTTTCAAGGTAGAAAAAGATCCTGAAACTCATTAGGGTGAGACAGGCGATGTGGTTTTGGAATCTAGGTCAGCAGCGTGAATTAGAAATTATCTGCATCCCTCTGCATGACTACAGTCAAGCTCTGCACTAATGTGTGCACACCACACCCATAAACATACACTGACATTATTCAAGTTCTTACAAATATCATTTACTTCATTTAAACTTGAATATTAGTTTTTTTCACAAATCCTTAAAGATTTTAGAGGAACATATTAAAGGAACTTTTATTAGCACATCGTACAAATTCCCTTCAGCATTTTTTCCACATAACAGTTCAGTGCATGAGAACACCAGTGTGTGGGAATGAGTGTGATTTGATAGAGTCTGTGCTTTGTTGCAGAATCACTCTTGGTTATTGATATGCCAGTCTGAGTCTCAGCTCCCTTCCCACTCTGCAAACGAAAGAGATAACGAAGGATCAGACAGTCCAAAACTTCCCATAAAGAGAGGAATCAGCACAACACACCATCTCAGGCTCCACTTTGAGAAACTTTGTCTTCTCTTCTACCTTCGTCTATTTCCTGACAGCCCTCAGATACTTATTCACACTTGTTCAGAAACTGATCAATAAGAGGGCTGCTGTACTTTTGTGAAATAATTGTCATAGAGATCTCTGGCATCAAGCCCAATTTGAATGTAGTGTATAAGCAAAATTGCATATGAGAGTAGCTCAAGGTGGGAGCTGCAGTAAGGTGACTGAGACACTTTGAGTCTTTGACTCATAACTATGCTGGTTTTGATGTTTGGTGCCACTTTGTTCACGTTCCTATGTGTGCACTTACCTTCCACATTTATGTACATATGTGTGCATGAGGTTGCACGTGCTTTCATGCATGCTTGTGTGACTCAGTAGGACAGAGGCTTGTCCCCCTCCAGAGCACTGCTCTGATAGACGTTAATGCAGACTGACGCAGGGGAGTCCCCTGAGGGAGGGAACATGGCCAGCTAGGGAGGAAAGGAGGAAGGGCTTGCGTGCATGTGCGCGTGCGCTGGGGAGGCGGATTCATTCCTCTAATCCGCTCCCTTCTTCACATAGGCGAAGCGGGGAAGAGGCACTGAACCGCCCAATGAATAAATAAAAGCCTCAGCCCCCTGCTCCCCTCCTCTCCAGCCCGAAGCCCTGCACAGGAGCACTTAAAAGCATTTTAACAAGAGAGTCACTTCATTAAATATGGACTTCCTGTTCACAAAATCCCTAGAAGGAAAACTCTGAGTGACTTTTCACATTGTGAAATATGGGGACGAGTGTGGGGGTTGAGGGGGCATGCATGGAAGATTGAGGCATAAAGAAAAAATATAGTGCTCAGAGACAAAGGGAGAGAAAAATAGCAGAGCTAAGGGGTAAAAAAAAGGATAAGCAAGGCGCGATAACAAGAGCACTGAGGTGGAAATTGGTGAGGATCTGTCAAATCTTTCTGAATTTGCACAGAGTAAAAACAGCAGTTCAGTTTTGCATTCATTTAGATGTTTGTGCATTTTGGTGTTTGTGAATTTTCATCGAAATTTAAAACATGACAGCAAGCAAATGCCATAAAGCCATAACAGAGATAAAGAATGAAACCAAGTAAGGAGAGAAATAAATGTGAAAAAGGTGCAATAGCAACAAAAAGTTCTTCTCTGTGACATTCCACATTCATAAACTTGAAATCTGACTCTTTTGTTTTGCTAAAAATTGTAAGAAACGTTAAAATTTGATGACCTCCTTTGCTGTTTCTTTAAAGCTTCACAAGGTTTTGACTGCAACGCTGAGTTCATCTCGATGTTGCATTATGAATAAACCAGCACTGTTGAAAAAGAATAGATCATGTTACAGACGTTTCACTATTAGATACTTTATAAGTCATGAAATTCTAGAGTCTTCTAGTCAAAAAGTACCCATAATGTGGATTTTTTTTTCTTTAAATTCCACTACATCTGGCTACACCCTGTTAGAAAGATTGGCATAAGAAACTAGTGTAAGATTATGTAAAATATAAAACGTAAAGTAAAAATCTACCTAATTTTTTTCTTTTCTCATTGAATTATTAAGAAAAAGGATCCGATGTGAAACCTGCTAAATAATAGCATAACAAAAACACATTGTTTAATGACATACAATGTTACTGAGTAATATATCTACTGCACCATTAACATTAGGATTTAGGACTGGAAAGTAAACACATTCATGAGACATCATGAAGTTTTAAATTGGAGACCTCCATTAGATGCATAATATTAATGTTAGACATATTGTTGGAGTCACGGCTACAGCATTTGTAAAAATATATGATCAGTCTGTTACCAGATTTGTGATATTTGCTCACTGTTTCTTACCTTTTCCAGTAAGAATATTGCACAGTGGTACAGAAACTGGTTGCATACATGACAGTTTCAGGTAGAACTCTTTCTGAATTAGAAACCAGCTATGTTTTTTACCTTATTCTTTAGTATTGGTTCAAGATTAATGGAACATGTTAAACACTGTTCTTAAAAAAAACTATTTTACATTTCATATCTGAAATAAAATGTTTAGACAAAACTTTACTGTGTAATAAAAAATCTAACGAACGGTTTATTTTTTAACGTTTGGTTAATTTAAACCATAACATCAAAAGGAAAGTCTTCATCTCTATGTGCAGATCCATCTTGTAGCACATTAGCAAGAGTCTTAGACTTCAGTTATATGTCCTTAGTAAGTGGAAATGTCCAAACAGTTTTCAACAAGACAATACAGAGGCGCTTTATGAAACATGTCATCACTTGGTATCCTGAATGTCAAAACATTTCAAAACACATTTTAAGTGTTGGAATAGGAATGGAAAAGTGAACTGATAAAAGCTCTTCTGTGCTAGCTTTGTTTTGAATGCAGCTGCAGGCTTCAGACATAAAACCTGATTAACATTAAATTTTAAAAAATGTCATTAAATATCTCGGTTCATACGGTCCACATTGACATAAAATTTTGAAAACATGGAATTCTTACTTTAAGTGTCATCACATTCTTTTGAAGTGGGATTATATGACTGACTGAATGAAGTTTTTGTCTAACATTTTCTGTATTATGTTGCTTGTTGTTCTGCCATTTCTCATAGTTCATAAACAAAATCTACCAGCTCACATTTATTGATAAATGTGTCATAACAACAGAAGAGATTAAAAGGGGAGGATATAGGTGAACACATCAATATAAATAATGGTTATCAACACTGAAAGTCAAATAATTCTGTTTAAAAAGGGAAAATTTGTACTGCTAGACATGACTACTTGGATGTAACAATCCAGGTATAACTGCACATGACTCACCTGAATACTCTGATACCTTTTAGCTTGTTTTACTCAGTGAAGGTGGTATCTAGTTGAATGTTGTCCCTCTAAGGTTTACAGAAGCTGAAAATGTTCAACTTTACAAACTCATAAACCACCGAACCTTACTTTGCTCAGTACAGCTCCACCAACGTCAGTGTTCTCAGACCTCACTACCACCCAATGTGTCAATACGCATCCCATATTAGTTGAATAGCACTTAGAAAACCATGAGGCAACTTTGTTGTTGTTTACATCTTTAAGTCAGCAGATTTGGTACCTCTGATGTCACCCATATACCTCCTTATTGGCTGATGTTCATAAGACTTCTGTCCTTTATTATAAACAGCTGAGATCAAAGTGAAGCTGTGTGAAAATGATACACAGTACATCTGGTGAAAACCAAACCAAACAAAGCATACCAGCATAAACACCTCTCACAAACTGGGCA
Source organism: Telmatherina bonti (assembly GCF_933228915.1). NCBI lineage: Eukaryota > Metazoa > Chordata > Actinopteri > Atheriniformes > Telmatherinidae > Telmatherina > Telmatherina bonti. Next base: position 26,322,007 of record NC_136622.1, read on the forward strand.
GGGCTGATGAACTGGTCTTGTCTCGCAGCCACAGCAGTTGGGAACCTTCCAGCCATTGAGTTGACGATCACTTCCTCTGCATGCCAAAGCTTCAAATCTGTGACCATGTGACTGACAGCTAAAGCTTGTCGAAGTGTTGGCTCAGTCAAAGTCCATACCTTAATCAACCTGAGATGCTTTGATTGCGCCTTAAATAAATAATGGCACATGGAAATATATCATGTGTTTTAGTAAATATAGTAGGTTTATATATTTCAAGACCATGTAGAGACCAGAAGAATCTTTATTATGCAAAACTTACAATTGAAAAATGGCATGCTTTCCCTTTCACATGTATTTACAATTAGCTTGAACAAAATAATAAATAATAAACTATATGGACAACACAGTTTTAGTTACTGTCACTACACTGAGTCATGCGAGACCAGCTTGAAGGTTGACTTGTTCATTATTACGTGACATAAAGACCTCATTGTCAGTGGTGTAGTCCAGGGTATACGAATATACCCACTCCTTTTTAGTCAGAATTGAGTATACGCACTTCTAAACCCCCCTGTGATGCTGCTTTTACAGTTACAAACATCCCTACATATGTACCTATGTTGCCCAGCATCTCAGATAAGGTTACAAGTATGCTACACTGGTGCAGTGTAGCATACTTGTACATAAACTGGTGGATTTATGTAGAGTAGTCCTACATGTCACTGTTTCTGAAACTGCATTTTCTGGGCTACTTTTATTCTGGGGTTTTTTTTTTTTCTTTTAATAAAGGGGAAAAAATTTAGAGTATACCCACTTCTTGAGGGACTATCACACCACTACTCATTGTAAAACAATTTATTGCTTAAGGAGAGAAATATTTTTGTTGCGTATTTGGCATTTTTCTGTCGAACTTAATTAGTTATTGTCTCAATATTTTTAAGTGAACCAAGTCATGATACAAGTGAATATGCAGTTGACTCATGAGTGCTTCTTGATGCACTGACATTAAAGTGTGTAAAGTATTTAAATGTTCTTTGATGATACAATGCACATTATGGCTGCGGCACCTTTAGGGAGGAATGAAAGGGATTCCAAAGTGGGTCAGAGTAAAAATATCTTCAACAATTATTCATGGGACCCCGCCTATTTCTACCATACCTCCACCCTGTGAAAAATCTGCATTGCACTGCAGTGAAGAGAGACAAGATGGAGAGAGAAAGAGACATGGAGAAAGCGTAGACATGAAGCAGAGAATCTGGGGGGAAAAAGTGGAAAAAAAAAGTCAAGAGAGTTGTTTACTTATTTTGACTTGGCTTGTGATGAAATGTGGGTGCAATGGGCAACGAACAAAGCACAATGTACACTGTGTGCTCTCCAGACACTTTGATGCTCTATGCTAAAATTTTCCAACATTTGCTCCGCCATCATCAGCAATCCTCCCACCAAACACCAACACCATGAACTACAATTGCAACTGACAGCCAAGACTGACTGTATTATACCACATTAATCGCAGCTCTCTCATGCTAGCAAACTTCCTGTCTGTTTGAAGATGAAAGTGTTGAGAATTTGTGGGCAAAGCTGTGCAAAACAAAAACTTTGTGACATATTTGTGACTGCACAGGTATGGATGACGATGAATGGGAGCAAGGAGAGTTTGAGTTGGGTGTTTATGGCTTAAGTGAAGAAGAGCATTTGATTGGCTTCACGAGTGCAAATACTGAGAGCATCCTGACTGGGGTGATGAATAAAATAAAGGGTTGTACTTATTTGCAAAGAAAACTACATTCCAGTGCAGCAGAGGGGGTGTCAAGGCTGCCAGGTCCCTGTAGGTCTGCACTGTAAATCCACACATTAATCAGAGTCGGCAGGGAGAGATCAAAGGAGCCTGTTCCATCTTTACTCAGAGCAGCACTTTGATGTATGTGTGTGTGTGTGTGTGTGTGTGTGTGTGTGTGTGTGTGTGTGTGTGTGTGTGTGTGTGTGTGTGTGTGTTAGATGGAGAGTAGGAAAGGGAGGAGTGAGTCAGACAGAGGGAGCAGGGCTAAAATTAGGATATGAGAGACAGCCTAAAGAGAAAACTCTCGTGTGCATTCTGATGGAGTTTAATATAGGCTACAGCAGGTTAGCATTGATCAAGTCCTGCTGTAACTTTCCACCCCGGTTAAAACTAAAACATCCTCTGAGAAAAAACAAAACAAAATGAAACAAACAAACAAAAAAAAAATTGGTTCTTGCATCTATTGCCAGAAGATACACACAGCTGAATGAATACAATAAGGGGGGATGCAAAGTTGACACAGCACATGTTTGATGTGTGCGTTTAGTTTTTTACATGTCAGCTCATTTACACATTAGTGTTTATGCACACGTGTGTCATTCTGGTGATATATAACTGCAACCAAACTCAGGATAATAAGAAATACTTTCCTGCCACATAGTGGTCCTCTAGTCTTACTGCAATGAGCCTGCACTGCACATAGTCAGAGCCGACCATGGTGTGCCAAAACTACATGGCAGCTTAGGCTGCAGTTGCCATGGTGACAAGGGCTTTAAAAGCATCATGTATTATTAGTTTATGTGTTGACACGTTTGTGTTTCTTCCATTCTCTGTGAACTGGAAGCTTTTAGTGCAGCGTCCTGCTTGGAGAAGGTGATGGCTGCATGTTGCGCTGTCAGCTGGGCAACATGGAAACTGATCTCAGCAGAATAAAAAGAAAAAAATGAACCATCAACCCTGGATATATATTTAGATCAACAGTTTTAAAAGTATGCAAAGTTGGCCCTCTTTTCTTTAACAAGTGTAAATTTAGAACTTTCCTTTTGTGTTAATTTCATTGATATGAATCTGTTTTTATACTGTGTCACAGACACACAAATAAGTCAGCACAGGTCATTTAACTTGTAAATACTTGAGGAAATAAAGCCATTAAAACACCAAAAATAGACTTGACAACATTTAATTGTTCAAGTAAACAATAACTGAATTTTAATATGAATCTTTTGAAGGCAATTTTTCAATTCATGGACTTTTCTGCCATCTGCAGGCGAAAATGTTGAATGTTCACTTCTGAGTAGCAGAAAGAAGAGTCTACATGCGCTACACACAGTTGTGCTGTATCTTTCACTCATGGCCACTCTGTAAAAACTTAACATTATGTTTGTCATTAACTGTGACAAAATAAAATGGCAGCAACTGATGGATTAGCCACTGTGGGAAGCAAGAAGAAAGAAGCAATATTTACTGCTCAGTAATTCAGATCTAAGACTTGCGTGTTGCCTTCAAAGGGGTGAAGTTTAACAGTGTGGTAAGCTGTTTGTAGATCGAAAATTTGCACATTGTGTTATGCTTTAAGCTGTGTGATGGGCTGGTGGCCTGTTCAGGATGTAACCTGCCTCTCACCCACTGAATAGACCCAGGCCTTTCTAAAAGTCTGCAGTAAAATAGGTAGGTATAGCCAACGTTTAGATGAATACACATATGTAGTTTTTCCCTTTGTAGTTTGAACTTCACATATTACAGAGGTAAAATGCAAATGTCAATGATAATAATAATATTGATCACCAAGTTTCATTTAGCAGCTATTCTACTAAATGCCTGTAGAATAGAATAGAATAGAATAGAATAGAATAGAATAGAATAGAATAGAATAGAATAGAATAGCTACATGTTACATTAATATTACAAAGACAGATTAAACTCAAAAGAGTTTACTCTTTTTTGTTGGTGGTAATGTTTGAGTAATAATGACAGATATTTATGCTCCAGTCTTATAAACATCATTTGTTTATGTGTTCATAAAAAAAAATCCACAAATTCTACATTTTATGTATTTTACTTTGTGAGTTTTTACTAACTGGCATAGAGCTGCCACTCAAACATTTCTTCGGACCATATCAACATGATATATTTATTGTTAACAACTGTAGCAGTGATATATATATCGCCCCATGTTGACACCATTGGTGAAACCACACGTAAATGAATGTATGAAGCACAATGACATGCATTAAACCAACTATGATCTGAAAATATGTCATCCTCACTTATCAGAATAACAGTAGCCTATTATACACTTATATACATCAACTATTTTGCCTTTTGAATACAAAATTGCAGATTCACAATTATGTTTAAAAGACTATGAGCAAATGAGCTTTGTCTAACAAATCTAGGCATTGATCACATTGGTACATTTTAAACCAAGATCATTTTTTTTCTAAGAGAGAAACACTCCCTCTTCTGCAAATGAAGTTGTACATTTCTTGCTGAAACTTCTGATTAGGCTCATAAGACAGAAACATCTGACTGAAGCAAAAATAATAAGACAAACCTTCTTTATGTAGGCAGATTTCACTGATACTCAGAGCCTCAAGCATAAATATGATGAAAACAGATAGCGTTTACAGCAGTATGCTGCCTTAAGTGTTCATACTAGAAAATTGTTTATTGTGAAGAACATTCCATGCTTGTTCCACAAGGTGGCGCCATTATCTACATAATGATCAGCGATATAACCAGTGATCCTCTGCATGGCTGAGAATTGAGATGTAATTAATAATAGTGTAATAATTCCAATTAGACACCAAGTGGCACTCTTGTCTTCACTTTTCCAGTTACATTGGTTTCATTCTGGACACCTGTTTCTGAACTTCACTAATGTTTAATTTAGGTTTAAATGTGTCCACAGCAGGGATTTTCGAAAAAGTGAAAAGACAAGATTTTTTTTTCAGCCATTGAGCAACATTTTGAACAACTCTCCCTCTATTAACCCAAAACATACTTCTACAGTTGCCTTGGTGATCACGGGGATTGTGTCCGTGACTGAACCGCTTTGTTCTTCATTAATTATTGACTGACCAGTGTAGGTGAGCCCAACATTTTATCTGCAAAGTCTTTTGAATATAAACCTGCCTCCGAGGCGAGCCTTTGGAGCGGCGCTGTTATTATGCAGACTGAACAGTTGGGAGCTTGTGGGACTTGCCCAGAGTAGGCAGCTCAACGAAAACAGTCTCTTTTACACATCAGTCCTGTCACCCTGTCAGAGTTCTTTCTTTCTTTTTTTTTCCCCTTTAATAAAGAAATTCAACCGACAAACTTTAGTCATAACAAAACGTAGATACCACATTCCTAAACTTTAAAGCCACCCTCATGTCTTTATGGTTTTTGTTTGTTTGTTTTTCCTTTTATCTTTAATCAGGTGAAATACTTTGGTTTTGAGATCAACCTCCTGGTCTGCTTGCGCTGCATTCACGGAGCTCGTTAAACCAAATTTCTCCAAACGTGAGCTCCAACGCATTTCTAAAGAGTGATAAATTACACAATAGTGATCTCCACGGTGATAGACGCGGTTGGGCTGCGTGCCAGTTTGTGTTCCAGTTCTCGTTTCCCAGTGGAAACTGGGTGCAGACCTGCGCTCTTCTCGAGTTAATTAAAACGCCCCCCTGATTGGACGGACAGATAATCCCGGCGGGTCGCGTGCTCCTACTAACTTGCGAGCAGGGCAGAGCGCCAGTCACAATCTGCCCAAGGCGAGGGAGGGCAAGAAAGACGCATGAGAGGAAAACGACTGTACAAAGGGGACACGAGCGCTCTGGTCTCACTGAGCACAATTAGAGAAGTGTTGTTGAACGTGGGCTATGCGCGCAACAAGGGGGGAGCGCAGTGTACAGAGGAGGTGAATGCATGTAGAGGCTCAGCTTCAGATTCACAGCTTCCTTCCTGAAGAGTCACAGCACAAACAGAGGAAAGGAGTGAGAGGAACTCCAAGAAAACGGCAACTCCTGGACAGAACCACGCCGTTTTTACTCAAAAACAAAAGCTTGGATAAGGGGGAGAAGGGAAGAGTAGACTTTCCTGGTCAGAACCTGCTCTGGAAGAGAAAATGAATGTCAGCGAAGAGAATCTGCTCAAGTCCATCAGCAACGACGCGCTCCTCGACCTGACGCAGCGCTACGGCCAGTCAGCCTTCGGGTTTGGCGCTGGCCATGGTACTGGAAGCCCTGGTCGGTATCCACTCACACCGGCCACCGACTTTCTCTCCGGGCAAACTGCAAAGTCCAACGAAAGCGGCGGAGAGCACACGAGCGATGACGAGGACGGCTTCGACTCGCTGGAGTCCCGGAAGAGGGGGTCCTCGTTTGGAGACGACAAGCCTGGGGGTCCCCTTACCAAAAAGTCCAAGGAACAACGATCCCTGCGGCTCAGCATCAACGCCCGGGAGAGGAGGAGGATGCATGACCTGAACGACGCGCTGGACGGCCTGCGCGCCGTTATTCCCTACGCCCACAGCCCCTCGGTGAGAAAACTCTCCAAAATAGCCACTCTCCTCCTGGCCAAGAACTACATCCTCATGCAGGCTCAGGCCCTGGAGGAGATGAGGCGGCTGGTGGCCTATCTGAACCAGGGACAGACCATAACTTCACCAATACCCACCGCTTTGGCGCCCTTTGGTCAAGGTGCCGTTTATCCCTTTTCGGGTTCCACACTCGCCACTTGTGCCGAAAAGTGCACTACTTATTCTGGGGCACCTTCGAGTCTCTTCAAACACTGTAATGACAAGCCTTGATTTGATTTAACTCTCTTTCCTGAACTTTTACCTGTACTGCACCCTTGGTCTCTCTCTCTCTCTCTCTCTCTCTCTCTCTCTCTCTTTCCCGCTCTAGTTAATTTATAATTCATTATGTGGAAAATTTAAAAAAAAAAAAAACGACTTTAGTCTAATAAATAATCTTAAGATATGGTTAAGTACTCATACTGCAGTGTAACATCCAAAATGAACCGATTTAGAAAAGAAACTGTTTAGGCCTTGTTGTAAGATGACGTCCCTGTCACTGTGGCGCGCGCTCTTTACAGAAACCACAGGCCACATCCAACAGCTCAGTTTGGCAATTTTTTTTTTTTTTTTTTTTTGGAAAGCTTCTGTTTTTATTTGTAATCTATGCAACATTCAGTAACAACAATACAAACATAGAAACGCCAGGAAAATGTGACCTAATCTCGACATTTAGATTTAACTCCCTTGACTGACTGTGTGATGTGGGGAAAGAAAATCTCATGTGATGTTCTATTTTCTGATACAACGTGTTTGTTTTTTGTTTCACGTTATTGCACATCTCACATGATTGTATTGTACAATTTTGAAGAATCTTTTGCTTCAAGCCCAGTTATACTAATGGTTACATAAGTGCAGCCTATAAACTGAAGAAGCGTCCTGGTTGTGTTGCAACATGAATTTCATATATTGTTTATATGTCTTTATAATTAAAACATATCTATGCTCGGACCCAGTTTGCCTCATTTTCACATAACTCATACATTTTGCATGACAAATTGCATAGGAGATTGTTTTTATCTAATACACAATAATAGCTTGCGTCAGGTTTTGTGGGTAATAATAATGTTTTAAAAGCATCTATTAAAATAAATACAGTTCTCATATAAATAGCAAATTGAAGCCGATGACAAATCAGCTGAAAAGTCAAGAATTGTCTCTCACGCTAAACGTTTCCCGGTTCTCACCCTCTGAGAGTCCCTCCAAAAAGTGAGTTGGCAACTTTGTTTTCTTACATGAGAAGCTTCTGACGTGAGGAGATAGGTCTGAACGAGCTCCACGCGGCTGGTGGGGCCCCGTTTGCCACGCACTGAGGTCGGTGGCGCTAAGGGGAAGGGCGCACGAGCCGCCTGAGGCATCCACGACCTGTCTCTGGGTATTTGGGTGATTGTAGGCTTTCTTTGGCGGACTCTTACACAGTGGACAGCTATTAATACGATTTCTGCTGCTGTCTCCTCGGGAGACTTAATTCGGTGAGCGTCACAGGGACAGATTTCATTTTGCAGGTCGGACAGTGGATGCATTTAGAATAAAAGCTCTTACAGATTTGAGGGCTTGTGGTCATGGCGCAGCAATATTTTCCTAAAAGGCATGAGTGAATCTGTGTTTTATTTGATTTGTATTAGATACCTTTACCCAAAAACACTGGTTGACTTTGCATCTTAGGAACAAGTGCAATATTTCTCTCTTTATCTTTTTAAGGAATAAAATTACGACCAGTGCATATCATTTTAACATCAGAAACAGCCAAATTAATTTTCTTATTTAATCCACTGTATAGCACCAGTTTAATTACACAGACCTGACAGTGTAATTAATTATAAGGTAATTGTTTTTATGAGTAACAATAGAAAATCATTTTGATGAACTAAACCATTTCGTATTATCTCAGGTCCTATCTCTTTAGTGATGTATCTGATATTTGTTTTTGTATCACGTTAAACTGCAAGTCACAAAGTGTCAGATCAAAAATTAACATTAGTTTAGCCTGTTTATGCCAGTCTCAGACTGATCCACCCCAGTCGTCCCTCTGTAACAATTTAGAGACATGTCACAACAACAGGACACCCATGGCATCTTAAATTGGCCCTCTGATGACACACGCCTCTTCCGAGGCCCCATGAGACAGTGAAGGTACCACGGATGAAATGTGACACACACTGAAAATGATGTGAGGACTTGATCCCTGCGCTCCATCAGTCTCTGCAACCTAATTGCCACAAATGAGATAGCTGCTGTCCCAAGCGAGTGCTTGGGTGGTCACTTTTCTCCCCACAGGCTCTGATGTTGAGCTGCTCAGTTATATGTTTGATTGTGTCACTGTATTATCTTAATGGATGTCAGCGTGCATGGCGGCAGGATGACTACATATATGGATTACGACAGATTTGTGATTTAGCTGGTCATTTATTTGTGGTTACTTGCCTTTAATCTGTCATCAGTGAGTTCACAAATGTAGTGCAGTTAATACGGATAAATGTATTAATTTGACTAAATTGAAAATACTTTTGTTTCTGTTTACTTAAACTTTCTTTTCCCCAGGAAAACAAACACTTGTAAATAAGATGCAGAAGTAGTTTGACAGATCTCTAAATGTGTGTTTGTTGATAAGATATTTGACTTGCAAAAAGACAGGTGTTAATTGTGTCATTTCAATTCACTTTGTTTTATCAAAAACACAAACATTGCCAAAAAAATATATATTTGATATGAACTGATGTGTTAATAAAGTGGTCATGTATGTTACTTGTACTAGATTAAAGGCTAAAGAAAATATAGTTTTTGTTGCAGTTTTTTTCTTTCTTAGCAATATAACTACAAAAAATTAAAATTAAAAAAAACAAAACAGTAATTTCTGAATACAACTCAAAATGCAGATCATAAATTAACAAAAGTCGCAGCACAAGATACAAAAAAAAAAAAAAAAAAAAAAAAAAAAAAAAAGACCAAATGAGCCTTTCTGTCAACACCACTATGATTTAAGACAATAAAGATCATGACATGTTGTTGGTGGACTGTTGGAAATATTGTTATTTATGTTTAAAAAGATGTGAAAAAAGAAACAAAAAAACCATAAATGACATCCGTATTTCATGTGATTGATGGTTGTGGCAGAATGTAGAATTGCCTCACACCGAGATGGTAAAATTAAGACACACTTAACCTGCAGTATTAATGTCTACTCTTTACAAGACTCAAACAATAAAATAAAAAATATAATATTAGACTGTGCTGATTGTTTTAATAAAAGCTTTTATAAAATACAGAACTGCAATATTAACGGCTTATTATCAGAGGGCTACACGAGCAAAATTTTACAGGATTATATAAATCAAATAAAAAAAAACAATTACAGTGTAACGTCTTGCTGTCTGTTCTCACCTTTTGTCTCTTGCTGACAGTGTTTTTATTCAGACAAACACCCTGCACTAGTGTCAGTGCTCTGCCACTCTCATGACAGCCCAGTGTGGTGCAGGAGTACGGACAGACTGTGTGATGTCTGTAAACATTTGTGTTTGCTCTCAGTGGGATACAAAGGGAGTGATTTCATTAGCATGGCTCCGAGCTTTGAGGTATGTTTGTGTGCTTTTCTCAAACCCGATGGTATAGTACTAAAACCATATGCCCTTAAGTGTGTACCTCTGCCTAATGTATTTGACAGCGCTGTTTTCTCTAATTAAGCTCTTTTCATGTGCAAGCTTATGTGTCTGATGCACATTGCAGCACTTCATTTCTCTCTCTCTCACACACACACACACACAGCCCCACTCAGTCTGTTCTTACAACAGGGGCCTTGAAGGAAAACTAACATACTTCAACTCTGATTATGCTTACAGCGGGGGGGCTGAGGGGTTTATAAAAATTTAGATTTTTTTTTTCCCCACTATAATTTCCTCACAGAGCCGCAGTTGTGTTGTTGGATGTGACGTAGCATGGACAACTTGTTTTTTTTTCTTTTTCTTCTCTTTCTGTCTTGGTCAGGTTTATTGGAAAGGGGTTATGATAAACAACAGCCCGAGACAAGTGTGTGTGAGAGAAGACATAAGACATGGAAGAAGATGCTATACATTGAGGAGAAGAGAGTGCCAGCAGTGGCGCTATGAGGGCAGCCTCCACAACCCCCCTTCCACACACACACACACACAGCATCTACCCCACTCACTGGGCCCCATAACTTCTCTTTTTCACTATGACATCACACTTCGTCGTCCCTCCCAGCCCCGCCCTGTCGGAAGCGATGAGTGGGTGAGTCAGTTGGTTCTGAGAAGCCATGTGATTCGGTGTGACGTTGCTGCAAGTGTAGCAGGATGGGCCAGGGCCCCTCATTCGTTAATCAGATGTCCAAAGGGGGGTGGAGAGGGGATGTCTGTATGACTTTGTGTGCTTGTGCATTGTGTGTCCGTGATTTGTGCTCATATGGCTGAAAACTCTCGAAACATGGCAGCTATGCAAAACGTTTTGCCCACCGCCATGAGGCAACTGATACCATGCATGGTAGACCTAGACAGTGTGGCAGGGGCCAAATTGGGCCTGGTGGGAGATAATAGTGATGTAGAAGGCTTAAGTAGCGCTTCATAACGCCAGACCGAGCCCCAAAGTCCTGTTCAGGGCTGTGTTTATGTTTACCTTTCACACAGTAGGCGCTGTGTTTGAGCAGCTGATCTCATGCTGTCTCGATTCTCAAATGCCCAATACTGTTGCAAGGCTCCTCTTCGTGTTTGTTGAAATCTTTACTTTCTCCTTTACTTTTCTATAGTTCTGTGCTCCCCCTTCCTCCCACAATCCCTCTTCTTTAAAGAAACCACTGTGCTCATCACACTCACTCCTTCACTTTTAACTTGTTTCATCCTGACAGAGGATGTGAGCTGACAAACGGGGGCATCCGTTATGGTAGCACTGCCTAATCTCTATAATGGTCCCACAGATACAAGACTGGTGGTTGAGCAAACATTCAAAGACACAGCCATACACACAAAAACACACACATCTATTCACTGGACTAATGCACATGCAAAGCCCTGAGGACAACAATCGTATATCTGTTGAGCCTTTGGCATCCTCATAACCTCTTTCCCTTAGATATATACACAACTCTCACTATGTCTTTTTCTATCTATATCTCTCTCTTACGCACTCATACACACACACACACACACACACACACACATGCACACACACTGTCTTCTTTCCATTTAGAGAAACATATATAACATGCATTAATTTAAAGTAGACATAAACTAACCACTGGTTACTAAAACCTACATTGAACAAGCCTTTAATTGGGTTCCCAACCTTAAAATTGATCGATTTGTGGCGCAGGAGTCCACAATGTCATTATGTAAACATCAATATGTCTCACCAACATGACTAATACAAGTATATATACATCCTCACATACATGGGGCTCAGCACCCCTCTCCCTGCTCAGTACCAGCTGAGGAGCACCATGGTTTTGTGGGGAGCAGGGGGAGCTCGTTATCCTCATTAATTAATGACAAAAGCGATGTAATTGGCCATCCATAATCCTCCATGCGGAGACAGTGTGACAGGCAGGGATGGGTCCATCCTCTACTGCGAAAGCAACTCACAAACACACAGAGAAAATGAAGACACATTTCATCCTGGCTTGTGTGTGAGTGTGTTTGCGCAGGCTTTTAGTGATGCACTTGAACAGCAAAACTGGTTTATAATCACCAACTGATAACAGACACAGTGTGACACAGTGGGGCTATATTTCCACTGCTTCCAATGGGATTCCACTCAAATATGGACAATTCAAAGTATATCACTTGATCCTTTAGTTTGCAGCTTGTCGGACTGTTCGAGGCTCCACTGGGCCTGGATTGGAGAGCCATGCTGCCACATGCTGTACCCCCCCCCCCCCCCCCCCCCCCCCCCCCCCCCCCACCTTCTGGATGAAAAGACATGATTAATAGCACTTCCTGTCGCAGACGATCTTGCACTAGCCTAATTAAAACCACTGGAACATGCGCGTGGCCAAGGATCAGTGGCTTTTAATGAGGAGCTTGTAGGCTGATTTGAGCCTCATTTTCTGCTTAATAAGGCCGGTTTAAAAAGTAATTTTGGAGGGATGTGACTCCTTTAAACCTGCTCATTATCAATGATAGCGCTTCACTTAAGTACTTCAGGAAACGCTGTGTTTAATTAATATTGTGTCGTGCACGTGGATTAGCTGACAGGCCGAAATGGTGGAATGCAAGCAAGTGAGCAAGGGAGCTAGAATTGATGAAGAACTTTCAAGGGCACTGATTTCATTAAGCAGCTTCATTACAGCCCAAATAACTCTTCATGTCATTTCAATGCTTCGGTCGTTCTCAATACTCACACATGCACACAGACACACACAAAATCCTCCTTTGCAGCACTGGAAAGGCGCATCAAAGATTTTTATACTTTAACAGCCACTTCTGCCTCAGGTCATTTTGATGATACAACATTGTCCTACCTTCTCACTGTACAATACTGCCACACAGAATTAGCAGCCCTGTGTTTTGCCATTTTATGGATTGGGTTGTGTTTATTTGCTTATTTCCTCACAGCTTTTTCATTGAAAGCCCAAAAACAGAGCTTTTAAGGCCAAGCAGTTTAAGAGCTTGACCGTGCTGCTGCAACTTTCACTGTGCACCTCTAACCCCTTAACAACACAGAGACTACAAAGGCTCTTATAGCCTCTTCATCCCATTGTGATAATCTTCTTAGCCCCCTGACTCCACTGTTCAATATGTATAGAGCAGGAAAGCTTTGGTCTTTAGGGGCTTTGAGTGTCCCATAACTCAGTCTCTGGGATTTTCCTCTCTCTTGGACCAATTACCACATTCAAGCAATCTGAACACTTAGCTCTGTGACGCAAAGCCTCTTTGTCACAGTATACATCCATCAACCAAGCAGGTGATTATTTTCGAGTCATTTACTTTATTTTGACTTGTGTAGAGGAGTGAGTTCAAGCAAAATATGAGTTAAAGGGGGCAGAGCCTTTTGGAGGAAATGAGGATTTTAGTCAGAATAATATGTGCACTGATAACGGTAACCTGAAATTTAGGGCATATGTCTACTGGTAGCAGCATGAATAAATAAAATTTGGCCTTTTGGCACTAAACAAATTTGTGAAAATTATCAGTTGTTTTACTAAAGTAGCATCTGTCTCATCAAAAACATGGCCCACCCAAAGTTGTACGCACAGATTCCTGGATTGAAACGCTTCACACTTCACCAGAAGGATGTTAACTACGCTGCAGTCAATGATATTGTCATCGATGGAAAGGGGGCCCGGCAGAAAACATTTGAAAACCACCAGCTTGCACTAAAGTTAAAAGAAAGCTCAAATCTGAGTCAAGCAGAAAAAAAAAAAATATATATATATATATAACACAAAAAATTACAAAAAATGAGAAAAAAATATCTAACATGTTTAAAGATTTGGTTCTTCTTGTAGACAAAACTAAAAATAAATAAAGACAGCGGGAATACAGGGGAATATATATATATATATATATATATATATATATATATATATATATATATATATATATATATATATATATATATATATATAGGGAAAGAGTAGTCAAATGAAGACCCAGCAAAGCCATATCCAAATCATGACATATGTATACCCCTCAAAACTAAAAATAAATAAAGACAGGGGAAATACAGTGGAATTTATATATATATATATATATATATATATATATATATATATATATATATATATATATATATATATATATATATATATATACATATATATATATATATATATATATATATATATATGCTAAATATAGCACCAAACTTAAGTTTGCCTCCATACTCATAAAAAGTTCAAGGACAGGTATGCACATATCTCTTTGAGGTAGTTTGTGTGCTTTGCATGTTAGACATGTATTTTACATATTTTTTCATATTTCATATTTGTGCAAAACCACATGAAGTTGTGAAACCCATGGTGTTTCTCTGTCAGGGTAGAAATGTTTCTGTTTCCCCCTGGTAGATTAAAAACTACTATTGCTTCATAAGCTGAATGGCAAAGGAAAGGAAAGATCTACTGTGTACAATTTAGTCTGGAATCTGGAGAAGAGGGGGCAGTAGGGGGAAATCCAGAGAAAACAAGGCATTACATTTGGGGAAAAGATAAATTGGGAGAGAGACATGGACACTCTAATCTCCACAATGGGGACCTGCTTACATTATTTTTGGCATGTCTCGCTGATAGTATTCACACAGTACAACATCCTATCAGGTAATATCACAGTCTTTGAAGGATTAGCAGGAATAAGAGGGATTTTATTCTGTTTTGAAGAGGGGATGATTCCTCTGAAATTTTCTAACATTTTCATACTAATATTGGAAATGGCTTTTAGCTTTTTTTTCCCCCTGGTTCCTTAAGGCCACCACAATTCCCAAGCAATTGATTTTAATGATTGAAAAAGAGGGACAGAAACAAACAAACACAGATGGTGCATAGAATTGGGTTTTCAGCAAAAATGTTATGTAATAAATCTCTCTCTCAATCTTTCCCCCTCAGCAAGTCAGAGTATTTTTCAAAGTTTAAGGTTTTTGTCACCTTCTTATTGAAGCATTATGAGCAGGGTGAAGAAGCAACTATAGTCTTTGCTACAAATGCTAATCCCAATACAAGAGCTCCGCATAAGCCCCAACTCCACCTTATTATTATTATTTTTCATTCAAATAAGAGGATAATAACAGCAGATATGATCCCTGGAGATGCCTATTGTTATCTTTTTGGTCCTGAGTCAAACAACAGAAAAACACCTCTTGTTTATTGCTATGGTCTCCCCTGCTGTTTTTGTTTTGCTGATATGGATATCTGGGAAAAGATTAAATCGTATGTGAGATACACTGAACACTGCACACACGACATCACCTTGTTAACAGACTATTGTTCTCAACTAATGAATCAATTAACTTACCTAACAGCTAGGCCTTTGTATATAAATCATTCATTATCAATGCTCTGCTAACCTTCCAGAGTTATCTCAGTGGTCCAATTGTCATCCCCTAGGTCTCCTGTCTCAAGGTTGATCTGCACAGAGGATGGACACGAGACAGCTGCCCATCAGTCTCCTGCTACAGCGGGCCATTAGGGCACAGCCAGTGTTTGTGGCTATGTGTTTGTCATTTGCAGGTTTAATTAGACAGTGCTGTTAATGGAGGAGATGACTTTGGAGCTGCAGATGAATGACACTCGTTTATCTCTGGCTGCAGAGCTACAATATGTTTCACTAAAAGTTGAGGCAGGGAGGGAAAGATGGAGAAATTTTATAGGAGAGGAGATTAGGCAGAAGGAAAGAGTGAAGGGTGAAGGGAGGGTCATATTGATATTATTTATGAATGGATGACTCCGTATGTGCGAGTATGTGTATATATGTGTGTTTGTTTGTTAATGGAGCCCCATACTGTAACACTGTTGGTCCAGGTTGCCTGCCGCTCCCTCTGTTGTGTTAAGGATTATCCCAGGAAGTTAACTGGAGCAACAGTAATGTGAAGTGTGCCTCTTACTGTAGGCCAGCCCAGGAGACGCACACACACACACACAAACACACCCACACACACACACACACACATATATACCGAAGATTTTCTAGAGAGGGCAGTCCTTCCTCATACATTTATGTACACACAGAATGATATGGTTCATCAGTGGCCCATAACAGTGACTTGCATGTTCCATATCCAGAGGTACCTCTTGTTATGGACTGTTCTGATTTATGAACATGCAACAGCAGGCCAGAAGTTTTATACTGTAATGCATTGTAAGTTAAATATAGGACTCAATAATAACACACATATATATGTATGTATATTATATATACATATACATATACATATATATATATACATATACATATATATATATACATATACATATATATATATATATATATATATATATATATATATATATATATATATATATATATATATATATATATATATATATATATATATATATATATATATATATATATACATACATATCTGTATACATATGACTCAGTATTTTCTGTTCATTTACTCTGTTATTTACTTCTTTTTTTACTTGCTATAATTGAGACTAAAAGAAAGTGGCATTATGAAATTGCACCTATTGCATTACCTGCTATCCGATTCATCTAATTAAAGACTAGGCGAGTAATAAAAATCTTAATTGCACTGGCATTTGTTGTAATGTTGGTGTGTTTTGTTTTTGAGAAATAGCCATACAGGTGATTGTATGTTGCCACGCTGCATATTGAAAACAAGTTTTCCCCAAAACACACTATAAAACAAATAAACAAATTGATTTATTACTCCCAGAGGGGAAAAAACACACTAGATATTATTATTCCAATCCCATCAATCATAATCTTTTTTTCTATTAATATTTCAAATAATGACAACTGAGCTTTGTGATGCAAGCCAGGGAATTAGACAGCCCGCACACGAGTGCACATCATGTTTGCATCACATCAGAAAACATTACAATACATCCTTTAAAGTCCCTTAACCCTAAGTGTCTAACCCTAAATCCAGTCTTCATATGTCTTTATTATGGTGATGCATAAGTGAGACAAGTCCTCACAATGCCACTTTGTAAACAGAATTATGTCCCCACTACACGAGTAACACGAGTTCACCCTCACACACACCATACACACACATTTCTGGTCTTCCTTATAAGGTGAACATGGGATTCCTGGTAATGTCCTGGCTCCATTTTCATTTTAATCACGACAATGGGATCAGACAAGCTGGTGGAGCGGGCTTGGCCTGGCTAGGTTGATTGTTCTGATTGAGTTTTCTTTGTTTGGCAGATATGTAATACAGCCTGCTTAAGAGGATTTGATAAGAGGAAGGAGGTTATTGTGTGATTTAATCATGTTCACAGAGAAGAACCTGTATTTATCCACTTCCTGACAGGCAAACATTATTCTACATCAGCATTTGGGAGCGAAGGATGCTACCAATGCTGCTATACTACAAAGCATTTTAATGCAGGTCTACAATGGGACATATTTG
This sequence comes from Telmatherina bonti, assembly GCF_933228915.1. Classification (NCBI taxonomy): domain Eukaryota; kingdom Metazoa; phylum Chordata; class Actinopteri; order Atheriniformes; family Telmatherinidae; genus Telmatherina; species Telmatherina bonti. The sequence goes on from NC_136622.1 coordinate 26,339,364, forward strand.
TGCCATTTTTTGTGCTGCTCCGTTGTAATTTTCCTTTGGGTTTTGTTCTTCAATATCTGAGACTGGTTGTGTGGGCATCAGGTCTGGTGGGCTATCTGTTATCCTATCTCTGCTCCAAAACATAAAGTTAAGAACAAAAATGAACTTGCTGATCTGTGCAAATACTTTATGCCAATATCCTACTTATGACACACTATCAGGTTCTTTAGATTTTAATTTTATGAATGAGTAATTCAGTTGAAAAAAAAAATTATATATTACATAACTTTCCAAATTTAACATGCTGTGCTTCTGAAAGGTTTTGATGACACAGTTTGACAAAAGAGAAACCACACTTCACAACTTCAAAAGTTAAAGTCTGGTGAACCCACTTTTCCATTCCAGAACATTGCTTTGCAGTTGTGCTGTGCTTCATGTTACTGTGTCACTCACCAACAGCTGGACTGCAACACACTGGCTGTTTTGGACTTGCATCATGCCTGATTTGGCAAAGAAATACATGAGAACATTATTAGAAGAAGTATGCAAAGGAAAGAAAGAAAATGACAGGGCAAGTGATAAGAAAATAATTAACATTGGACTGACTTTAACTGGCTGGAGGGTGGAGGGTGTCACAGAGTTCAGTAAAGGGTTTGTCCTTTAGCAAGTTTTACAGGTGGCATATGTTAATGTTTACAACATATGGTGAAGCGATTCTGTCGGTGGAAGTAACAGAGTATTACACCAATCCCTTATTCAGTTCAATGTGAGACCATATCACAATGGTTTACCTTTGTTTTTGTCAATAAGCATTTCAAAGAGTTTTTTTTTAGTGTTTTCATTAGATTAGCTAAAATTACATAAATTTTTTCAATTTTCACAGGATATAGGGTGAAAAAACATTAGCTTTAAATTTTCTTTCTGTGAAAGTAACACAATTACCTCATGCAGAGTGGGGGAGTATGAGAAGATGTCCAGTGTTGAAGATTTAAAACTTTAAATTATATGTGAACATCAGACTTGTTGCTTTTCAAAATCTTTACATAAAATGTATAAGATTTAATTTTGTTCTTCTTATCCTAGTTCCCTAATTGCGCGCATTTGATTTATTCTCTGAACTCGTCTCAAGTCCTAGTTCTTCCCACTAGAGAAACATGAAAAGAAGTTGAGGACACACAAGGACAGAGAAGCTGAGGTGACAGACATTTAACAGAAGTAAATATGCTTGCTTCAGTTACATCAGTTTGAACTGAAGGCAATTCAATATGACACACAACATAGCTGTATCATGAAACTATTGTTTGTTGATGCCTTCAGCTGTATTTATTAATTCATGTATTTCTGTCAGATGAGCATTAAACATGTTTGTGACAATGCCAACATTTACATAACTTGTAATTCAGTATGTTTCTAGAATGAACATATTAATAGCCCCTTCAGATTCAACTGAAGGGGCTACATATATATCTATATATATCTATATCTATATCTATATATATCTATATATATATATATCTATATCTATATATATATATATATATATATATATATATATATATATATATATATATAATTTTGTATAACAGCATTAGGGCTGTTATACAAAATTAAACATCCATTAAACATCCAAACTTCACAAACACATCAGGAAGATGACCCCAAGGGACAAAGAACATAGTGAATGTCTCTGGCACTAGAACCTGGGGGAGAAAAAAATGGAGGAACCATCATGAGAGGACAAGTCCCTGCATGGGAAGTACCACCAACAGATGGCTGAAGTTCTACAAACGGCCAGAGAGGGCTTGACTGAAGAACAGTACAGATGCATTAATTATGGCAGTACAGAAGCAAACCTTGAGTATCAGGGCAATTGAGGCCCAAATCTACCACACTGGGCAGGACCCCAGGTTCAGCTGTGCAAAGAGGTCACTGAATATATCCAGCACCTTACAACACGGTGCAAGATGGTAGCAAGCAAAGAATACATGGAACACCAAAACCAGGTAGCCAGCATAGTGTACAAAAACACCTGTCAGAATATGGACTATAGAGCCCTTTGAGTCGCAATAGGAAACACTTCCCAAGGTGATGTAGAAAGAGAGGGCTAAGATCCTGTGGGATTCCAGATTCAGTCCAACAAAACAGCAGTAGGAAACCAACCAGACATAGTGATCATGGATAAGCAAAAGACTAAAGCCATAGAGATCGATGTACTCATTCCCAATGATGGAAATATCAAGACAAAGAAACAGAAGAAATACCAGGGACTCAAAGAAGAACCTGGAGGGTGAAGGCAACAATAGTTCTCGTAGTCATAGGAGCACTGCAGGCTGCGCCCCCCACACTGGAGAAGTGGCTCCAACAGATACCTGGAGAAACATTTGTCATCTCGATCCAGCAGAGTGCAGTTCTATGAACATCTGATATACTGCATATAGGAGGCTTAAGCTCCCAGGACTCTGGTAGAGGACCGGATCTTTAGATGAACAGCTATTCACCTTCTCCAGAGGAGATGAGAGGGTGGTTGAGGGCAGAGTTGATATATTTTATAACTTTATCCTCTTTTGTAATTTTCCCAGTAAGTAAGTAAAATTGTATTTATATAGCACCACAGAGTCCACCGATTTCAAGTCCAAAGACCAAGTTAACCTCCACTTCCCAATATCTTCTGTCATGCTGATTCGTTCTTGGTGGTGAGACATTCTTCAGTATATCTGTGCACAATTCATACTTTGCAAGCAAGATTTAGGAGACAGCAGACGAGGAAGCTGAAATTAAACCAATTAGATTATTCATGTTTATTCTTTCCATCCAGCAAATCAAGAAGTTAAGTTCAGTACAAGTTTCTGGAGTTGCTGGTGCATTTCATCAAGAGAAATCATCTGGTAAGAGAAGCAGTAAACATGTATGTGAACAATTAGGTTAATTAACAGAGTTGTTAGCATAGTCGAGCATTAAAAGAAAGTGTGTTTTCTGGCTTATGATTGAAAAATTTGCCACTAGAGTTGACAAAGTTTAATAGAAATTGTAGAGGGTTAGAAGACTTGATTGTAGAATTAGCAGGTTTTGTTATTAAGGAGGACATTTAATTCATGATTGGAACTTAGAAAAGATAGATTAGAGAGAGGAACACTAAACAAATAAAAAAACGGGACAGCTTAATGATTAACAAAAACATCATTTAGATAAACTATATCTTGAACAACGCACAACAGATTCAATTAGATTTAAATGGAATTTCTTTCAGTCATTTAATGTAAATAGTATGTTCCTAATAGTGTTCTATGTTAATAAATATGGTTTCTGACTGGGCTTTCTGTATGCAAGCAGGAGGATTAATAAACCTGAGGTGGTGGCAGAGGAGAAAGTGATCCACTTCTTCCAATTTCACTAGCCTTGTCAGCAGTTAGAGTAATCGTTGGTGGATAGTCACTAAAGGGCAAAGTGACAAACTGCTGTGTTATACAGAGAAAGCAAAGCTGAAATAAACTGCAGTGTGCTACAGATATGTGCATTTATGTATGTATGTGAGAGTGTGTGTGTGTTGGGTAAAGACACAAAGCCAAAGAGAGTTAATCCTAGCATTAGCTTTGCTCAGTTTATGGGTTTCCTTCCATCAACAGCAGTATTATTTACATGAGTCTCAGCGGGGTGCCTGCTGCTAGTCTAACACTTCATCTGCTTATTTTGTGGTATTTTAATAGCGCATTTTAATCTAGATTGAGAGAATTGGGCAACATAAACATGCAGATTTTGTGCATGCATTCTATTGTGCAACAAAACAAAAATGCACCTTTTATTTTTTACAATTCCGCCCAAACAAAAGTAAGAATCCAAAACAGCTAGTCTGGCAAGTTCAGAATTCCTGGATGGAAACATTACAATATTGATATACATTTTTAACAGTGTAAACTTAATGACTTAATCTTCTTATGTCCCCTTCTCATTGCTCTGAAAAACCGGGTCATCCTGTGTGTGTGTATGTGTGTCTGGGTACTGTGTGTGCTTGCATATACTGATGGATATCATGTGAAATTGCTTATGTACATGAACCTAACATGCCCTGATACAGACACCATACTCCACCCAAACACACGGAAGCTCCATGACCTTAACAGACCACTCAGCTCCTCCCCTCATGTCTTGTTAGTGTCCTAACAAACACCCAGCGAGTCCCTGGAGCAGATTTATGTGTATGCTGATGCACTGAATTTATTATCAGTTGCAACTAAGATGGCAGCTTCAAGTTTCTATATTGTTTCCAATTTACTTGCTATAACCTGCCCTTTCAGATTTTTTTATGTGATCGTTTCCCTTTTTATTCTCTTTTTCCTGTAAGGCCTGCTACTGGTTACATATTTTCTTCCACACACATCTATTTTTGCTTTAGTCTGCATATATGCAAAACTATTTCACCAAACCTTTCCTAAAATATCCCTGAGTTTCTCAGGGCATGTAGGCCTACTGGCTACACAGAGGCTTTGTGGTGGACTTGCTGGCTGGTTGAGTGTGACTGCTTGGCTAAGCGTCAGCTGTTAACCCAGCCAGGCTCAGCTCAGATTGCTCCAGATTAGGAGATGGGGCACTCTGAGAGCAACTATGATCCATATTAAAGCTGCATAAAATGAAAATTGCAAAGATTTAGAGGCGGATCATAGGCCAGAGAGAATTTAATCACAACCTGGCAGTGTGTGTGTGTGTGTGTGTGTGTGTGTGCGTGCGTGTGTAATTGTGTGTGGTTATATGTCATTGTGTGCACAGGGGTGTGTGTATGTATGGGGCTATCTGCATAATACAAGAGTGCTGGTGACATGAGGATTATTGATGTAGGCTGTATTTACTTATCAACCCAGTGTTCAGAGATGTACCTCAACTGTTTTAGTTGTGCTGCAGTTTTTCTCTGTTGCTCTCAGAGATCATGATGGTGCAGGAAACTAAAGGGAAATAATGTTTTAAATTTTGGAGAAACATCTTAAATGTTCATGAGTAAAAAAAAAAAAAAAAAAAAAAGAAAAAGAAAAAAAAGAATGATAATAATAAAGCATTTGTTGTTTGTTGCTGTGCGAGTGGGCGAGAGAAAGCGTGTGTGTTTGAGCACAGCCGGGGATGATGCTGTTCTGGTGTCCTCACACTTGTAATCTCCCTAAAGCTTTAAATACTGTTACAGTGTATTCAAACAGTAGTACAGTAAATAATTTCTGCACAAATGTGCTAAATTCAGTCAATTCACAGCATTTTAAACACATTTCTCATTGTGTGATTACTTTTATTTTTTTTTAATGAATGCCAGTTTTTCAAACCCAATTTAACTTTCGCACTAACAGCTGTTTTTACCTAATTTTATGGGCTGATCTCAAGACCAAAATCCTGCTTTTCTTAAGATTTACCCCATCCTACTGTAACCCTTCAAGACTCTAACTTAGAAAAAGTCTTTTTTCTTTTTAAATCTGAAGTCTTTATGTGTCCTTTAACAAAATTTAGAATAAAAAAATATTTATTCATTTATTTTTTATTTTTACTATTCATTACTATGTGACAGGTCAAAATGATTATAAAGCAGTTTTCTGTTTCCTGGTATCCATTAGGGGGAGAGAGGCAAGTAAAGTGATGCTAAAAGTCTCAGAAACTGTATCAAATATATGTTTGGCTTTGTAGGGTTAACATTTCTCTAAACTCAATGTGCAAATTCAGCAATCTTATGAAAATGTTTAAAACCCTTTTTCATGGTTTTAAACATTCATTCATTCATTCATTTTCCGAACCGCTTATTCCAATTCAGGGTCGCGGGGAAGCTGGAGCCTATCCCAGCCGGCTTTGGGCGACAGGCAGGGTACACCCTGGACAGCTCGCCAGTCCATCGCAGGGTTTTAAACCTATTAGTGGATAACACTGTCTTTGTTTTCAACTGTTATTGTTTTTTGTTTGTTTGTTTTAATGCACTTTCATATTAAACTGAGCTTTTTGGAGTCTGACTTTCTGGATTGGAAAAAGACATTTGCTTCCTATAAAATGCTGCCCTCTCACAACTGATACTGGATACAGACATTAGAAGTGCAGTGATTCTCCAAATCCTCATCAGCTCTGGAGTTATGCCATTCAAATCTTTAAATACTTTACTTTCTTTTATTGATTTTAGTTTACACGGCAAATATCCACAGTATAATCCAAGAGATAACTTTGTGATATTATACCCCCAAACCCTCACCCTTAGCACACACATACATTTCATCCTGCTATAATACATATAGAACAGTTTTACAAGTCATATTGCAAATTTAATGCAAAACACTAATTGTCGGAAACTTAGCAATAATTCAAGTGTTTTTTAATTAAAAAAAAAAAAAAAAACCAAAAACAGACAAAATGCACAAGTAAATAATGTGTAAATAAATGAAAATTTTAATTAGATAATAAAATTAACAGACAAATAAACAGCATACCAACATTACCCTGATTACTCTGCCATCCTTTCCTTCACCTTTAGTCCTGAAATGGATGTTAAATATCTTCATATGCTCTTTCAGTTTGTTGTGTTTCAAATAATTTAACTATTACAACCCTAAATTCAATGAGGTTGTGATGTTGGATAAAATTTAAATAAAATCAGAGTAGAATGATTTGCAAATCCTTTTAAAGCTGTATTTGCTTGGACATGCTACAAAGACAAGATATTTATTGTACAAACTGATTTTTTTGGTATTTTATTAATTTATTTTCAATTTCTTGCCTGTAACATCGTCCAAAAAAGTTGGGACAGGGCAAGCTTGTAACTGTGTTAAATTACGTTTCCTTTTATGAATACTCAATAAGCATTTTTGGAACTTAGGACACTAATTGTTGAAGCCTTCTAACTAAAATTTTCCACAATTCTTGCTTGATGTGCAACTTCAGACAGGAACTGCAGGAAGGGTATTACCCATACTGTTTTATTATAAAGCCATGCTGATGTAACACAAATTATGAGTGTCGCTAGGCGTTGTCTTACTGAAATAAACAGGGACACTCTTGTAAGACACATAGCTTGGATGCAGCACATGTTACTCCACAGCTGGTATTTACCTTCCAACATTATCGGTGCCTTCACAGATGTGCAGGTTACCCATGACATGTACACTAAAAGACCCCTATAAAATCCCAGATGCTGGTTTGTGGAGGTTTGTGCTGATAACAATCCTGATAGTCCTTTTCCTCTTTCAACTAGTTGAAATTACCTTCATGATTTCCAAAAACAATTTGAAATGTGGCCTTGTCAGACTACAGCAATGCGTCAGTCCATCTCAGATGAGCTCAGGCCCAGAGAAGATGGTGGTGTTTGTGGGTGTTGTTGACATACGGCTTTCAATTTGTATTGTAGAGTTTCAACTTTCACTTGTAGCAACAAACACTATGTTGACCACAGTCTATGGTGTTGACTGACAATGGTTTTCTTAAGTGTTCTTGATGGATGTGGTGAAATTCTTTACTCAATGGCTACAGTTACATGATAGTTTTTTTTTTTAAATTTGTAATTAATCATTCAGAATTAAAAATTTGGAATTAACGTATTCTCCTATGAGTTTACATAAAAATAATAATTCCGAATGTAGGTTGACATGAAACATGTCCTTACTTACTTCCTCTGTAGGCCGGCGGGTTAGGAAGGGTTCTGATTGGACAGAGAGTGTACGTGACGTATATACCGGAAATAAACAAAGTTCGCTCCCTGCTTCTCGTTTTTCAGTCATGACTTGTAAAAACTACATAATACCACTATTACCAGTAGTGGTACTACTAGTACTACTATTTTTTTATTATAAATTTGAAGTACCAGCTCAACACGAGCACACTACTTCACTTTTTGCAGCAACAGAGAGGGAGAAGAAAGATAGACCACCAACACGGAAGGCAAAACAACGCACGTCATCGGGACATGACAAGGTAATGAGCATGCACAGACGACCGGAATTTACTTACAGCGGAGTTAAGGTTTACATGACAGATGATTTAAATAGTTTGGAATTAAAATGTGAATAAACCACCTACTTACATAGAAATTTGCATTAGGAATTAGGTGTTGACATGGTAATTTTTCATCAGGTTAAAGTGGAATTCACTTTTATTCGGAATTAAACAGGAATTAAAACTCCCATGTAAACAGAGCAAATGATGTCAGTTTTTAATGAAGTGCAGCCTGAGGGATAGAAGGTGTTGGTTTTAAGTCTTGCCAGGTATGTACAATGATTTCTCCAGATTTTCTGAATGTTTTAATGATGTTATGGACTGTAGATGATGAAATCCTAAAATTCATAGCAAATGTACATTGAGAAACATTGTTTTTTAAACTGTCAGACCCCATCCTGGCTTTATGAACAACTGAGCCTTTTGGGGATGCTCCTATTTTACCCTGTCTTTAAACTCACCTGTTTCCGATTAACCTGTTCACCTGTGGCATTTAAAAAAAAAAAAAAACTGAAAACAAAAAAACTCCAAAAGTTTAATTGATTAAAGATTAAATATCTTGCCTTTGTAGTGTATTTAATTGCAATTTCAATTTGCAGAATTTTGTTTTTACTACATTTAACACAATGTCCAAACTCTATGCATTCTTGATTGGGATTAATAGTGAAAGTCCTGGTACTATTTTATACTGTACTGTAAATGTGTGTGCATTGAGTGCACGGGTTGTCAGCCATTAGCAACATGTTTATGAAGAAAGTGGCAGAATTTATCATTTGAGCCCTATTTCTGCAAACCTGTAACTGCATGTCTGCTATGCATCCAAACTTGTATGTGATGTTGTCTGTAAGAACACGATTTTTTCTGTTTTTCCATTAGTTTTCTTCCATCTTCCTCAGTGTAAGTGCAGGTTTTTGTTGCATGCCTTTCCTCTGTTAGCTGCTCCCTCCTCTTTTTCTTCCCTTCCATATTTCCAAATCCCTCTCTAAGAGCACATTTGTGTGTCTTCATGATTGTCATACACACAAATGTACACACACACACACACACACACGCACAGAATGCAGACTTTAATCGAGCAGATGGTGACCGTATTCATTTTTTCCCCGACTAACATTAACCATTCATTATAGACAGCAGACTAAGCCAATCCCACATCCGCCCCCATGCAACACGTACACACACACACATCCACACAAGCACACATATAATGTCCAATAATTTTGCCATTAGCTCAGCGACGGTCCCAAAATCTTGTGTGCCCCTCAGCCAGTGTTGATACTCTCTCCTTCCAGACGGTCCCAGCTCTGCTCTGACTCAATCTGTTGACATTTCTGATTCCCTATGACTCAAATTTCTCCTCTTTCATTTCAGCTACCCACAACAGGAATGAGGAGCATCTGACGATTCCCTCTGCCGCCCCTTCCATCCAAGCCATGTTTTTTTTTTTTTTTTCTATTTTCTTTCTTTGTTCCTTCCACTTTCACTGTCTGGCTTCATCTGGCAAGTTCCCCTTAAATAGGATACACAATCAGACTATTGCTCTGCTTTCTTCCTTTGTTTCTTTTTCAGTGTCATTTAAATCATCTCTTCATTTTTATCTCTGAAATAAAATAGAACAAAACTAAAACCTGTTAGGCGGTAAATCAGGTTTAATCTCTGGCTTGAAGAAAAGATGAACATTAATCCACATCTGTTCAAACAAATGTTTAGCACTCATATTTCAGACCTCATTAGGCCCTGCTGTTAAGCTGCATGCTCATGCTTATAAGCATGTTGCAAGAAAAAAAAAACACAAAGGAAGAGAGAGGCTGAGAAACTAATATGTGTCAAATTTATTTTTGTATGCATTTGCATATGTTTGAAGACACAGACATGTACAAGTCTGTAAGATTGTAATTAAAGCCATCAGATGAGGTTTTGGCCCTTTGCCGCTATGTGTAGTCAGAAAAGAGCAGAGGTAGAGAACTCTAACACACTTAAACTAATGAGAGTTTTAGCTGCACTCTCAGAGCTGTGTGAGTTAGTGTTCTTGAGGCACCGCTGGACATCAATCGCCCGGAAAGGCCTGAAGGCTTGAAGGCTTTACTCCGTCGCCTTCACTAAGTGCACCCATCACTGACCTTAACACACATATAGACCCATGTGCACAGCATCACAGTTTTAAGATTGTTTGTGAAATAGGCAAAGAACAGTATGTCTTCATTCCGGATCATGACATTCACTTGTAATTATCGCACTTATCTAGTAGGAGTTGCTGAGAAGCTGAAGATTAAGACACACCTTCACCCAGAAGAGCCAACGTAGTTTGCTTTTGTTCCATCTCATTATTTTCAAAACTGTTTTATTTCACACTTTACACTTTTGTTTTAAGTTGCCATTTACGTATGCTTTCAGTTGCTCTTTGGTTTGGCTTTGGTACCAAAACTACTCTTCTGCATGACAGAATTAGGTGTCAAAGGCCTGGAGATGTGACTCTTTTTTTAATTTTTATGTACGCACCAAATTATGGTGAAAAAAGTATGAACATTTCTACTTGTAAATGCTCAGAAAAATTATTTTAAGACTTAAAAACTATCCTGTTATTCAGTTATCTTTATGTCTAGGCTTATAGTGATAAAAGATTATACATAAAAAGATTTGTGAAGCATGGAGAAATGTTGCAAAAGCTGTGAAGAACACTGCAAACAAAACCCAAACAAGATATAAAATATTCAGAAAATCTGCTTTGAAAAATCTATTTTGCTGAATCTAAAGGATCCACACAGCATGTCTGTGCCACTAGAAACCAAAAAGGGCCAAAATGAAACAGAAATAGTTATTGAATGCTGTTGTACATGGTTGCATTGTTTTATACTCAGTTATATGAAGGACTTTGTTATAATCAAAAGATTTTAATTTTAACATAATTTATAGTTGTAGGTTTACTTCTTTATTTCATATATGATTCACTGTTTAATGAAAGAAAATAGCCTTCTTTCCACATTTATCACCCAGACAAATTATATTAGTTAATTCTTCAGTCAGCATTTCTTGAACCTTGTAAAGCAGTATCTAATTGCATGCATTTTCCTACATAATACGGATGTGTCAACATGTATTTCACTGTTATGCTATTTATTTTATCTGCTGTGTCTACAAGTTTCTGCAATACCAACGGCCCCCATCCCCCTCAAATTTTGTTCCAACACACCACAATATACGTAGAAACACCAGTCCTCACCCTCCTTTTGTCTCTTCTCTACCAGCACCTCTTCTGTCAGTCAGCTTCATGCCCTAAAACTGTCCTAAATGACTTAATCTACAGGACGACAGCACTCCAGAGAGGCTGGTGAGTGAGGACGATCTCTGTGTGCTGTAAGGGGATTGCTGTAATTACTGGGATCTGTGCACCGTATTTATCTTTTCAAGGGACGGGTGATCCTGCCATAAAAAGCCCAACATTTGGCAGTTAACTAATGCACACCATTAGATTGATTGTGCTGGATTTGTGTTTGTATGTGTATGTGTGTGTCCCATATTTTCCTTCTGCTGTCATGCACTGTGATGTGTGTTAAATAATGCGTACTTGTTCTCTGTAATCCTGATTAAATGGGGGGTTAATGTGTGTCTGTTGAACTTCTTCACACACTCTCTAACCATGACCTTCCATGGTTAAATAGTTTGCATAAATGAACAGGCTTATAAAATATAATGAGATGATGGAAAATGTTGCAAGACAAAGCAAAGGTTTAAGGTGAAAGTATCCAGAAGGGCGCTGTCTGTATTGATGTCTTGAAGTCTCACTGTGTGGATTATACATTTTATTGGAATGTAAATAAAATGCATTGTCTGATATGTTCATTTCACAAACATAAACTTCAGCAGCTTTCAAGATCTGACATTAGGAGGAAAATAAAAAGGGAGAGAATAATGATGAGAAAATGAAATTATCACTCTTCTTGGATGTGGCAGAGAAACAAACAGATTGACCACGCTCTTCTTTCCAAAATCCTCCCCCGTGCAAGCAACATGTTCCTCACGTCCATCTTGGCTGTTTTTTTTTTTTTTTTTTTTTCAGATATTTGGTGTCAATGTGTGTGTGTCTGTATCTGTGTGTGCGTACGTGCAAATTATTTGACTGTGCATGTTGTGAAGACGGAGGCTGCACCAGGCTGTCCAGCCTACACACAAACCGTCCCGTCGTTAAACCACCTTACTGTTCCATCCACCATCCACTGCCCTGAGCATGTTTTTCATTTGATGTGTGTTTTGGTTGAAATGGGAGACACACGGGGAGAGGAGAGTGAAAATAAAAATGCAGGGTTATTAGGAAAGGATGCATAAATATTGGATGTCAACGTAACTTCAGATTGAGCTTTTTATTTATTTATTTTGCATTAATAAAACTAACTTTTGCCATCTTCACCACTTTAAACTCTCATACACATTGTAATCACTTTCCTCCGACCCCTTTCTCTTACTTGTTCCTCATTAATTTTTATGTTTCTGACCTCAGAAACGGGCATGAGTACACAGATATATTACAGTAATTATCAAATTTTACAGTGCCATTAAATGTCACAGAAGTACAGAGTTATGACATTAATACAATAAAGAGGTTTTGGGGCAGCAAGATGATAACTTGCCACTGAATTAGACTGCAACAAACTGTGCAATGGATTTTTGCCAGTTTTATTCAACCAGAATTCTCTGTGGCTACAGTAAGACTGTACTTTTTTATATTTAATATTATTAACATAATATTCATAATTCAGCATCACTAAAATAAGTTGAAGATATGTATTTATATGTATTCATATATATATATGCATATGATAGCTCAATGGCATGAAAAATAAAATGAAATGACAAAGTTTTATTGAAGATAAATTGGAATGTGTCCAATACATGAGGATGCCTTGTTATGACCTAGCCCACCACAAAATATGCTTCAAAAAGATGTGTATTGCTATAAAAGAACAACCAAGAACAGTGCATACACTGTGTTTAACTTAGGAATGTGTGTGTGTGTGTTTGTGTGTGTGTGTGTGTGTGTGTGTGCATTTGTGTGCACAAATGAGTTTATGAGATAGATCGATTCCTTTGGTTTTGAATTTGCACATGACTCCATATAGACTGCTTAATTTTTTTATCATCTTTGCTCTGAGTATCTTCAGTGGCTAAACTTTTCTAAGATTTTCATCGTATTGCCTTTTTCCCCATTGGCTAGGCATGCTTTGAAATGAAATAAAAAGTTTAGTGTAATGTGAGGGGATGATTGTGACGCTGTTAAAATTTTTGTTACAACTGAACCCAACCTTGAAAGCTATTATCGAGCTAACTGTAAGCATAGTGGTTTGAAATTGTGATTAAAATGCTTTATTTTGGCTGAAAAGACAATTTACTTCACTGTAGATGAATTCATATTCAACTGTATAAGTACTGAACAAATTTTACTGTTGGTCAAAAAATTGAATTTAGCCACATAAAATCTGTTTCTTGCAGGACAGTATGGCAGAGTGCCAGCATTGATTTATCATCGCCTTTATGGGTTTATGATTTATTAGGATGTGCAAATATCTGTATATTATTTTTTCATATGCAATCATATGAATTATATGTGAGAGCAGTCTGTGCATGTAACATTTGAATTTTTTTTTAAAAATTTGTTCAGTTCTCATACTTGTAGCTTTGTGACTCCAAAGACACATAATTGAAATACGCAGTTCAGTAATAAAAGACTATCTCTTTCAGTTGATGTTAGATTTACAAAGTATTATATTTAGATTCTCCTCACTTTCCCAGATTCTGGCCAACAATAGTGTTATTTACTGTGGCTCTGACTGAGGCACAATTGGGAGCAGTTCAAACCCAAAGCTGTGCCAATCTACTCATTCCCTTTTTGTCTTGTTTTTTAACCTCCCCTCGATCTCTCTCCATTTTACCTCATTCACTCTCGACTCATTTTTACTTACCTCTGTCCCGATAGATGGAGATGTGAAATATTTAAACACACTTTGTTGTTTAGGGACAATGCTCTTCAGCAGATGGGCCGTAGCTGCACAGACCCCAATGTATGCAAATCTCCATACAAAGCAGCCCAGGATGTTTTCAATATAACACAAGTGCCTCAGGCCTTGTTTTAATCCCTCTTTACCCACAGCCAACGCACTGTTTCATCCAGTCAAACGCCTTAAGCGCTATGTCAACTTGGACATCTGGCCACATAACTGAACCAAAAAAGGTGTGCATGTGTGGTAGGATGACAGCATGTTTATGAAGGGGAATAAAGGATGCAGAAAGTTGACTGGGGTGTATGCCATTTAGCTTAAATATATATAGAAATAAAAGGATCAGTACTGTTCGTAGTGACATCGAAGGATCAGTCAGTGTAATTTCCGTGCTGGATTCTTTGCCCACCACACCAGGGGAAACAGGTGCCAGTGTTGCTTTCTTCATTGTCTCTTAACTTGTTTTGCTGTTTTCTCACTTGTTTTTCCTCACCCCCCACCCTCTAGGAATAGGTAACATCAAGCACACACAGAGACATACACATACAAGTGTGTGTGCAGATCTAACAACATGCATGCACACAGTTGCGTGTACAAGCGTGACACGCTAGCACGCGCATGCTGCCTGCAGACTTTCTGGTCAGAACACTGATTTCTGTCGTTGTGACATCTGAAGGGCGCTACAGCACAGCCAGACACCTGGATACACATGGCATCCTTCACTACTGTGTGTCAATTCCGTGTATGTGTGTCTGTAAGATAGGTGAGGGTTAGATGTGGGGGAAAGTTACCATAGGAGGCAGCATCTCCTGAGGGTAACTCCTGAGCTTTTCCTGGATGGACCACAAGTTCAGGCGCTTGCAGCAATGCTGTGTGTCCTCACTGACCGACAACACACCCAGACAAGTATGTAATATATACCTACATGTGTATACTGCAGAATACATGGATTGAGTTGGGAAAATTAGGTCATACTGTTCTTAAGCATGTAAATTGTTCATAGTGTTTGACTTTGTTGGGTCCGATGTCTAATTGTATAGATAACTAAACTTTGGATTGATATTGTGGTAAATAAAATGTTTACAAAACAGTCATTTAAAGCAGCGACATATTGTGCTTTGAGTTCATGACATTACTATAAGATGGTAAGGTAGTGCATGCTTTCATATACTGAATGTTTTAGAGAAATACATTTAAAGTAAATTTGTGATTTCAGAGCAAAATTGTTTATTTTTTAATAAAAAGTTTGAATATACTATGTTCATTGTAAAGCCTCTCCTTGTATTTTTTTTAATTTTCCCAGTTAGCTCAGTTTAATAGAGACTAATAAATCAGCATTGCTTCGGATTGTCACCCATATCACGTTGAATCACAATTTAATTGATCAAAACTTAATTGCTACTTGGTTACTTAATTATTAAAAAGCTCTGACATCTATTTTAACATGCAACTAATAACATTAAATCATTCCATTTTCTTAGCACATCTCTATAATAGTCATGTAGATTTTAATGTTGTGCATTAAAGTGCTAATATGATGAAGAAAATTGATCCAAAACATGTTTTTAAGTAATATTTTTGCTTATTTTAAATCAAATGTTTGTGTTCAGTTAATGACTACTGTATAACGGATCTCTATAAGCATATTCCTTTCGCTGTGTTTGTAGCTGGCACAAGAGCGACTGCCCGCAGCTTATGTGATGGTCCACGGATATGTGTGGATGTGAGGAGGGAGAGGGGGGAGTTGTGTGTGCATGTGTACTTAAACCTCAGGCCATGAAAGAGTGTGTGCTTCTGTGTATGTGCTTCATTGTGTGCATGTGGCTATGTGTGTCTCTGTGTGTGTGTGTGTGTGTGTGTGTGTGTGTGTGTGTGTGTTGAGGGAAGGAAAGAGTGTAGGTGAGTGCAGAAGACAAACCTGTCAGCTTCACAGCTGGTTTCTCTGGCTGCAGGGCTTAGGCCGGAGTAGGGTGACACTCAGCATCACAGCATCGCAGCACAGGGCCTGAGGTAAACACACCATCATATACTGTAGGAACACACACTGGCATATACACACACATACCTTACTTGGCTGTCCTCACTCATAAGACCAATGAGACCAGTGAAACACACCACCTGGATAAGTCATCATATCTTGTCAAAGATTTTTTTTTTCTACTCCTTTTTGGCTTGATGGTGGTGTGAACAACATCACAGACCAGATTGCCTGGCAATAGACTGACCATCATGTTGTAAGGAAGGGGCGGGGGAGGTTGAAAGGAACACAGAGCGATACAAATAACAAGAGAAAAGTATAATGTAAGATAAGAATGAATGTCATTTTAGTAGCTTGTCTGAAAGACAAGAGTTGACTTGTCTTCCTGCACCATGTGCAACGCCGGCTCGTTTGCAACTATCATGATCACTTTTGACACATTACTGGAGATATAAGTTGACATGGACTAATAGCTGAATGCTCTATTGCCGCATCGAGAAGAGATGGTGTTCCCATCCTTTGCTCTGATTTCAGAACTCGCTTCCAAGCGTGGTCCTGAGTGGATGGGACTCTGTGGGGGAAAAACGCCTGAGGCAGTTCACCATTGTCCCCACATCCACCACTATCACACTTTTCCATCTCCACCAAGATGGAAGTGAAGGCAGTTTTTTTTTTCTCGTTATTAGAATGAAGATGGCCTTTCTTTTTTTTTTTTTTTTTTTTTTTTTTTTGTATTTCTTTTTTCAAGTTCTCACATAAAGTACAGCTTGGAAGCAAAGAGCAAACCAAAGCAAGGCAAAATAACTTGTTCAGGAGTGCTAATAAAGACCAAATTATTTGCTATTCATCAACGTGATAATTATCATTCTAAACAGTGTAGATGAGGAGCAGAGCAAAGGTAAGTTTGTAGAAAAATAAACCACCTAACTTGTGCATTCTGTTGACATTTTTAGGCAAAAGGTCCAAAGTGAGTCAATTACTAAAGTAAAGTAAACATGTTGACAGGAGAAATGAAACTATATTTTGGCTGTTGCTGTCAAGGGAGGTTCCCCTGTCTAAAGTTTAGACAATAAATGATTATGCCTCAGTGATTCTGCCCTGAATACGTGTGCTGTGTGTCTGTCACCATGTGTTTGACTGTGTGCACTCAGCGATCAACTTCTGCTAAATACTAATTACTGAATACTTAGTACGGATGCCCTTTCTATTGGGTCCCTTTAGTATAAACATTCATTATGGCTCTTTTTCTCCTTTGTAGCGCCATCATCATTATTCCGCTGCATCCCCCGAGGAGCGAGACAGAGCCGGGGCCGGGGCCGGACCAGGCTGGGGGAGAAAACACTGTAGAACCAGAGCGCCAGGACCTGGGAATGCACACAAGTGATATTTGTGTGAGGAGATCAAAAAGCATTTACCTTTAGATGTTTCCCTGATATGAATATTCAACATCCTTATTGAAATCTAATTTAGGTCTCCTTGTCTCAGGGGTCTTTTCATCAGTGCCTGTTGCCTGAGGCCACTGCTGATTGACAGCCAAACTTTAGTAAAGAGCAAGCAGGAAAAAAGGGGAGATCTAGTGGTGCTGGAGATGTGAGCAGTGTGAGGCTGGGAAAGGCTGGAACAGATGAGTGGAGGGGGGAGAACAGAGGGGGTTGGGTGGGGGCAACAGAGGTGGGGTATTTAACCTCTTCATGTGCATGCACAAACAGAATGCTGCATATTATTAGGACCTATTGGTGAAAGAAATGAGCAAAACAGAAATATTTAACAGCATTTTGTCATTTTGGTTTTCTGTTGACTAAAACTTCTGTAACTTTGAAATACTGCTGATTAGTTGCAATAGATATTAATCTGGTGCTTTTCTATAAATGTGGTAGGATCTATAGAAAACTGAAATTATTAGCTAGTATTATTGTTTGAGCTAACTATATTTATTAACATTTTTAACTAATTAATTTGCCATTTTTGGTCGATTTCAAGTACAAAGAGGTCATTTTCTCTCTGAAGCTTTACTGCTTTTCTCTATTTATTGCTCAGTGTGAAGATGTCAACTTTGAGTCTTGCTAAATATTATCAAGCATACCAGATTAAATTGCAATACAATTACATTGCCATGTCAGATACAAATGTACTTGTTAACTTGTTTCAGTTGTAATTTAATTTTCTTTTTATGTGCCAAATTTACTATTTGAAAAAAGGAGTCTGCTAGAAAGGTTGTCTGCAAAAAAAACTATGGTAATGTTTTATGTTTCTAAAAGAAAACTATACAATACTTTGGTTGCACCTGGTCTCCTTTGCTGATTTTCTTTATCTAATGCTGTTAAACAGACAAAATTTTAGTTTTACAGACTTACTTTTAAAAAAAAAGACCACTGTGAACTGGATGTTTGCTTTTTCCAAATAAGATCAAATCATTGATCAAGCAATATACTGATCATATCATCACAGAAACCACTGTTAACGACATGGTCAGAAAGAAAGAAAGATCTCTCTGCTGCGATCAGATTTT
Organism: Telmatherina bonti; assembly: GCF_933228915.1. Lineage (NCBI taxonomy): Eukaryota > Metazoa > Chordata > Actinopteri > Atheriniformes > Telmatherinidae > Telmatherina > Telmatherina bonti. Next base: position 26,357,758 of record NC_136622.1, read on the forward strand.
TGTTTGATGAAAAAGTGCATCTGACACCATATTGTGCATGACACCATATTTTTTCCTAAAGTTATATTTCTACACATGTCTTACCATTTGTCTATGTTTCCAGCAAAAGACCTGTGAATTACTCAACCATTCATTTTGTCAAATCAGGGGAAACGAAAGTGTAAATATTACACTCTCGCTCTGGCTGCATGGGTAGAGTTGTGGAGTGCAGTTGTTTCTTTGCTTTTCTGGCTTATATAATAGCAGATATTAGAGGCTGAAAACAACCTTAGATGCCAGTCTCCTTTTGAGACTCTGGAAACATAAAACATTACCATAAAAAAGGATTCAACTCAAACTGAGGGATTTTTGAAAAAAAAAACAAAACTAATGCTTGTTTCACAAAAACAGCAGAGATGGTTATAAATTTGTTCCGCAAAGAAAATATTTGTGATGGTGAGGTAAGGCTGAATTATAACACACTCCATGCCATGTGGATGGATCTACACACACAAACCAACACTGTCCTCATCTGGCCAATGGATTGAGCATGGTTTAATGTTATTATTGCACAGGTGTGGGTCTTGTCCCTCAGGGTTCCATTAAAATGATGCCCCTTTCAATAGTGGCTCCATTTGCTCTTTAGATTTAACACAGGCCATATGTCTAGCAGGAGGCAAACAGCTGAAGGGGTTTAATTGACAGAAAATCAACATATTTGGTTATGTGTGCATGGGTGAGTGAGTTTTTGTGTGATGGTGTGCTAATGGTGGATGCACTTGGCTGTGAGGGGCTTACTTTTAGGGTCATGGGTAGGAAATATAGAAAATAGGAGTTTGGACAAATAGGAAAAAGGTAAAGAGGTAAACAAGGGGCGTGATAGTGTTGCTATTTGAAGATAAAGAGAGTGTCACAGACTGGCAGCATAGTGGGTTCTTATTCTTCATGTCAGTGCATTTTGTTTCTTCATTTTGGAACTCAATCTTATTCTTTGCAGGAACACCACTATGTGCCGAGCGTTAAAATCATGTTTAATCTCGCTTCACAGTGATAATGCACCAGGCTGCAGTCAAATCAAGCAAAATTACCTCTGTCACAAAGCTGCTAGACTCAGGAGGGAAACCAAAGCAATTGAGAGTTCCATGTTGAGTTCAAACTCAATCAAAACACGAAAAAACAGAAATAATGAGATATGATGTACAAATTTATGCTCAATGAGCAAATATTTCTTGGAGACATTATGAAAGCAGAAATTGTTAAAAGTAGTTCCAAGTCAAGAGGGACAACGTTTAACTAACAGGCACAACGCAATTAGCACAAAAAAATCTGTTAATGGCCTTCAGTGTCACAGCTCGCTAAGGACTGCAAGACTTATAAAGCCTCCTGATCTATTACTACAAAGTGATTAATCCTCCCCACACAATGACCAGTCTTAAAATAGGCCTCTTTATTATTTGGTAGACCTATATGGCAGTTTAGCTTTGCACTAATTAGCATTCAGATCAGGGAGCTGGGAGACAGCCCCGCCACCACAGAGGAAGGACATAGGATGAGATGGCGACACAGTGAAATGTCATTAACTTGATGTTAATTACTAATTAATGGGGCTATTTCATTTACATGTATCTTTGGCTCTCTGATGGGCCCAGCATTTACTGGGTTACTTTTACAAGCCAACAAGTTGGGGGAGGGTTTAATCGCCCTTTCTCCTCCACTCTCCTCATCGTGTTTCATCTCTGCTAATTAAATACTAGACCACTCATCATGATTATGTCTGCTTTTACAACACCATTTTCTGTCAGCGGGAGCACTCCAGAAAGTGACTGACCACTTCTTTAACGCCATGGATGTTGTTTTTATGAACTGCAATCAAAAACCAAAATTCATGGCCAACTTACTCCACCCCGCTGACTTCTAAATGACTTGCTACTTTCACTCACTTGTGATCTCCTCCCTTTTCTTTTCATCGCCACGCGGCAACCACAAGCCACTCCGTCTCCATGGCAACCTGAGCCGGTCCCATGAGGAAGAGCAGGTTTGGTTGACTAGCGTCTGGCCATTCGCACGTGGGTAGTGCCAGCTAGCCAACATGGCACACAGCATCCTGCCATATGGTGCCACCACATACGTCCCGCTGGTCCCGACTCGGGATCTGGGCCTGTAGTGAACTGCTGGTGTGAACAGGACAGCCTTGCACTAGAACCTGTTCAGCAGCTGGTCCAGATAAATGTTGCTCAGGTCCTTGTAAAAAAAAAAAAAATCCCCAATTTAAACATATTTATTGTATCGGGGTTTGGATGAAAATGAATTTTGATGCAAGAGTTAAGATTTTCTTTAAGCTAAATCTGAAAACTGAAAGAAGTTATTCCACCACAGACAGTGTGAGCATTTGGGGACTGTAAGGCAACAGCCCTTTATTGATGCTGTGCTGCCTCTATGTGGAATTACAGAGAAAATACATGTCATAACACACCACACTCAAACAACCCCAGGAGATGACAAAATATATCTTTATTCAAATTTTATAGCTCTTAAATACAGCGCATTTTTAAAGCTTTACAATAATGCATCCTCTTGCATTTATTTATTTTGTATCATACATATGTTACAGGTTATCAAAAGTCATTCAGAAACCCACAGCAAGGTGCTGGTGAACACAGTTCCATATATTTACCATTTGGATGTTTACGTTGTCAGGCTGAAAAAATAATATCAGAAAAAAAAGGGATGAAAAATGTGATACATATCTGCAACACCGGAGCAAGCAACTGAGAAATGTTGAGCCTTGTGTGCCCAAAGGCTGGAAAAAAAAAAACAGTGACACCCAAATAATCTGTACAGTCCTGTCATGTGAATAAATATATGTGAATGAATAGTACAGAATCTAAATGACAATAAGTGTAGATATGATTAGTTTATGTGTTTTAACAGAAACATCAGCAGCAACATTAGTAAAACAATATTAGACATCATTGGGGAGCAACTAGTTACATTTAAGAGTTTTGCAAATCAAATGTGTAATCAATTACTGCTACTAGGAAAAAACAACAGTTACATTTATTGACCAATTACAAAGGAGTCATGAAAGACCATGTCATTTTTGGCTTTAGAAAAGAATATATTTTATATCGAACTATAATTCTGATGCCTCTGCTAATTTTCCAACATGATTTAATCTTTTCCTTTTTTTTTTTTGACAATTTGGGTAAGTAAAGCCACAGAATTTTATTGAACACAATTTAAAGTATGATGTCTTGCAAACAGCTGTTTCTGGTATTAGACAGGGTCCATTTATTTGGTTTCATGCACTCAGACTTTTACTGCTATCGTGATGTTTTTGCAGTAAAAATTGTGTCAACATAGAAATGCTTTATATCGAACCTGAGGAAGCATTTACAGTCTAAAAGAAACTTAAACTTTCATATCAAATAATCATTTACCTCTTTGATGAGGTAATCAAAACTGTTATCTTACTGACAGCAGTTTTAGGACAGAAAAAAATGAAAGAATTATAGTTTAATGTCTAATGGCAGCGAGTGCTGCAGAGTAAGTACACCTTCCCATGACATAAGATTTCCCTTACAGCAGAACAAACCTGCCATATTATGGCATGTAGGACACAACAAAGACCCCAACTGACCAAGTCTTGATACTACCCCCAGGTAATTCCCATTGAACAACCATGGAGACCCTGAAGCACAAAGGATCAAACACATCTTTGCGGATACCATAATAGGTCCTCAGAGGTTCAGTGCCAAACCCACTGAAACCAAGCCTGTAAAGTATTAATGCTTTAATGTTTAGGCTGATCACTATTTTAAAAAGAATGTATAGTTTCAGCATGAACATTTTTCTAAAAAGTTGAATAATTCCTACATATTGTTTATTATATCTACAAATACATTCCACATATTTGTAATGATTGGAGATGTGATAAAAACAAACCTCTCAGAGATCAGTCCTATGCTGCAAGTTTCACTTAGATGTGTATAGAAATGAAAAAAAAACAAACTATGTGCCTTGTAATGTAAATCATAACAGCTGACTCAAAAGCAACAAAAATCCTACAAAAGGCAGCACATATTAATATAGTCCGATAAGCAACAATTGATAATATGTGACCATAATTACTACATTTTGCAATTCTCCTATTACTGAAATTAGGCACAAAAATAATAAATGCATAGATATAAAAAAAAGAAAACAGAAGCAAGCACCTAAATTTAAAGTAAATTGTAAATCAGAAATTAAAACTGTGCTCTGAACATCACAGCTAAATTCTGCATTTACTTTGACATTCAACCAGAATCATACAGCTAGCTTTAATTCCAGTTGCCACATACTCTGTAGTAACATCATTACGTCAAATATACTCCAGTCCAACAACTCTGTTCAACCCCAGACATCGTTTTTAATCTTCTCGCCTGCAGCAACATTCATCATGTCAAATGTGTAACATGGAGATAGCTGCATTTAAAACTGCTGTAATGAGACAGTGAAGACATACTAACTCTGGCACTGCTGTGACAACTGAATGGGCTTCCTACTCTGCTAACGATCTCCATTCCCCTGCCAGACATCACTCTTTGTCCACTGCCCAAAAGGAAAGCTTCTAAGCGCTATAATAATGGTATCACTTTAAATTAAGTCGAAATTCCTTCCTATCAGCCTATGACGTTTTCATGAAGATAACATTGACAAGTCTCTTAACAATAAATAAAAGAGGATGAAAAATTTCCAGCAGGGTCTGTTGGGGGTTTCCATACTACATCAAACTGGATTTGTTGCCATCTTAGCCAAATATTCATTTTGTCATATAACTTAATAATTTCTAATCTCCTCTTTCATTAACAAAAAAAAACTGAAGCACTTTCAGTAACATAAATAATAACTTAACAGTACTCAAAACAATGTAGTGAAATATTAAGACATAAAATTGACAGAGGAAAAAAGAAGAGATTGCTAACCTTTGGTCTTTAAGCTTGGAAAACACATTCCACACACACCTTCAGACATGAAGAACAAATTCAGTCAAAGCCTCGCTATCATAAAGCTTCCTGTGACCCAGCCATAAATGATAAAATAGGCTTGTAACCATGGAGACAAGGATGACAGAAGGTAACTTATACAGAACATTAGAGCTGCTGCCAAGTAATTAGTGACTGGGTAATGAGGTGTCTCTCACACATTTCTCTCAGTCATGTGTGAGTGGAGCATACTAATAAAAGACTCCAGGTATAAGACGTTGGACTCTCTTTGGGTCACCCAGTCCCGCCTCCCACATCCCTCCAGGATAAGAGAGGCATGCCACCTTTGTCAGTCACAGCTGTCACACAGCTCCTGAGACTAACTCAGTCATCATGAACATATCCTGAACTAGAAAATAATCTCTGACTTTTTCTAGCTCGTCTGTAGGAAATGATAAGTGTGAATAGTTTGCCTTCAATTTTTTAACCACGACAGCTTTTACTTTTGCTAACTTTAACCTCCCACAATTTCCTTAAACTAGAAAGCATCTTCTAAATGAATTCTTTCATAATTCAGGACTGGAACACTTTAAGACTTTTCAGTAACATTCAGTAACATTGTGCATAGCACGTGTACTTTCAGTAACTTCCGCTAAACTCTTCAACCAGACACAGAGTCAATAAGACCTTTCCTACATGTCGACTGCCAGTTTTATCCCAGTGCAGCTCGTTACACATTGGATAATCATCCAGTTTGGATAATATCTTAGCTGGCAGCTGCCCAAGGTCACATCTCTCTTAGGAACAACACTCTGCTCCCTCTGATGACTTAGATATGGATGTTATGGCGGACCTTACTAGAGTCAATATCGACCCGACGCGCCTCAGCAAAAGCCAAGAAGATGAAAAGGCCCAGCAGGTTGACTGTGGTGATGAGGGCAAACACAGATGCCCATGAGCCTGTTGCTTCAATAAGATACCCCGAGAAATACACCATTAGGACTCCTGCACAGAAACAGAAATGATAGCACTTTACCAAGATGACAGCTGTGATACCCAAAGTTTGTTTTATGTGAAGTACAGCACAGTTTTTTTCCTCCCAATGAAAATAACTAAAGAGTTATATCGTTTATGTCTTCATCAGACCGCTTGCTGCCATCCTCTGTTCAGTTCATACAAACATCGTTTTCACAAGAGGTATTCAACTATTTTATTTAATAGTATATGTGACTGCTGTTTAGAGATTAATAACAGAAATTTCCTGACTGACAGACACTCACCTGAGAATGCGCCGCATGTATTCATAACACCTGTAGGAGGAAAGTAGCACCACATAAGATGCAAGATTTATTATAGATAAAGTTTAAAAATTCCTGTAAGAAAAAGATTTTTAACTCACCAAACAGAGCTCCAGCACAAGAAGGAGCAAGATCTTGAACATTTACAGAAACACCACTGTAATAAAAGTATACGGAGAATGTTATTATATAAGGTAATAAAATTAATCTTAAAACATACAAGTAAGAGTTATTTTTTGGCAGTCTTTGCCAGAGGAAAATAGATAAGTCATCTTATAAAGTATAGTGTTACTGCGGCTCTGGAGGAATGTGGAGTAACTCAAATCATTACTAAACCTTATAATACTACTTGTGGAATATTTCATACTATTTTGATCCTGTATGTATCATCTTTCATACATACAGTTTTTTAATCTTTATGTATTACTTATGATAAAAATGTTGATTAAAACCCTGTTGATCAGAATCTGATATTTGTCTTCTGCCCCCTGATGGCTACAGCAAAAATACAATAACGCAATTGCAATCATTTTGACATTTACATGGTAATAAACAGTAAATATATATATTCTTAATTGCCAAATAAAGGCTTCGGGAAAAAAAATTGAGGCTTTTCTTCACATCTTGGCTTTAACCCTTTAATGTCCTGGTCTATCATTTGGTTGAGGTGAATTTGGAGTGACTTTGATTAATTTCTTTTAAAGATTGTGGAAACTAGCCTTCCTGAGCCATCTCTACCAAGTGTTTGTTATCACACACTGTTTCACATTTCAACCATTTCCCTCTTGTGACATTATATTCAACTTCTTCTTTTTAACATCCCAACCATTTGCTAAAAAACATTTATTCTGTTTATTCTTCTCCAAAACAAACAGAAAAACACAAACATTTTTCTCTGGCCTTTTTGTTAGTGTGAAAGGTGAAGGGTTAAGGGATTAAAGGCCTGGCAAACACTGCACTAACTGTTGTTTGACTAGTGGAAAACATGATGATATGATTAAGTTGAGATATTATTTTTTTTTTTTCACATAGTCAGAAAAATGTTGCACAACAACAATTACACAATGTAAATGAAGAGAACTGAGAGGAAGCTAGCCCACTATACATCCTGTCTGGTCTAGGTTGTCAAGTTTTAGAAATTCAAACTAGATTTTTTTAAAAACAAGTCTTTTAAGAAATAAACTTTTACTTTGATTTATGTGCATCTGCATTTCTTGTGTTATTTGTAGAAAGTACTGTACTCTAAGCTCGCTACTCTGATTTGCTCACTTACTTTTCCTTTACTATCTAAACGTGCTGTAAAGCGTTAAGTGTTTTGTTGAGCAGTTAGCTGCTTCGGAGCAGCTTCGCTGAGTGATGGTGACAGTTTACTCTTGCATATCTGCAGCTAAAGTCTCACAGCTGAACCAGCAATTAATTCAGTCTTTTGTTTATACGGCGGATGAGGCGAACACATAATTCTTCACCCAATGAGAAGGGTTTAGAACAGAGAAGTAAAAATTTGCGTGAGGCGGGTTGAAGTTAAACTTAACAGATTGATGTCCACCAGATTTTTGTATTAAGTTAAAGTGTAACATGGAACTATGAACATTGACTGGAGCATGAACTGCATTGTTCCTGAATATGCAGTGAAAAATACACATTGAGGCAGCAGGCAACTAAACAACAAGGACAAAAACATACAACAAATCACATTGTCACACACTATATATAGATCTATAGACACCACTCATATGAAGTTTCTTAAAAACATCTGGCCATATTTCAATACTTTTCTGTTCTGCATGAACAACTATTCCCAAACAAGAGCTTGTTCACCTTTTCCTTTAACGGATTGCCCATTTAATTTAGCATCATATAAAAAAAATAGATAAACCTTGTGAAAAGCTTTTTAACAGCACTGAAATCATAAAATTGTTATACCAAATATTTTAATGCATAACTAAGACTCACTGTTATAAATACTGCACACTAATTAGCATGCCCAATATGCATACTCTGAACATGAAAAAAGCCCACAACAAATGATTAAGAGTATGATGTTTGCCAGAACAGTACTGGGCATTATTTAGTATTACTGGTAGAGTTTAATCATTAGTCTTAGAAGGTTGGAACCTTTCATTAAGAAGTAATGAAGTTTGTGACTTTGTTATCGCTAAGAGGTTTACAACAGAGAAAATCAGTGCCTCAAAGGCAAAGAGTGGTACAATTACTATTTAACAAACTGCATGCCCAATGAACGCCTGCCAAAACCCACCCTGGTGAGGCAAAATCTCAACAGTATAATTTGGGACTTTTTTGTATTAAAACAGATTTATTCAATGGTGGTGCAAACACTTTAAATGTCCAAGTAGGTGCTTTGTGTTGCTGTCAGTGGAAACAAAGGTAATATCTGAAACAGCGTCCCCAAAATGGAAGTTAAAGAATAAAAAACAGAAACAGGCCCTAAAGGAGCATCACATATAAATTTGAATGAATAATAAAAACAAGCCCTGAGATACAGTGTAAACAACAAAAGAGGGTGCCAATACCTGTGACTGAAGGTGGTGAGGCCCATGGTGGCCGAGACAAATGCTACCGCCCAGGAGAAGGTGGTGTTGCCACATAGTAGGAGGGTAAACACACTGGACACACCCATTGAGAAAAACTGACACAGAGATAAATAAACATGAAACACTTAAAATGACACAAGTTAAATAAGTGCAAGAGTAAAGAGGACTTTTATGCAGTGTGCAATGGGAAGACAGTTTGAATAAACTTATAACAAACAGACTTTATGCAAATATACCTGCATCAGCTTCCTCACTGAGGCTGTATCAAAACCTGTGGAGATCAACACTTTATTAAAAAAAATACTTTACAAAAAAATACATTAATATGTGTAACTGATGCTTCTTACCTTCACCAATGAGGTGGTCAGACAGGCAGCCGCTGAAGAGAGAAGAGGGTATGGCCACCAACCAAGGAATGACATTAAACACCCAGCCCTGGAGGGATATCATGTTTTCAAGCCTTTAACATACACAACTACATACATTTTTCTGTAGAAAGCCGCTTCAAGGGCCATAAAGGCATGAAAAAAAAATGAGAGGACGGGGATGTTTAGATACCTTGGCATCGGGGAAGGTGTCTTTAAAGAATGTCGGTAGCCACGACAAAAGAGTGAAAAAAGTGCTCGCTGTACAGAGGTGTGTCACTATCACAGCGCTGGTCAGGGAGTAAAAGAGAGATACAGTTACACATAAGTGCAGTGCTGCTTCTTTTATCAAGGGCTCCTCAGTTGTGTGAACAATGTATCATTTGTTTAAAACAACATCATGAATTGACAGAAGCTTGTGTCCAAGGTACTTGTTTGACGTCTATTATTTTCCTTTCAACATGATGTATTCCCTTGCACAAATAGGCTGTGAAATCATTTACCAGTGTGATTTTATTACAAACCCACAACCATCCAGTTATCACCTAATCTGTTACTCTGGAAGTGGATAAGATGCATCTAAAAACCCCGCAGAGGCCTGTAATATCACTAAAAATGGATTATATCGGTTACATTGCTGTGCAGAAATATCTGTGCCATAGGGATTGACTAGAAGGGTGTAGAGGAAATGTAGAAGCAAAGACCTTAGCCGAGGTATCGAGCCATTTAATTCTCAAAATACACCCACAAGAAACTAGAAGCTGATGCATTTATTCACACAGAAACTTTCTGATCATCTCACCAAACTGCAGGTTGTTTTAGGAGCCGTAACCAGTGTCTTTTGGTAATTTTGGTCTGGGTCCCACCACTGCCCAGAGACTCCAACGTTATTATCGGCCCTGCAAACATAGAGAGCCCCGATTATAGAGTTAGGAAGGTGCCAGATAGGAGGTGAGAATAATGTAACATACACCAATGATATGGCTGAAGCTTCTCTTGCCTTCTCCTTTTAGTAGGTATTTCCACATGCAGTAGGCCCACAAGACTGACAGGAGACCGGAGACATAAAAAACACTCTCCCAGCCATACAGATCCAGCATGAGGGAGCCAGCTCCTCCAATCACCAGAGTGCTGAAAAAATTACCAAAGAAGATTTTTTGACACTGCAAACGTGGATTTGATCCTAATAAAAGAATAACACATTTAGATATAAATGGATGGATATTCTATACACCAGCAAGGATTTAAAGAAACATTTGGGGTCTCAACCAACAAAGTGCCCACATTAAGTTTTCTTTTACCTTCTACAGAAAGGTCATTTCTTTTTTTATCTCTGATTTTTTCACCATTTTCAATTTGCTGCAGAACATTCAACTCACCCCAGATAGGAGCCACTACCAACAGTGCTCATAAGGAAGCCTCTTTCACTTTCCACCACTTTCTGTGAGCACAGACTTGCCAAGGAAGGGTAGTGAACCCCTAAAATCAAGTTTTAGGGGTTAGAATAGAAGAAAAAAACACTTCAAAAGAAATACACACACACACACACACACACACACATATATATATATATATATATATATATATATATATATATATATATATATATACATATACTACTCACAAAAAGTTAGGGATATTCAGCTTTTGGGTGAAATTTCACAACAAGCCTAAAATGCATTCAAACCTGTACAGGTGAACTTAATGTGATCTTCTCTAAGCTTTTAAATGCACATGTCCAACTGTTAAATGTTTCAATAAATTTTGCACAAGTTGCTGTTCTCTAACAAGGAGCTTAACGGCAAAAATCACGGCAGGTGTGTGATCCTTGAATTGACCAATAAATGTCCTGGTTCAATTAGAGCTGGTGTTTAAACAGTTGTCCTCATCATGCTGTTCACATTTTGACATGAGACCAAGACGACACCTAACAATGGAACAACAGTCCCTCGCCATTGCGATGCTTCAAACAGGACGTTCTCAGACAGAAGTGGCCACTGAGCTTGGAGTGTCACAGAGTGTCATCAGCAGGTTGCAACAGAGATATGGAGAGACTGGAAGAGTCACAGAAAGGCCTAGAAGTGGACGTCCTTTGGCCACATCCCGTGCTGATGACCGCTACATTGTGAACACTGCCCTGAGAAACCGGATGATGAATGCCACTCAACTCCAGGCACGTTTAAGAGAGGTGAGAGGCACCCAAGTGTCACGTCAGACCATTCGAAACCGTTTACATCAGCGTGGTCTGCGTGCTAGACGACCTGCACGGGTACCTGACCACACCACCAGGCACAGGCATCATCGTCTTACATGGGCCAGGGAGCATTTACGCTGGACGAGGAACCAGTGGGCCTCAGTGCTGTTCTCTGATGAAAGTCGATTCACACTGCAGAAATGATGGCCGGCAACGATGTTGGAGACGTCAGGGAGAGCGCTATGCATCAGCCACTGTTGTCACCAGGCGAGCTTTTGGTGGTGGCGGTGTTACAGTGTGGGCAGGGGTGTCCACTTGGTACAGAACTGCCCTACACTTTGTGAATGGTACAGTGACAAGCCCATACTACCTGAATAACATCATTAATCCAGTGATTGTGCCCCTACATGAACAGCACAGGCCTAATTTCATCTTCATGGACGACAATGCTCCTGCTCATCGAGGCCGCATCATCAGGGAACGGCTGTTGGAGACTGGTGTACCTCAAATGGAATGGCCTGCACTCTCTCCAGACCTGAATCCCATTGAAAACCTGTGGGATCAGCTGAGCCGTCGTGTAGAGGCTCGAGACCCTGCACCCCAGAACCTCAATGACCTGAGGGCTGCCCTTCAAGAAGAGTGGGATGCCATGCCTCAGCAGGCAATAAGTTGCCTTGTGAACAGCATGAGACGTCGTTGTCAAGCTGTAATTGATGCTCAAGGGCACATGACGAGATATTGAGACGTTCAAATTTTTTGTTGTGGTGTAACTACCATTGTTGTTACCTTTTGTGTTGAATGAATTTTTTGAGATGAGGAAATCAGTAGTGAATCCTTCTACTTAAATGTCTTACTTTTATGATATTATATCACTGTAGCATGAACATATTGCATTTTCCATAAATTTCACCTGAAAGCCAAATATCCCTAACTTTTTGTGAGTAGTATATATATATATATATATATATATATATATATATATATATATATATATATATATATATATATATATATATATATATATATATATATATATTTATATATATATAAATCCTTTTCATGCATGAATTAATAAAAAGCAATGCAATATTTTTTTAAATATAGTATTTTACCTCAAGACATATGCAATGATTAGTGACATTTATAATTTATTATGAGTTATTTTTTAGTTTATTGTATTCTATAAAATATTTATAAAATAATATATAATCATAATTATATTTTGTAAATCCTTTATAAAATATAGCTGTATCATTTTCTTTTCCCATTTTTTGCAAAGGTAAACTTGCATAATTACATTGTGTTCAATTATATCATATATTTATTTATTCTCCGGTCAGTTAAAACATATTGGATGACTCACTAACATCCACTGAAGTGGTTTATTTACAAAAATATTATCCTCATTCATAAATATGCAAGAAAAAAGCTTGTAAATAGGTGTCCACTATAGGGCCACTTTGCATGAAAGGGTTAAATATATATATATTGATGAACAAGATACAGTAAGTGTATCTGATAATTTCTTTCTTAATCTTACAAGTAAGAAAACAAGGTCCACTACTAATAACAAGTGTGATGTTTTATTTTTAAAAAAAAAACAAAAAAAAAAACAACCTCTGGTCTTTCACCAATTTAATCTCAAGTGATGACTCATCTAAGAACATCTCACCTTGCAACAGGCCCATGAGGAAGCGGGCCAGAGTCATGGAGAGGATAGGTTGAGAGCAGAGGTGGGCCAGGATGGGGGTGAAAGCTGTCATTGACCCCCAGGCAGCTGCAGACAGCAGGAGGACCTTCTCACCTCCCACTCTGCACTCCCAATAAACAAACAGACAGGGACACAGATAACATAACATCAATCCAAGTGAAACTTTGCTAAGCTTTGAGCTCAAGGATAACTTGTAATGCAACATGTTCCTGTGGTGAATATCATGAGAAAGGAATGTGGTTCCTTTGGTTATTACAAATTCTTATGGCTTAGAATCATACTGTATACTTACCTTAGACATTAGTGACCAGCAGGAAGATAAAAGAGATATCAACTTAAGTCTTAATGTCAACATGAGAACCAATCTTGGCAGATCTGTATAGACACAAGGCTCAACTGTAAAGCCACTCCTGCCTCATAGTGTAACTAGTGTTTCTCACCGATCACTGACATAGCCTCCAAACACCTGGGTGAAGCAGTAACCCCAGAAGAAGCTGCCCAGCACCATGCCAGACTCTCTCTTGCTCCAGCTGAACTTCTCCGCCATGCTGACAGCACAGATGGGCATAGCAACACGGGCGCAGTACAGGAGGCAGGTCCCAAGCAGCAGCACCACTGTCCATACTCTCGCCACAGGCCTGGACAGGAACGTAGACAAACTTTGGACTTACAACCAGCTGAAAGAGCATGTCTTATCTAACTGATGAAACCCCCTTTAGTAAATAACAGGGAATGCAACGGGTGAAAGCATGAGACAGTGATGATATACATAGATTCCATTATCAAAATGAATAAGTGTAACATTATAACTAAATGGCATTTTATTACAAATCAGCTTCTATAAAGACAGCAGGACTTAGTGCTTTCTTTTTTTCAAACTAGTAGACCATAAAAAGCTCAACATGAAACGTGTCACTACCAAATACAGAATTACTTAGACAATGCAAAGGCTGTGATGGACGACCTTGAGGGCTACATGATCAAAAGTTGATGTAACACAACAATATAGTTTCTGATTAAAAGTAAATAAAGTGATCATAAGACCCCCTTGGGGAATCTAATAGCGAAGGTGTGACGTCAAACAGTCATCACAGTTGACTCTGCTGCTGGGTTTAACGTCTTACCTCGACCAGTTGTGCTCAGGCCACTTCTTGTGACATCCAGGGATTCCGATCTTGTCAGGCGGATGGTTGTCCTTGTGACAGAGCAAATCTGGACCGTAGCTCTTGCCATATTTTTGAATAACTGCCATTCAACGCGAGGTGACGGCAGCCTCTTCTCAACCGCGCCGGCTATTTACTTTCGCAGTCTTTCCGGTCTGTCAGTGAGAAAAGTAATCGTCAAGAGATGGACGAATAAAAAGTATTCCCGCGGTCACGTCACGCAGTTTTCACATTTACTTCCATTACCACTCAGGATCAACTCACTGGCAATGCGATGGTCGCAGAACTAAGCTAGAGGAGGGAGTCTGTTTCTCCCCCCCCCCCCCCCTGATGCCCCGAAAGGAATAATCCACGTGTCAGTTTTTCTCCTCAGCCTCCTCCTCCTCCTTCAGTCACGCAGTTCTTCTTCTGGTCGCTAGGGTTAATCAGGAAGTGATTATGTGTCGGTTTCAGATGCAAAGTCAGCCGTTTCTTACGTTACAGTATCATCCGGAACCATGAAGAGGTGTGTTCTTCCTCCCCCAGCCATGACAGTGCAATAAAGAAAACAAGGTGTGAGGATGTATTGCCTCAACTGCCACGGTGGATGTGGTGGTCTCTGGGGGGGGGGGGGGGGGGGGGGGGGGGGCTGTGGGGCACACACTACGCAGTGCCAACAAGAGGGTTTGTCAGCCCCGAGTTGGCTGTTTATCAGAAAATTATTATGTAATATTCCACCTTATATATTTATAACTTAGATACAGGGCCGGATTAAAAGTGCACAGGCCCCTGGGCCCAGAGTGTTCCAGGTGGCCCCTTCCCCACCACATTGTGAAAACAGTGAATGACACACTGTGAAACGACATTTCTAACACCTCTCAGCCAATGGTACCAATGGCAATACAATAGACACTGTTGTGTAATCATCTGGCTTTTATGTACATTTTATTTCATGTCCAAACTGCTGGTGTTTGCCCTATATGGCCCCCAAGTGGGCGTGGGCCCCTGGCTTGTGCCCATTATGCCCAATGGATAATCCGGCCTTAGTTAGATACCACCATATATAAATGCCGCAACCTTGTGGTACATGTTATTTGTAGGCAAGCAGAAACTTAAAAGAGAACAATTGGTGCTTCATAATGAAGAAATAGTTTATATTACTTGTCTTGTGAAATTACCTTGCTGGAGGTTACGCCAGTGTAACCTTAATGGTTATCCCTGAATAATTTGAAATGTGAAAACATCTATCAAAACAATACAAATCCAGCATTCTTGCATTTCTTTACTCACTAAAACTTTGTTTGCCTGTTATGATGACAATGAAATCTGCATCAGTCTTCAATGCAAGTGGACTTGTACTTACATAGTGCTTTCCTAGTCATGCAGACTGCTCAAAGTGCTTCACACTACTTGTCAAATTCACCTCTGATAGGCACATTGGAGGATAGCTTGGGGTTCAGTGTCTTGCCCCTGGACACTTTGGCATTTAGTCAAGGGAAGCCTGGAATTGACCTCCCAACTTTTCAGTTGAAGGACAACTGCTCTTCCTGAGCTAAAGCTGCCCCTTATGTGTGACTAAATTCTTGGTCCTCCAGAGAGAGTTTGTCTACTGGTGTGGTTCTGGCTGCTACATATAGAAAAGTTCTTGTTTGGCCTGCATTTATAATATTTTGCAAATAATTCTCAAATCCATAAATACTAAACAGAGCATGAATTTTCATTTATGTTGAGTGTAAAGAACTCAATCAGTTTTCTATTCAATAATGTGGAGGTACTTTGTGGAACAAACACATCTATTCACTGTATTCTAGTTTCACTGTCTCTGTACAAGGACCTGGAAATATATCTTAAAAACAGAAAAGAAAAAAGTCAGAAGTTAAAAAAGGAAAAGAAAAAAAAACTATTGCACTGTCTACACAGTGTTGGGTTTTGAGCATTTTCTCAATCAAAACTTGCATTTTAATTTTGAAAATAGCTAAAGGTGCTAATGTGTATGTAATTTTATTATTCTTTTATTGAGAGTATTTTCACCTTTTCTTTTTATTTGTTAGTTTCAGGGGTTGTCGGACAAAACAGTTTAAGTAATGTAAAAATGTGTTAAAAGATTACTGGGTCCAGCTGACAGGATAAGGAACCTTAAATTTAAAAACAAGCAAAGAAAGCCAGATGCATGTCTGATAAACCTGGTACTAGTTTCAGTTTATTCCCTCTGGAAGGCATAATCTTATCTTGCATCAGAAAACCAACTGTTGGTTCTACTCCTTTATACCTTCTGCAATCAAACTATTAAATGCTTCTGATGGCATAAATAATATTTATCACAGAGTTTTTCAGCTGCTGGTATCAGGCCAAGCTCTCACCGTAATGCTCCACTGACACTATGTGTTGTATGTTTTTTCTTTAATTTCTCAATGACTGTTTATTAACTTTATGAACTGAGGACTTTCAAACCGAATTCCCCTGCAAGGAAACATAAAGTTGTATTTGACTTTGAATATCTAGATTTCAAAATAGTGATAAAGCATGTTTGTTTGTTTTTTTTAAAAAAATGTCTGTATTATTTGGATGTGGTTATATGTAGGCCCATAAGGGTTTCTACAAGTATCCACAAATTCATTGTCCTTGGAATACATTTCTTCTTTTAATGTATATTTTGTGTTTGTCTGTATTAAAAATAATCACAATAATAATGATAATAATAATAACAATGGTAATTCTAGATGTACTAGAAAGCAATGGGATTCTGGGAAGGCAAAGAGTGTTGTGCATATATAAACACACACACAAAAAAGAAAAAAGAAAAATACTCCAATACAATCAAAGTACTCATAGCCCACATTTTCAGTTTAAAAATTAAACTTTACTGCAAAATAATATTCCAGCAAAAAAGAAAAGAAAGATCACATGCTGCAAACTAGCTACAAATGTAAGTAATCCATCTGTAATAGTGTATCAATGTCTGTGAGCATAATCAACATATTTAATCATCTGCCTTTAAGCAGTATGTTGTAAAATATCCAATACTCTTGTCTTCTCCTATCAAATACTGCCGTAACAGTCAGATTTTAGATTCAATTCTCAGCATCTTCAGGGAATGTTCCAAGCAATAATGCATCATGAATTTAAAGCTGAATCTAAATTTTAAACAAACTGTGGCTTAAACTAACCTAATGTGAATACTGCCATCACATAGGAAAACAGCTGAAAGCTCACCAGCTTAGATGTGTACATTTTCAGGAAGGAAGATATATGTTTATTTGAAGCAGTGCACACTGAGCCAACAGTTTTCCCTGATAAAACCCTGCCTCTTGAAAGTGGTCACATGCAGAAAACACCAGCCTAATTTAGGCTTTTATTTTATTCAGATCCACTTATGCTGACAACTTTCCCTGCCAACAGACAGAAAAACTAATGTAAGTAAATCATACCGACTTTACATAAATATATATGTAAATTATATTACCAAGTGAAATAATGATCTGTGTGCTATTTTAGTGCGAGAAGTAATGTTCAAATGTCAATCCAGTTTTCTGCACATTGAGTTATTAAAGTACAAAAAGCAACCCTTACAAAAAAAAGAAAAGGTTGTACTCTAAATGAGCCAGCTTGTTGAATTATAAATACATAAAGGAAATGTGTCCATTTTGTGATGTGTTTGTACTTTTTCCACACAGAGTCCTTATTTTGGGTCTTCAATGGTTCCCTTGCTGAGATCGGTCATTTTGGGGTACTTCACTTTCTTTTGGTCAAGTTCATTCTGAGCCCACAGCAGAAGCTTCAAAAGCTTGGCCAGCTTGGGTGTTGACTCTCTGTTTTCATAGTCGAGCACACACTGATTAACTTCACTCCACACCTGAAAGACAAAGCCAGATGTATAAATGCCTTTTTTTTTTTTACATACACGTTTAAGACATCTTTAGTTTGTTCTTAAACTCTAAAACATTTTTTTATTCCAACATAAGACTTTATCAATGAGCTTCTGTGCAACATTGTTACAAAACTGGATGTGCCCCAATGGCAGCGGTAGGCATCTCTAGGCCTTGAAAGCAGTAGTCCTGCAGGCTTCAGACATCTTCCTGGTCCAACAAACCTGCCTGAAATTGATCCAACAGCTAATATGTTTTTGAACAGTGACTCATTTATTTGAATCAGGTGTGTTGAAACAGGAAAACATCTAAAACTTGTACAACTGTTGTCTCTCGAGGCCTGGAGTTGCCTACCCCTGACCTGGGGACAGGAAACACCACCCGGTTAGCAGAATGACATTCCTAATCAGAGATAATAATCTTTTAAAGTTCACCAATAACCAGAAAATATAAAAACTGTTCCAAATTGTGAGGGGATCACACCACATTGCTAAAAGTAGAGGAAAATAATGGATGCAAGCAAAATAACCAACAAGACTCCATTCTTCAAATTTCCAAAAGACCAGCAAAGTTTGTACAGTATTGTTATATTGATTACGTTGTTAATAATGATAGTGTTATTTACTACAGGTTGCTTCATTAGTTTGTGTATTTGCAGCACAAATTTGTCTTTTCTATTTATTAACTGCATGCATTGGCACAAGGCTTAAGAAGCATATGATGAAAAGTGCATAATAACCTTAAAGTCCTTTGTTTTTGTACTTTTCAAAATGTAATTCTCTTTTAAGTATTATCATTAGCTTTCATGTGGAATGTAGGTTATTACTTTACGCCATTCAACTATAATTCTTATTAAATGAAAAATCAAGACTTTGTTTGTCAGAAAGATGTTAAGTACAAGAAAGACGTTAAGTACAGGAAAAACTATGAATAGTCCATGTAAGAGATCAATTTCACAGTGAAATTTATAAACACAAAAAAAGCAAGTTTTTAAATCTGCTTAAATTTGACCTTTTGCCTCTGCATCATATTGAGCAGATCACCAAAGGGAGATTCCTCTGGGTTGTCAAATGCCAAGAGGGCCAGGGTCCTCTCCATCTCAGTAAGACACTCTCGGCTCTCCTCGCCCTGCTCTGCTAACTGAGATTGGGCAAATTCAAGGGCAGCTTCTGTCTCTCGCAAACGAATCAACTCAATGAGATGCTGCTGCTGCAAAATATAAAGAACCACATGTGAAATTAATCAACAGAATGAAACAGGCAAGCAGTTATAGGAAAAAAATTGAGCAGATATATTTACTCTGTGTTTAAAGTTACCTGTAAGTGAAAGTAGAGGTAACGGTTTGTATCCAGCAGTTCTGGGTGCAGACTGTTGATTAATGCAATAGCATCCTGGATCTGTCCCTTCAATATCATCTCTCTGATCTTAATTCTTTCATCTAAGGAGTTCAAGTCAACAGTGGGCTCTATTCCAGACTCCATCTTGAACTTCTCAGCTGCTTCCTTAAAACCCTCTGTTAAACAGAGAATATGTGAAAATTACATCAAAATTAATACTGCCAGTTAAAACAACAAACACACAAAAAGCACAACGACAAGAAAAAATATTTCTCTTTGCATTAGATATATGGTAAGACTGAAGACAATAATAATAACGTTGTTATTTAACCTGTAACCAAGTAGTTCATGATGAGCCTGTTCATGTCAGCTCTCTGAATGTGAACATTGTTGAGCTTATCCATCCACTCTTCCCTAGTAACATCCTCCGGTTTCTCTGCATAACTCATTATGATAACGCCCTGGGGGAGTAAAAGGAGGTCACGTTAATTTGTGAAAATGACATTTCATATTTAGAAATTATGCGGTATGTGAAATAAGCAAATATACAGGAATTTGTGTAATTCAATGCTACCTTAATTATATGACAGAAACGCAGAATAAAGCCTACGTAATGATTTGGGCCTTCGATAAAAACATAACACGGAAGCCTGACTTTCAAAAAATACGAATCAAAACAGAAACAACTTTCGCCTTTAAACGGGTTTATTTCGGCTACATATGAACAAAACGAGTCGTAAACTATTTAATCCTCCCTATTTCTGTTAATTTACAACATTATGTCAACATAATTGTGACATTATTGACAATACCTCAGTATTTTGTCGCTACTTCCCAGTAGTGGCTAGCTAGCCAGCGGAAGGTAAACTCCTTCTTCTTCTTTTCATAATTGCCTGCTTCCGGTACCACAAACTAGATTCTGGATGCAAACTGCTGCCCCCTACAGTTATTTAATGAGTATTGCAATAAGCATTGAACTAAAACAGTCAATAGTAACAAGAGTATTAACTTATCAACTTAACTTATATATAAGTATTAACTTTATACACACACACACACACACACACACACATTGTCCCACTGTTCAACAGAAAAGTGCTCCAATTTGTTTGTTTGTTTTTTTCTTTCTTTCGTCAACTCAAAAAAATGAAAAATCACTCTTATATTTCTGAATTATATATTTGCAGATTTTTAGTTAGATACACACAAACACACACAACTGTGTGTGTGTATCTATCTATCTATCTATCTATCTATCTATCTATCTATCTATCTATATATATATATACATATATATATATATATATATATATATATATATATATATATATATATATATATATATATATATATATATATATATATATATATATATATATATATATATATATATATATATACACAAACATAAACTATATTTTTATAGTTAATTTTAATTATCTTTCAAAGAAGATTTTATTAATCCATTACCAATTAGGCTTCATTTGTACACTACAAGCCCCGCCTGCTCCCGTTACTACCATGTGTACTGTTTCTATAGTAACCGCTTTAACTTCGAGTTTACCATACAGTTGGCTAGCATAACGCAGTTGTTACTTTGCGTTCATACCTTAATTTCTGGTTTTGTTCGGTCACTTGTTTTCCTGAATGGCTACCTCACCGGGGCTTCCCAAAGCTACACCGGTGAAGGGCATGCCAAAGTTTCCCGTCCTGCCCCCTATTAAAAGGACGGGAGACATGGCGGAGTTTGAACAGACCATCGCTGCCATGAAGGAGTCCTCAGAGAAGCTAAAGGCTGACACGAAGATGTTGCTACAACAAACAAGCAAATGGAAAAGGCAAAAGCAAACTGAAAGGATACTGTATGTATTGTTACGATTTTGCCTTGCTATAATATTTTAGCTGCCCTGTGATGGCTTCCATTTGTTGGTCTTTTTAAATCTTTTAATTTAATTTAATTTAATTTAATTTTTATTTTATTTTATTAGAGTGTCCAGAGCACTGATAGACTACAGAAAAAGCAATGAAAGAAACATTGTTCGCAGTCTCTCACCAGAACCACAGCTTCCATCCTCAGTATGTCATGTCTATTTCTTTATTTATGCTCACATTGCAAACACAGATGGCTATGTAAACAACAGAATGACTTTTTATTTTCAACTTCGTTTACAGATGCTCAGTGAGGAACGGAGACGAATGGTATACTCATTCACAATATGAAAAGTGGGAAAACACAAATCTTTCACTTCACCTCACTTTTTTTGCTTCTTTGTTTTTCGTTGCATAATTTACAGATGAACTACAGTTTCTTGAAGCAGTGTGTTGAGAGTCGACCTGTTGCTCCAATCCAGCAACACTGGTTGGAGTCCATTGTAGCTCGAATTGATCCCAAACTCAAAGACAGCCCTGAGACAAATAGACTATTGCAGGAGCTCTGTATGGAAGTCACTGATGAGTTCCACACAGTGACTGTCAAGCACACAGGTACTGCTATACATTGTGAACAGTACTGTGAAAAAGTTGTGTCCAGAACTGAGGAGAGTATTAATTCTTGCCATGTTATGCATGTTGTGTAAACTGAGTGCTGTGAAAAGAATGGGGTATTTTTTGGTTAATTCTTGTTAATAGACTTGTGCAGACCTTGGATCTTGAGTTTACTTGTTGTAGCTAAATAATTATCTTTCTTTAGTAATCTCAAACTGACCAGATAAAAGTGATAACGGCTGTAATCACTGGACAATTTTTTTGCAGGATCTACTATTCCATACAAATCAGGACTGATTGATACCTGATTGTAGCGTGACATTGATATGAGTCTGAACATTTTAATTTTTTTATGTGGTCTTGTCCATCACCACATTTTGATACTTCTGTAGTCCCTCATAGTCTACAAGTAAATAACATTTCATTTTTTTTGTATTCATTCTTTTTAGTGCACCAAATATTAAAGAATCCTCATACAGTAGCAGAGAGCAGAGAAAAACAGAGAGCTCCTGAACCAAAGTGAGTGCGTAACAGGCACAAACATTTTATATAGAATGATTATATACACATTTATCTGTTTACTACCATCATTTGTAAAATTTGTTGTGGATTTTCTTGCTTTCAGAATTTTTGATTTCTCCCAGCCTTGGCATGATAGTTTTATTAAAAGACACAAGATCATAAAAAGAAATTTGCACATTCTTCATCCTGTCATGCAAACCATATTGGACATTGGCTACAAAACATTTTCTTCATTGGTTCTAGTTGATCTGTCAGGTTGCAGGTAAACAAACACTTTATGAAAGCAAACAGGTTTATACCTGGCTGTCACTTATTGCCTCCTTTTTTTTTATTTACCTTATTATGGCCTCTGTTGACACAGAGCTTCAGGACCTGTTGACTGTAAAAGCTTACAGAACAAAGCAGCAGTGGAGTGTAAGAGGAAAGAGGACCATATTATGAACACATGGTTTCCCAAAATTATCCACTTGTTAACAAATGGAAAGATTCTAAAAGAAATTAAAGAGGAGAAACTGGATTCCTTTTACAACTGCGCATCCACTCTTATTTCCAATCAGGTAAGATTGGAGTGTATACATTTGTTTTTTACTTGGCAATTTGAATAACTATTTTATTTCTTTAAATTCAGTACTCTATTCAAGTAAAAATAAATAAAATAAAATAACTGTATTAATTATATTAATTATATGTCCCACAGTGACTTTAACTCATTAACTAATTAACGAGCTCATTGTCTGATATAAACATCAAAATGGAAAAAATTATTAGTTAAACTTAACATAAGTTGTGTCTGGAATTATTCAATGAAGTTTAAGCAGTCATACTTATTGTATGTTTCTTCTTTAAATTCCAAGCTGAAATCCTTAATTCAGGCAGCTATCGAAGAGTTCGTCCATATGTTTGTTCTGACTAATCACCTCAGCTTGCCAGTCTTCCGAATGGCTTTGACATTTGATGATGAAAAGATGGAGGTTTACCCTACCTTCCAAGATCTGGAAGATTCTGTTTTGGAGATTCTTAACTCCCTTGCAAATACTCTGCAGGTGATAGTCCTCATTTTATAGCCAGTTGTCAATGTAGAACTTTAAGTTAGGCAAGTATTCATATCTATAATGCTGATTCACAGAAGGTGCAGACTTTCCAGTCTTGGTCGGCACAAAACTCATCTTCATTTGTGGATGCCAAGGTGGGCGATCAGATCCTTGCTTGGGCCAAGAGTTCTGTTCAGAGCGCATTGCAGAAAAATCTAGAAGAACCTGAAAAACATCTGCAGAGCTATGGTGATCTACAATCATTTATTATTTTCTGCTATCAATCCACTCATGTATTTTTTTTTCCCCATTGCTGACTTTTGTAGTTTATTTTGTAGTTGACAGCTATGACTGGCTGGTCAATGGAACCGCACAGACCCTTGTGGATACATTCATGGAAGAGGAGCACTCTTTAGCTGAGTACATTAAAGTAAGGAACTCTGAAAAAAAAAAATCTGTTTTCACATTATTAATAACTATGTTTGCCTGCATATTCTTTGATGTCATTTCATGATGACAGTTGATGTTTAACCACACAATTTGTTAAAGCAAGTGGAGGAGTTTCGTCTCTTGTCAAAAAATATCATCAACCTCCCATCAAAAGCTTACTTCACAATGGTTCATCTGGACTGCGAGGAGCTGAAACAAGGGCTGGCCAACAAAGCTAAAACCTACTCTGAAATTCTTCTGAGTAAACTAGTCACCATACACCGTGAGCAAAATCAACTGTAGGTAACTTTTCTGTTGTCTTTGTAAGGAAAGTTGTTAATGTTCTTGACGGTCACATTTTTACAATGTTCTTTTTTGTGTTTGTGTCAAGGATCTGCTCTGAATATGAAGCTATCAAAAAGAAAGCTCTGGACATTCCAGAGACAACAGATGACATTGCTCAGATGATTGAATATATCAATTTCACCAAGACAAAGAAAATTAGTGAACTTAATGGAAAAATAAAGGTGAATATTCTGATGAAAGTTCTGCATGTTTTGTTTTACACAAACATATATCCATTCTATTACCAAATACCTCTGTATAATCTGACAGGAAGCCAGCTCCAGACTTTTCTACCTCTTAGATGTCCACATCATGGAGCCAGAGGATTTGGAGCTTAACTCATCTGTATTTGTCTGGCAAAAAAAGATCGTTCAAGCATTTGAGCTCAACAATGAGGTAAAGCTCATGTTGTATTTCAATATTAATGTGAATGAATAAGTAAAATAACAAAGAAAAAAAGTGATTGTAGGTTTAATTGTAATCTGTACTGAAAACACTGTGTTGTATTTGGTGTAATATATTGTGCCTTATCTTGTGCCTTTGCACCATAAGCACCAGGGGTTCCTAGATTACCTATTTGTCCAAACCCAGATTTTTTTCATTTGTTTAATTTCTTTGAGTGCCTCAGTCTAATATTACTGCCCCAACATGTTACTTAAAACAGAATACTAATCATAGACTTATATAACACATGCAACACTTTGCTTCAAACATTGAAGGACCTAAGCTTCTTCAAGAAGCAGAACTTGCTCCATCTCTTGCAAACTGTGTGGCATTTTCAGTCCAACTGATTGTCCAGGTGATGAACTTGTTATCTATAGTCCTCCATGACCTCTACTTCTTCTCCCCAGATGGAAATAGGGCTTTGCTTATTCTTGGTCTTTCTAAAATTCACAAATTTACAATCTCCTCTGATGTAATGTTTAAGACAAGTGGGCTGCATTGTTCCCACATGCAAGAAAACAGCAGGGTGTATCCTCCTGTCCACCTTTAACACACCACATGACTGCAGAGTCATTTGAGTATTTGAAGGTGACAGGACTCTGAGTTGTTCAGAGTCTGATGTTTGCAGATTATTATGTTTATTTTTTTAATGCACAGTCAGATTTTTTTTGTTTAACAGTTGTTGCAGGAGGCCAAGCAAAAAGAAGAGAAAGAGCTCATTGCCAAAAGAGAGAGATTGCTGATTCAGCTGGCAACGTTGGGACGCATGACAGAAGAGTTCCCACAATGCTCCGAGATGGAAATGATGCAGCAGGTACAGTGCAATAATGACCATTAGAATAGTTTAGTAATTCTGGAAGCACTGGTTTGTTTTCTATTTAAAAGTATAAAGTTGTACTGCATCGGTTCAAGCTGCAAAATCTGCTTACCATAACGTTTCAAGAGTAGTAGGTTACTGTACAAGTAAATAAGTTATTGTGTTTTCACATGATTTTAAGACTTTAGACTAGCAATGTTTACCCTCTTAAAAATGGCCTTAGTGATGTTTTACAAGGTTTTCTAAAAACACATAAATTCAACCAGAAATCTGCGAGAAATCAGTCATTTGTGTTTTTAGAAAAACATGTATAAAATGACCTAAACCATTATTTCAAGACAGTAGCCGGATGGTTCCAGCTTCATAGTCAGTAAAGAGCTTCAAAGGTTTAAATACTCATCACCTTCAGGTCTTTAGAAGAAAGCTTATAATCAGGTAAAAAACATTTATCAATGGCAAAACAAATGTAAATACTGCTTTTTATTCAAGATCAAATGAAGGGGTAGATTTTCTAAGCTGTGCTGTTTTTTGTGCCATGGATATTCATTTTATCTGACCTTTTTTTTTGACAGTATGATGCAGATGTGAGAAGAGTTCAGAAACTCCTTCAGGCAGCTGAAGAGGATATCGTCTCAATTAATAAAGAAGAGGCCTTTTATGAAATGGAACAATCAACTTACCCAGAAGTTGAAGTCATCAAAGACAGCATTGAACCGTACCAGAAGCTGTTTGGATTTATTCTTAAGTGGCAGCACATGGAGGGCAGGTCTGATTTTTTTTGTCTGATGCATGTTATGTTGAGATTTCAAAAACATCTCTTGACAACATTTAACTCTTTGTGTGTAGATGGATGGACGGGTTTTTTCTGGAGCTAGATGGCGAGAGCATGGAGGTCCAAGTGGATGAGTTTTTTAGGGAAATATTCAAGATGCAGAGGTTTTTCCAACAGAAGCAGAATAAGGCTGCACAAGAGATGGAAAAGATATCTGGGAAGACGAGATGCAAAACTAGTGATGATCCAAGCAAGCTGGAAAGCCCAGCGGTAGTTCTGTGTTCTGCTGTAATGGAGCAGATCAAAGACTTCAAGGTATTTCATGAATCATGAATTGACTTTCATGACAAATCATGTATTGTTTGCTGATATAATTAGAATATGTTTGTGTTTGCAGGGTTATATCCCTCTCGTGTCCACCTTGTGTAACCCAGGTATTAGATCTCGTCACTGGGACCAAATGTCACAGATAGTGGGGTATGACCTCACCCCAAACTCTGGTTCAACACTGCGGAAAGTTCTCACACAAAACTTGGCCCCTTACCTTGAAGAGTTTGAGTCAATCAGTGCTGCGGCTAGCAAAGTGAGAACGGCTCATATGATCTGCTTGTCTTACAGGTTACAGCTAAGCCTGTGTGTTGAACACAGTGTATCTTTTTGAACTTTTCTGCAGGAATTTTCTCTGGAGAAGGCTATGCAAACTATGGTGCATATTTGGGATGACATTTCCTTCAACTATCAATCATACAGAGAGACCAGTGTTTCTATATTAACTGCTTTGGACAATATTCAGACAATGTTGGATGACCAGATTGTGAAGACCCAGACAATGAGGGGATCACCATTCATCAAACCTCTTGAAAATAAAATCAAGGTTAGCTTCACCTTTTACAAAACTAGTTTGCATTATGCTTAAATGCTCATTTTGCCTGACAGTTTTGCCAATAAGGAGGTTTTAAGTTATTTTTTTAACAGTTTGGTAATAGTGTTTGTTCTGTAATCTTAGAAATGGGAGCAGCGCCTTCTTCGTATTCAGGAAACCATAGATGAGTGGCTTAAGGTGCAGGCCCAGTGGCTGTACCTGGAGCCCATCTTTTCATCTCAGGATATCATGCAGCAGATCCCAGAAGAGGGAAAACTATTTCAAACTGTTGACCGAAACTGGAAAGAGGTCATGAAGCACTGTGTTAAGGACCCTAAGGTAAAGAAAAAAAAAAGATAATATGAATATATTATAATATAAACTCCAAAAAATATAGAACCGTACAAAATTTGTAATATATCATTTTAATTACCTAACTTATCTGCAATTGCAGATTCTGCCAGCAACCTCGCTACCAGGATTACTAGAGAAACTGCAAGACTCCAACAACCTCCTGGATATCATTATGAAAGGTTTGAATGCCTATTTGGAGATGAAACGTCTCTTTTTTCCAAGGTAAAAAAAATGTTTTTGGTGTTGCTTTTTTGCAAAGTCACAGAGTATAACATTTGCTACTTGTCTGCTGCCAGGTTCTTCTTCCTATCCAATGATGAAATGCTGGAAATTCTTTCTGAAACCAAGGATCCACTGCTTGTTCAGCCTCATCTGAAGAAGTGCTTTGAGGGTATTTCCAAACTGGACTTCCTTCCTAATCTGGATATCCAGGCAAGCAGTCAAGATATTTAATTGTTACATGACATTGTACTAGATTAGGCTTCATCAAATTGTTTGCTTTTTTGCTCAGGCCATGTACAGCAGTGAAGGGGAGCGTGTCGAGTTAATCCAGCACATTTCCACATCTGAAGCTAAAGGTGCTGTGGAGAAGTGGCTGGTTCAGGTAGAGGATGTGATGCTTCGCAGTGTCAGAGATGTAATAGCCAGGTCCAGAGTGGTAAGATCACTGATCCTCATAACTTAAATAAAACATAGCTCCCTTAAATAAAACATAGTTTGGTAACTCCAGTGATGTCGTGTTGTGTAAACATCATGCAACAAATGTCTTCAAAATAAGTTCCCCTTTATGTGGTTGTGTGCACAGGCCTATGCTGAGACTGTACGGGACCAGTGGGTCAAGGAGTGGCCTGGACAGGTGGTGCTCTGCACCTCGCAGATTTTTTGGACTTCTGAGGTTCATGAGGCCATTAGTGCAGGAGCTGATGTGGGTGTTTGTATTGTATATTTTTAATGTACTTAATATTTGCATATTGAATAATTACAGGAGGGTCTAGCTGTTTATGGTAAAAATGTGAAACTTATCATTATAACATGATGAGTTTTATTGTAAAAAATGTGAAAATTATAATATAAGTTTTATTTTAAGATTGTGAAACTCAAAGTACTGAGGACAGAAATGTTGGACCAAAATGCATTTTAAGGAAATTATTCTCATTCAGCAGAAATATTTCAGTTTTTTTTTTTGCCAAGGGTTGATTCTGCTCTTATGAGTTATTGTTGCACACACAGGAATGTGGGCATTATGAGCAACCCTGTCACATCCTCTCATCTGCTGCATGCAGAGTTTTCTCAGTCAAAGACAATTATTGGTTTATATTCCACATTTTTACCTAAAAATACATCACAATTTAATGTTGGAATTTCACGTTTTTACAATAAGACTTATATGATAATGTGATATGTTTCATGTCATGTTGTGATACTTTTCATGTTTTTACAGTCAAACTATGAAGTAATAATGGATCAGGTCCCAGTGTTATTTTATATTTGGGTGACAGCTCTACCCTGCTGTCAATAATGAATGCATTCCTTATTGAAGTTATGTTTAGGAGTTTCTCCAAACAACAAGAAAAAAATTGTGATTTCTAGGTTTGTGGTTAAGATTAAACATTGATTTACCGTAACTAAATAAATAAGCAAGAGGAATTTCAATCAGACCCCATACCTATGAGCATGATGGTGTAAATATATTACCTAGGGGTATTTTTTAAGGAGTAAGTATGGTCTTGTCTCCTGCAGGGTTTAAAAAACTACTATCAACAACTCCAGAATCAGCTGAATGATATTGTAGAGCTTGTGAGAGGAAAACTGCCGAAACAAACAAGGATTACTCTGGGAGCGTTGGTCACCATCGATGTCCATGCCAGGGATGTGGTCATGGAACTTATTAATAAAGGTTCCTCTAAGTTATTCAGTTTCTTTTGTGTACTGATGCACAATATAATTTGAATTTTCTCTTAAATTAATAAATTAAATTTTTTTTTTTTTGTTTTATTTCATTTGGTTCAAAGTCAGAAAGACTACTGAGATATTTACAGTGTTGATCATTTTTCAATAGGCGTGTCACATGAAACTGACTTCCACTGGCTTGCACAGCTTCGTTATTACTGGAGCAATGACAATGTTCGTGTTCACATAATAAACTGTGATGTTAAGTATGCCTACGAGTACCTGGGAAACTCGCCACGTCTGGTCATCACTCCTCTCACCGACAGATGCTACCGAACACTGGTAAAATGATATGTTGTGTTATAAAAACATTTAGATTAGCTTAAACTCTATATTGTCTCTATATTGTCCCTTTCTGTTTTGGAAAAAGTGAAGAGTAATGAAATTTTAAATTTGTCTGTTTGTTATAGATTGGCGCTTTCTACCTGAATTTGGGGGGTGCGCCTGAAGGCCCAGCTGGAACAGGAAAGACTGAAACCACCAAAGACTTGGCCAAAGCTCTTGCTGTACAATGTGTGGTCTTTAATTGTTCAGATGGATTGGATTATCTCGCCATGGGAAAAGTAAATTAACCTATAAATTGCTACTTTTAATTTAATTGCCATAGTTGATTTTTCCAGTTATCTGATAATAATCTATAATCTGGTGCAAATTATCAGTTCTTCAAAGGTCTGGCATCATCTGGAGCTTGGGCATGCTTTGATGAATTCAACCGTATTGAACTGGAGGTGCTGTCTGTAGTGGCCCAGCAGGTTCTTTGCATCCAGAGGGCCATTGAGCAGAAGTTGGAGTACTTCGACTTTGAAGGGACCACGCTCAAACTCAATCCGAACTGTTTTGTTTCTATAACAATGAACCCTGGCTATGCAGGACGCTCAGAACTACCAGACAACCTCAAGGTAAAAGTGAATCATTAGTAGCATCACTTATGAATTCCTTGATGATTTCAAGATATTATTTTCTCAAGTTATTTTTCAAATTACATTTATTTTTCCACTATGAAATTGCACATAAATAAATCAAATAAATCAGTTCAATAGTTAATGAAATGGTAAAAAAGGTGGAATGTTATTCTCTTACCCTTGAGGTAAAAAAACATCCTTTGCTTTTTTTTCAATCCAGGTATTATTCAGAACGGTGGCCATGATGGTCCCCAACTATGCTCTTATAGCAGAGATCTCACTGTATTCATATGGCTTCCTGAATGCCAAACCACTGTCTGTGAAGATTGTGATGACCTACAGGCTTTGTTCTGAACAGCTCTCCTCTCAGTTCCATTACGATTATGGCATGAGGGCTGTCAAAGCAGTACTTGTAGCTGCAGGAAACCTCAAGCTCAAGTACCCAAATGAGAATGAAGACATTCTGGTAATTGTGCTAAAATCAGCTGATTGATCAAACTTTAGTTTGTGCACTGACTGTGAACTTTAGTTGTTACATGATTTTGCTGTTTTACAACCAATTAACTTTCTTTCCTCTCAATGTAACACTCAGCTCCTTAGATCCATAAAGGATGTTAATGAGCCCAAGTTTCTCTCCCATGATATTCCGCTGTTCAACGGAATAACCAGCGATTTGTTCCCAGGCATCTCCCTTCCTAAGGCTGACTACCAGGTCTTGTACATTAATTCTTTTCATTATTCTTTTATTCTGCCTCTTACAACTTTACTTTTATTTCATTGTGTATTTTACATAAGCCATATATATGTTGTCTTATTTTTGTCAGCTGTTCTTAGAGGCTACTGAAGAGTGCTGTAAAAATCACAATGTGCAGCCAACACAGGTCTTCTTACAAAAGATGATCCAGACTTATGAGATGATGATAGTTAGGCATGGGTAGGCTCCCTTTTACAATTAGTGCAGCCATATTTTCAGATTTCTTTACTAAGATTCATATAAAATGTGGCTTAAATGGAATATGTACAACCCATTATGTTATTTATTCAGGTTCATGCTGGTGGGAGAGCCCTTTTCTGGAAAAACCAAGGTGCTGCATGTTCTAGCAGACACTTTGACTCTTATGAATGAAAGGGGGTATGGTGCAGAGGAGAGGGTCATCTTCAGGACATTGAACCCAAAATCTATTACCATGGGGCAGCTCTTTGGACAGTTTGATCTAGTTTCCCATGAGGTAAACTTGTGCTGTTGATCATATAGGCCCAGAACAGCATATCGCCTTTGCTTCCTCACATTTTTCCTATTTGCTTTTTTTCCTTTGATAGTGGACAGACGGGATTGTGGCCAACACATTTCGTGAGTTTGCATCAGCTGACACACCAGACCGCAAGTGGGTGGTGTTTGATGGCCCCATAGATACATTGTGGATTGAGAGCATGAACACAGTGCTGGACGACAACAAAAAAGTACATAAAAATCTTGGTATATGTATAATATTCATATTTACTCATTTTTAATATATTGGAGAGACCTTTTCACTTTACTTTTCCTCCACAGCTGTGTTTGATGAGCGGTGAGATCATTCAGATGTCAAGTCAGATGAGTCTGATTTTTGAAGCAATGGATCTTTCACAAGCTTCTGTGAG
The DNA here is from genome assembly GCF_933228915.1 of Telmatherina bonti. Lineage (NCBI taxonomy): Eukaryota > Metazoa > Chordata > Actinopteri > Atheriniformes > Telmatherinidae > Telmatherina > Telmatherina bonti. The sequence continues at coordinate 26,389,722 of NC_136622.1, forward strand.
TTAGACATGTGTAGTAAATTCAGTTTTATTCCACTATCTGAATGTCAGCTGTTTACAGTTTCTTTATCATTTCCTGTTTGCATCAATGAAACTTAAGTTGCTTACCGAGGTGCTTGTTAAAGTATTAACCAGTTTTTCTACTGTTCAATTCAATTCAATTCAACTTTATTTATATAGCGTCAAATCACGGCAATGCCATCTCAAGACGCTTTACAGACAGAGGGGAAAACATAATGAAGGCCAATTCATAATAGCCTATATAAGGAAACCAACAGATTGAGTTGAGTCCAACTCAATCTCCCATCCTGAGCAAACACACTGGCAACAGTGGGAAGGAAAAAACTCCCTTTTAACAGGAAGGAAACCTTCGGCAGAACCCGGCTCAAGGACAGGCAGCCATCTGCCTCTGCTGTGCCTCTTCAATGTGAAGATACAACAGGATTCTTTTTTTTCTTTTTGGGTTGTCTGCAGCCTGCCACTGTCAGTCGATGTGGTATGATCTACATGGAACCATCTCAGCTAGGCTGGAAGCCCTTGGGGATTTCTTGGATGAACACTCTTCCTGATACTCTGCAAAGCCCAGACAACCACTTGCTGCTGCTAGAGCTTTTCCACTGGCTCCTCCCACCTTCCTTCAAGATGCTGCGCAAGCATTGCAGAGTATGTGACCGTGTGTAAAATATTCAAAAACTTCAACTGATTTACTTAGAAATTAAGAAAGAGTTGTCATACTAAATTGTTGGTTGGTTTACAGGAAGTTGTTCCAACCAGCAACAGTAACACTGTGGTGTCCCTGTGTCGACTGTTTGAGATGGTTCTCAGTGAACCTTTAAAGACAGGCCCTGCTGATAAAAATATCCGCACATGGATTATGGTAAAAAGAATATTTAATATCAGAACCTTTCTAATTCTAAATTTTGCATTCCATCAACTCATTACAGTATTCTTCCTCTTCTTGACTTGGAGTTTTTAAATCAGTGAAATAATATGAGACTTGGTCTTTTCTTTATTTTCTCTTGTTTGCAGGCAGCTTTTGCATTTTCCTTGGTGTGGTCTGTGGGTGGCAGCTGTGATGCAGACAGCAGAGAGAAGTTTAGTGAGTTCTTCAGAAAGACAGTTTCTGGAGAAACAAAAGAAAATCCAATTCCTGAAACAGTTGGGAAATGGGAGTGTCCATTGGATGAGAATGGCCTGGTTTATGATTACTTTTATGAGGTATTGTGCAATCTCATCAGTTGAAAGAATTTAATTTGTTTTAAAACAGTGATTACATACTGGGATCTCCTCCAAAGTTTAAAGGAAAAGGCAAATGGATTCCCTGGAATGATGGCATAAAGAACGTCAATCTGGGAGACAAAAACACCAAAGTCCAACAGATCATCGTTCCCACTATAGACACAGTTCGCTACAATTTCTTATTGGACATCTGCATCAGCCATGGAGTGTTAGTATTCTCAAAGGACACAGTGGCATTGATCTATATTTTGGCCATTGAAATATTTTATTATCCCACTACTTTTATTAATGTACGTTTTGTTTGCTTGTTTAGTCCTCTTCTGTTTGTTGGACCTACTGGCACTGGGAAGTCAGTATATGTGAAGGAGAAACTGATGAACAATCTGGACAAAGACTTCTACCTACCCTTCTTCATTAATTTTTCAGCCCGCACCAGTGCAAACCAAACTCAGGTTTGTACTTAGTGAATACAGAGGGAATATATGATTTGGGGATTTTATGTGATTTTATTTTTTCCTTCCAGAACATCATTATGTCCAGGTTAGATAAACGAAGGAAAGGAGTGTTTGGCCCCCCCATGGGAAAAAAGTGTGTCATCTTTGTAGATGACATGAACATGCCTGCACTAGAACAGTTTGGGGCACAACCTCCTGTGGAACTTCTTCGACAGTACATGGATCATGGAAACTGGTAAACCACCAAATAGAAGTCATTTTAAATAACAATGGTTTGATAAACAAATAAACAAATAAACAGTACTACACTCTCTACATTAAAACATTCTTCAGTCAGCAGGCAGATCTGATTTTTTTCATTTTTTATCAGGTATGACCTGAAAGATACATCCAAGATTACTCTTGTGGACCTCCAACTGATCTCTGCAATGGGACCCCCTGGTGGTGGAAGAAATGCTGTAACTTCTCGTTTCCTGCGGCATTTCAACATTTTCAGTATTAATCCTTTCAGTGATGACACCATGGTCCGAATATTCTCCAACATTGTGGCTTTCTATCTCAAAGTCAACATGTTCCCACCTGAAACTTTCACAATTGGCAAGCAAATAGTGATAGCTATGATGAAAGTAAGTTCTCCTACAACATCTAAAGTATTGCAAGAGTTCTACAAAGAGGCTAGATGCACATGTTTTATTATTTCTTACTGTATCTTGTTCTTCACAGTTGTTTTCTGATTCTTTAATTTCAACATTCTCTTACATGTTGTCATGGTTTTTTTTTTTTGTTTTTAATGATTTTCTTAAGGTGTATAAGAACGCCATGGAGAACCTGCTTCCAACTCCAGCTAAGTCTCACTACACCTTCAACCTACGGGACTTTTCCCGTGTCATCCAAGGCTGCTTACTGTTAAAAAAGGAGTCTCTGAACGACAAACATACCATGATACGACTTTTTGTACATGAAGTCTTTCGTGTCTACTACGACCGTCTAGTTGATGACAATGACAGAACATGGCTCTATAAACTGATGAATATCATTCTTAAAGATCACTTCAAAGAGTCATTTGACCAGGTCTTTGATCATCTAAAACAAGGCAAGAAAGTAAGTCAATTTGCTTTACAATAATATCATATGCTTTATTATGTAAGGGATAATGCCCAAGGAAATGTCCATTATCAAAAATTAATGGATGACCCGGAGGCGTGAACCATCCTCTACTTTGCATCTGACGGTTGCCTCTGCTTCGCGACGGACGGTTCACGGCTCTGCGTTGTCCATTCATTTCTGATAATGGACACCTTGTCTGGCATTATCCCTTACATAACTAGCAGGTACAGTGAGAAAGATTTGCTCTACCATACTTGCTTGTGATCTTGCACATCATGAAGACATGTTTGGGAACTCATTTTGTGTGCAGTTATGCCATATCTGTTCTTTCCCTTACAGCTTGTTGAGGAGGACATGCGAAACCTTCTTTTTGGAGACTACATGAACCCTGATGCAGAAGATGAGGAGCGTTTATATGTTGAGGTGCCTTCAGTTGAAGCTTTTTCTGAGGTGGTGGAGTCATGTTTGGAAGAATACAACCAAATGCACAAGAATCAAATGAATCTTGTCATCTTTCGGTAAGTGCATTTGGAATATTACTACATTAGTTTTAGTATCAGCTTTTGTAACACTTTAATAAAATGACTTATAACTGATTAACTGAGAAAGGAATATGCATTATGTAGCTATGTGCTGGAGCATTTGTCCCGTATCAGCCGGATCTTAAAGCAGCCAGGTGGCAATGCTCTGTTAGTGGGGGTGGGAGGTAGCGGACGCCAGTCCATCACACGGCTGGCTACGTCAATGGCTCACATGACCATGTTCCAACCAGAGATCTCTAAGAGCTACGGCATGACAGAGTGGAGAGATGACCTTAAGGTAAAAAAGTCTATGTTATAATATTCTGATGTGTGTACTAAAGTTTCACCTATTAAATTTGATTCTATTTCTCCTTAGATGTTTAGATTGTGTGGCATTTTTAAACATTTGTAGCATATTGTGCTTATTTGTAACACTGTCTAATTGTCCTCAAATTGTAGCTTTTGCTGAAGAGTGCTGGGGTTAAAGGACAGAAGACTGTGTTCTTAATAACTGACACACAGATTAAAGATGAGGCATTTCTTGAAGACGTTGACAGTGTCTTAAATACAGGAGAGGTACCAAATCTGTTTGCTATTGATGAAAAGCAAGAGATCATGGAGGTAAGCTTCATACATACCAATTTGATTCTTGTATAAAGACTGTTTTACATTGTAGCAATTACCACTTTATGGCTTTTTTTTCCCCAGACTATACGACCCATAGCCCAGGCTGGTAATAAGAATGTGGAGTTGAGCCCCTTGGCTTTGTTTGCCTTTTTTGTGGCACGTTGCAGAGAGAACCTGCACATTGTTGTGGCCTTCAGTCCAATTGGAAACGCCTTTCGAAATCGTTTACGCCAATTTCCATCTCTTATTAACTGCTGCACCATTGATTGGTATCAGGTATCTAATGAACATAAGGAATCATTCATTTACATCATATCTGGTGAGAACATATAACCCATTGGTTCACGATGGGTGCAAAAGTCAATTTCTTTTCACTCTATGCCCTGACAGCCATGGCCCGAGGAAGCTCTTGAGCGAGTAGCTAACACCTTCTTGGAGTCACTGGAGATGAGTGAAAATGAGAGACAGGAGGTCATACCCATCTGCAAAACGTTCCATACTTCTGCAAAACAGCTGTCACAAAGGTTTGAGATACTTAACTGAAACTTACAAATAAAAGGTAAAATGAAGAAATGTATAAGTCTTTAGTGATGCTGATGTTTTCACTTCAGATTCCTTTCTGAGCTAGGTCGTCATAATTATGTGACTCCCACATCGTACCTAGAGCTGATTGCGGCCTTCCGTCAGCTTCTCACAGAAAAAAGAAATACTGTGATGAAAGCAAAACTGAGGTATACCAATGGTCTGGATAAACTAGCCTTTGCTGAATCTCAGGTATGTGGCATGCCATTTTACTGTACCTGACTTGTTTAACCTTTCTGTATAATTTTGTCTTTAAAAAGTTACTTTTTTCTAACAATGCCTCTCTGGTAGGTTGCTGAGATGAAAAAGGAGCTTGTAGACCTACAGCCTAAACTAGAACAGGCAAAAATTGACAACACCAAAATGATGATGGTGAATAGACATCGCTTATTTATTTCTACTCTGCAAATGCTACAAAATATAGCTTAAAGTGTCAATGTTTTTTCTTTTATTTTTCTTTCCTTATTTTAATAATATTAGGTGATTGAAGAGGAATCTGTGGAGGTGGAAGCAAAGAGTAAAATTGTGCGTGTTGATGAAGAGGCAGCAATTATTAAAGCTGAAGAAGCTCAGGCTCTGAACAATGAATGTGAGAGTGACTTGGCTGAAGCCATTCCTGCTCTGGAAGCTGCTCTGTCTGCGCTGAAGACGTTGAATGTGAGCGCCTCTCAGCTAAGTTCATTTTTGGAGCAAATTTTCTCATTTGGGTCATTGCAGTTTAGACAGTCAAGCAAGTTTTCTTTCATTTCAGCCTTCTGATGTAACAATTGTGAAGTCAATGAAAAATCCCCCTTCAGGGGTGAAGCTGGTGATGGCAGCTGTGTGTGTGATGAAAGACATAAAGCCAGATAAGATCGCTGACCCAGCTGGGACTGGAAAAAAGGTTAAACTGAGCATAAAACATCTTTCAGTGACAAATTTTTTTATTGTAAAATCTTAAAACATGTGGCCATATGACTATCTCTGTCATCTAGGTTTTTGACTACTGGGGTCCAAGCAAGAAGCTTCTGGGAGATATTAACTTTTTACGAGATCTTAAAGAATATGATAAAGACAATATTCCTGTAAGAATCAGTAAAAACGGTGTTATTTAAAAAGAAAAAAAAACATTTTGTCTTAACTAAGTTGTGTATATCTGGATTACAGGTCCATGTGATGCAAAAAATCCGTAGTGAGTACATGGTTAATCCTGACTTTGATCCCAGCAAAGTGGCAAAGGCTTCCTCTGCAGCAGAAGGATTGTGCAAGTGGATCAAAGGGATGGAGGCTTATGACAGAGTCGCAAAGGTGCAGTGTTTCTGGATTTTGTCAGTTTTTTTTTTCTCATAACATTTTTTGCTGATAATACCCAAATCCATGTTCCCACTACTTTATCAGTCTCAACCAATCAAAGAATGATAATGTGTTTGGTTTTAGGTTGTGGCTCCAAAGAAGGCTAAGCTTTTAGAAGCCCAGAAGTCCTTAGCTGATACCAAGGCCCTGCTGGACCAGAAGACGGCTGAGTTAAAGGAAGTAGAGGACCGCTTGGCTGCACTCCAGAAAACCTTTGAAGAGAAGACAAAGGAGAAGGCCCAGCTGGAGTTCCAAGTGGATTTGTGTGCCAAGAAACTGGAAAGGGCTGAAAAACTTATTGGTGGTCTAGGTGGAGAGAAGACCAGGTCGTTATGATGCTCATGAATGGGGTTGTTGGCTTTGTTCTGTCAATGCAATGATAAAGGCATACCATTAATTGAATTAACTTTTACCCATAGGTGGTCAAAAGCTGCTGATGACCTGCAGAACACATATGATAATTTGACTGGAGATGTTCTTATCTCTGCTGGTGTCATCGCCTACTTGGGGGCTTTCACTGCTGGCTTCAGACAGAACTGTACTCAGTTATGGACAAAACTCTGTCAAGTAATATGCCACATCTAATTCTTTTTGTAGCTTTCTTAGTTCTTATACATTTCCATATATTTTTACATACAGTTTTTACTGAAGCTGCTGAGACAAATAAAGTTTGTCATATCTTATTTTATCTTATCTTATCTTATCTTATTTGTTTTTAATGGTTATCTGTGCTTTCTCTTTTTTTTTAATATTTCCAGTCTAGAAACATAGCTTCATCAGATGACTTCTCTCTCAGTAAAACCTTGGGAGATCCAATTAAGATCAGGGCTTGGAATATCGCAGGTCTTCCCAGTGACTCTTTTTCTATTGATAATGGCGTCATTGTCAGTAATTCACGTAGATGGTGAGTGTGTATTTCTTTAAACATTCTGGTAAGAATGTTTTACATTTTATTTTAGATTGAACGTGGATGAAAAAAAGAAAATCCAGTATTTTTTTAAAGCTTCAGAAAACATTCCTCATCTTTCATCATATTCATTTTTTGTAGGCCTTTGATGATTGACCCTCAGGGTCAAGCCAACAAGTGGGTGAAAAATTCAGAGAAAGATAACAACCTGAGTGTTATCAAGTTAACAGACGGGGACTATATGAGAACTTTAGAAAACTGTATTCAGTTTGGAACACCTTTGCTGCTCGAAAATGTAGGGGAAGAGCTGGATCCTTCTCTGGAACCACTGCTGCTCAAACAAACCTTCAAACAAGGTAGCATGAGTTCAAAATTACTATTATTTATATCTGTTATATCAAATGAATAACAATCATTTCTCAGTTGACTAACCTTTGCTTGTACATAGGTGGTGTGGATTGCATCAGGCTTGGTGAGAGTGTGATTGAATACTCCTGTGATTTTCGTTTCTACATCACCACCAAGCTCAGGAACCCGCACTACCTCCCAGAATTGGCCACCAAAGTGTCATTGCTCAATTTCATGATCACACCTGAGGGGCTCGAGGACCAGCTGCTTGGGATTGTGGTTGCAAAGGAGAGGTTGGCCACTTTGGTTTTCCACCCATGAAATGCATCACTGTTGCTCATTCAAACACTCACTTGTTTCTGCTATGTGTTCTATAGTCCAGAACTGGAAGAGGAAAGAAATGCCCTCATCCTGCAGTCAGCTGAAAATAAGAGGCAGCTAAAGGAAACTGAAGACAAGATCCTTGAAACTCTGCAGTCTTCTGAAGGAAATATACTGGAAGATGAAAGTGCCATTCAGATCTTGGACTCAGCAAAGATCATGTCCAATGAGATAAGCAAAAAACAGCAGGTATGAACTGTACAAAAAACTCCAACCCAGACTGGGAATGTCAAAAGTTAGGTTGATGTACTCATCTGGTGTTTACATGTTTCCAAGATTGCAGAGAAGACAGAGATCAAAATTGCTGAGTCTAGAGAAGGTTACAGACCGGTTGCAAAGCACTCATCGATCCTGTTCTTCAGTATTGCTGATCTGGCCAACATAGACCCAATGTACCAGTACTCTCTCAGCTGGTTTGTCAACCTTTACATTAAATCAATACAAGACAGGTGAGTCATGCATGTGCACTGTATATTGCAGTGTTACAAAAAAGGAAGTGCACTGTTGGGACTCTGTTTAAAAAAAAAATGTCTACATACGATGCATAAATCCTGCAAATCAGTTTATGTGGTTTGAAATTCCAAGAGAAAAACCAATGTCTGTGTTTATCTGAAGATTTCTGTATTTTGTATTTAATTTATTAGCATCAAATCTAAGATTCTGGAGAGGAGGCTTCAGTTCCTTATTGATCGATTCACCTATAATCTGTACTGCAACGTCTGTCGTTCTCTCTTTGAGAAGGACAAACTCCTCTTCTCCTTCCTTCTGTGTTGCAATTTGCTCCTGTAAGTCAAAGTTATTTCAACTTTTACTCACATGACCATCTAAATTGTTTTATGTGGACTCTTATTTATGTATTTTATTATCTGTTGATGTGTCTCGCTAGAGCAAAGGAAGAGATTGAATTCTCAGACTTCATGTTCTTGCTAACTGGGGGAGTGGGCCTACAGAACAACACTGCTAACCCAGACCCCAGCTGGCTACAGGACAAGAGCTGGGATGAAATCTGCAGAGCCAGTGAACTACCAGGCTTACAAGGAATAAAGTAAAAAGCAATAATCACTCTAGCAAAACAGATTATTCATTTAGTCTATTTACCCCAGTATTCCTTTTTGTCATTGTGATTTAATTTACACCAGTGGGTTGAACTGTTATTCAATTCTCAGAGAGGCTTTAACCAAGAGTCCAGAAGACTTCAAACCTATTTATGACAGCAAAGAGCCATGTAATGTTGCTCTGCCTGCACCATGGTGTGACCAACTCAATGACCTGCAGAAGATGATAATTGTGCGTTGTCTCAGGCCTGATAAGATAGTGCCAGCTGTTACCAAATATGTGACTGGAAAACTGGGGAAGAAATTTGTCCAGCCTCCTCCTTTTAATCTGAGTAAAAGTTACCTGGATTCTGACTCCACCGTCCCGCTTGTGTTTGTGCTTTCTCCAGGAGCTGATCCTATGGCCAGTAAGTCTGTCCTTATCAATGAATGTTTGTCAAGAGGTCACAAAATGCAACTTGTGAAAAAATGTAAAAATTTAAAATGAACAATGTCTCCCCACAGGCTTGTTCAAATTTGCAAGTGACAAGAAAATGAGTGGGGCAAAATTCCAGTCTATCTCTCTAGGTCAGGGCCAGGGGCCTATAGCTGCTAAAATGATTTCCACAGCCATGCAGAATGGGACATGGGTGTGTTTGCAGAACTGTCACCTGGCTGTTTCATGGATGTCCACCCTAGAGAAAATCTGTGAGGATTTCAGTCTTGAAACATGCCACCAAGACTTCCGCCTCTGGCTCACAAGTTACCCTTCACCCATGGTACATCTCTGTACACTTCTTTCTAAATATGCTCATTCATAAATACTTAAAGCACTGCAGTCTTTAATCAGATTATAATGTGTGTAGTGTAAACATATAAATAATATATGATCTTACATCTTTGAAATCAGTTTCCAGTGACCATCCTGCAGAATGGAGTGAAAATGACAAATGAGCCTCCAACAGGACTCCGCCTAAACCTCCTCCAGTCTTACGTGTCAGATCCCATTTCTGACCCAAACTTCTTCAAAAACTGTCCTAATAAGGAGTTTGTGAGTAGGGTGCACATTTATTAATAAAACTCTGAAGTTTCTAAGTCTGATAGAGGACATTCTCTGACTCTTGGATTACTTCAATAGACTTGGGAGAAACTCCTGTATGGACTGTGCTTCTTCCATGCTCTCGTTCAAGAGAGGAAAAAGTTTGGTCCATTGGGCTGGAATATTCCTTATGGCTTCAATGAGTCAGACCTCCGTATAAGCATCAGACAACTCCAGGTATTTAATCTGTATTTTGCTCATCAAGTTTCTACTATCAGGAAATCTAAAATGCATTTTATTTCACTCCTTTAGCTGTTTATAAATGAATATGATGAAGTGCCCTTGGAGGCCATAACATATCTGACTGGCGAGTGTAACTATGGTGGCCGGGTGACCGATGACTGGGATAGGCGGCTTCTGATGACTATCTTGGCAGACTTCTACAACAAGGACATCATTGACACATTTTGCTACCCTTTCTCACCCAGTGGTGATTACTTTGCTCCAAGTAAATCGAGCTATGAAGACTACATTGTGTTTATCAAGGTACACGCCTTTCTAGGGGTTAAATATGAATATTTTCTTCCTCTAAATAATGACTTTCAGTGATGATAATGAGTGATGATGTCTTTGTTCTTTTCTAGAATCTTCCATTGACCCAACATCCAGAGGTGTTTGGGATGCATGAAAATGTGGACATTTCCAAAGATTTGCAGCAAACAAAACTTCTGTTTGATTCACTGCTACTCACCCAGGGAGGAGAAGCTAAGGGAGGGTCCAGTTCTGGGAGTGACCACACCCTGTATGACATTGCAAATGACATCCTCATGAAGGTATAACTTGATTTTATTTTCAGACTTGTTCGGGACATTGGTGATTTCAGTCATTTATGACATTGTGTTAGTCCATGTGTAACATGTTAATAGTGTGTAGATCATCTGTGGTCTACATGAGGAGTTTATGAAACATGTTACCATGGTGTCTGGTTCACACATCTATATCCTCATCTGAAATAATAACAATTTGATTAGCAGTAAACATGGTAACACTGATGAAGACAAGACTACAGAGATCTGATAAAAGATTTTACTTACAGTCAAAAGTTGGACGCACCTTCCTGTTACAACAAACGGAAGTGTGTGTGTGTGTGAACAGCGTTATATTTTTCTAACTTACACATCTACTTATTGCCCCAGCTTCCATCTAATTTCGACACAGAAGCAGCTCTCTTGAAGTTCCCTGTGCTCTATGAAGAAAGTATGAACACAGTTCTTGTCCAAGAGATGGAGCGATACAATACGTATGAACAAATAAATCAGTGACTATTGTAAAGCCATAATCACCAATCATTTTAAACATCTTGACTGTTGTTTTTGCTCTCTCAGGTTGTCTAGTGTGATTCGTGTCAGTCTCCAGAACCTGCTGAAAGCCATTAAGGGTTTGGTGGTGATGGATTCGGAGCTGGAGGCTGTTGCAGGCAGTTTGATTGTGGGCAAGGTCCCAGAGAAATGGGCCAAACGTTCTTACCCAAGCCTCAAGCCCCTGGGGAGTTACATAACTGACTTTCTCTCAAGGTTAAAGTTTTTACAGGTAAGACTGTTTAGATTTGTAAATGACAACAGTATGTATAGCAGTTGTCTGGCAGGATATGCAAGTTAAGCTTGTTCACGCTTATTATAATTTTACCTTTATATTGTGTGTCCATAGGTTTGGTATAATACCACCAAGCCCTGCGTGTTCTGGGTGTCTGGCTTCTTCTTCACACAAGCCTTCCTAACTGGCGCTATGCAGAACTATGCCAGAAAATACCATGTCCCCATTGACTTGTTAGGCTTTGATTTTGAGGTCTGCAGATATATACTTTATAATCACTCTGTGTCCGTAACTCAAACAAGTCCTAAAAGCCCTGAGAGTGTACTGATTGGCATTTTTACTTTATCTAACAGGTTCTTCCGATTGATAAATCAGAAATGGCCCCTGAGGATGGGGTCTACATTCATGGATTGTTTCTTGATGGCGCTCGATGGGATAAAGAAAGGTAAATGTAATAATAAGGTCATTGGCAAAAATTTAACTGACAGCATAACAAAATTAAAAGCACAATTGCTGATATGAAGGTGGCATTGTTAGTACTGAAAAAAAGTGCCTCCGCTATTATCAAGGCAAGAGTAGGTGGATGACAGCATTATTCACAGCCACATGAGGCTGATGAGCAAACTGGAGGGGGTCTGCAATAGGTTTTACCTGCAGTCGCTCCATTGCTCTTGCTTTGCTATTTATATCATCCTCATGTGGTTTGCAGAACACGTCCCTATCTGTAGTGTAAAAAGCAGGGCTTTGCAGTGCTCATGGAAATAGTCTGCTTTTGAAAAAGTAGAAAGAAGGCTACTTTTATTCATGTTTTGCAGAAGTGCGTATTTAAGACACTTAACTTTCTATGCGATGCCATTTTATACTATCTATCTTTATATTGTAGTACTGTGGCATAGCTACTTTAACATATGTCATCACTAATAAAATGCAGGGAAGCATAATTACTTTTTTTGTTGTTACTTATCATCAGTGGAGTTTTGGGTGAGCAGCATCCTAAAGTCCTTTTTGACTCGATGCCCATCATCTGGATAAAACCTGGTAACTATTGCATAATTTTGCACACTACCAGTATATATTGCTATATATTGCTATATAAATATATTTCAAACCTCTAAATATTTGCAATGTATGCCATTTATGTTTTCTGGTATATCGTTCAACAACATTATTTTATTTCCTCCCCATTTCATGACTCTGTATTTCCTTATCCCTATCTTTTATCTCCAACAGCTGAAAAGAAACGTATTGGTGAACCTCATAAACTGTATGATTGTCCTCTCTATAAAACAAGTGAGAGGAGAGGCACTCTCTCTACCACAGGTCACTCAACCAATTTTGTCATTTCCATGATGTTGCCCACTAGCCAGGACCCACAGCACTGGATCAAACGCGGTGTCGCCATGCTCTGCCAGCTCGATGATTGACACAAGTTAATACATTACTGGAGACTCTGATATTTCAAGTGGCACTTCGAAAGGTCACATGGATATATTATTAAGCTTTGATTCTTAACAGTGCAAAATTAAACATGTTTGTATTTGACCAGCTGTTGAACATGTTCATGATTCCATTTTTATGCTTTTGTCCAATGGCTACTTCAGCACAAAATGCAACTGTTTTCTTTATATAAAAATAAAAAATACAGTAAATATATGTAAAAGTAACAAAATAGACTCCATATATGTCTTTTCAACAGTGAATGATGGCAGCTGGTGTTTTTCAGTCTTGGACAGTTGCTATGTTGATTTAATGACAAAGTATGTATGAGTTTGAACCATTGTTAATTAATTTAATAAATATTTTAGAAATGTATGCATTATATTTTGTCCCTGAAAACAAAATATGCAGGGACAAATTGCATGGGGATCTGTTGTGCATAATGATAATAGTGTCCACTATTTATTTCTTAAATATTTCAAGGATTAAATCATCTGACATTGCAGACTTCTCAGTTTTTCATCAAGTATAAGAACAGGTGTCCTCTCCAGGCATTAAGTCAGGTTCACTTGGCTTTTTTTTATGTTTACATAATCATATTTTTTCACATTAAATGCTGGTTAAATTAAATGTCATTCAAATCATTACTTTCAAGGAACCTTATGACGGTATCGCAACAAAACTAGTTTAACTTGAAATGAATTCCTTCTGTGTGAACATTCTTGAACTGTCCTACTTCTGCCTTTCCTTCTGTGATCTCATTTACTACATTTGACAGTCTTTGTCTCCTTGTTTTACTTAGATGTAAGCCCATTGTGTCTACAAAATAAAACAAAAATAACTTTATAAGACGAAAACTTCCAGTATTGTTCTAATGTCTCATGACACCAGCATCAATCTATGTCATAAGAATTTTAAAATTATAACTACATAAAAACAGCACATGGAATCAAGATATCAGACAGTTATGCAAACATTGTTTAAAGTGTGTACAGTACTATCTGTCACTTGTTGGTGTGTCTGATAAAGTGATCCAGATGTATGTGTGGGTGTGTTGGTATTTTTTATAATGAATTCTGTGTTAGTAGGGTGTGTATGCACTGGCTGGTGATAGCTTTTGCTGTGCTTAGTGGGTCAAGGCTGGGTGCTAGTTGCAAACACCCCGTGATCTGATATTTATGGTAGAGGAACTATAAATAGCTGCTGTATGTGTGTGCACCAAGAAGCCCACGGACTATACTAGTGTAAAAACTACCAAGGGACTACAGTCATTTTACTTCAGGTAAACACCTCAGTCTGAAGAAATAAACAATCAAGTGATGAATTTGACTTATTAATATTACAGGCTAATATACTTTTATAATACTGTATGCTGTATCTTTAAAAGCTACAGCATAGCTGTTAAACGTCTATGCTGTAGTTCTTTGACATCTTTGCTAGTTTTAAGATTATTGTGTTTGAAATGTTGACAGGCAGATACATTTGTGTGGGTTTTAATCTTCACATTTAGATTATGTTTGGAAACATACACTGTTAATTCTCTATAGAGTATGCATATAAAGTTAAAAAGGTTTGGTGGCATAAAAAAAACCTGCACATGATTAACTGCAATATTAAATTGTTATATTCAATTTCCAAAGCGTATGTGAGAGCTAGTAAACAACTGCATCAGTGTTGTATTCAGGACTTCATATAATAGTTCTCATGTCCAATTTCTAATGGCCTTGTTTACCTTTTTGATGCTTAGCAATCCCTTCTGCCTTTTTTGGAAAAACAGATGAGCACAGAAACAGAAGATGATTTTTATCAGTCAGAAGATGATCTGGACGAAGATGAGGCAACGCAATACATAATTGAACAAAGTCTGGTTCAGTACAGAAAACTTAAAGGATTAAATCCAAGGTTAAAATCAATCCGACTTGTTTAAATTTATAGCTTTCTATCATTTGTGTATCTCTTGTTCATTGTGTGACTTCTGATGTTGTATCATTACTTAACAGTGATCTGAAACCCAGTGAAGACCCTGATGAGATTTTCAAAGCTATCAAAGCGGGTAAGCAGTCATTTGTTTAGCCTCTCAGGGCTGATTCAGATAATTATAAGAATCATCAGAAGTTCCGATACGATGACCTGTCTTCATATTTAGGGGATGAGATGGCACTGAACAGGCTGGTAGTGCAACCAGAGACTCTGTCCAGAGTTGATGAACGTGGATGGATCCCCCTGCATGAAGCTGCAGCTCAGGAGGAGAAAAAAATACTAGAGATAATCTTCTCAGGTAGGAATGACAAAAATGTTTATTACTCTAAATAATTTATTTTTTTCCAAAACAATTCTGTTACATGTTGCATCACTGCCGGGAGTTTGGGTTGCAGCATCACCCTCAGGAGCAGCTCAGTGTCGCACTCTGAAGGGTGAGACGCCTCTCTTTCTAGCTGTGGTCCATGGACACAGAGAGAATGCTACATTCCTGTTACAGAACGGTTGTAGCCCAGATGTCCAGAATGATGAGCAGGATTCCCCTTTAGTGGCAGGTATCTCAGCTAATCTCAACAAAAAAATTCATTGAATTTTACAAATGTAATGCCATGTTGTACTCTAGCATAGCATATTTCTAATTCTTCTCTTTCTCCCATTGCTACTCATCTAAAAGCTATTCTGAATGACCTGTATGATTTGGCCACACTTCTGCTTCGTTACAATACCAATGTAGACCAAACAGGACCGCTAAACAGGACAGCTCTACATGAGTCAGCCTTTTTAAGTTTGGAGAACTTTGTGTATCTGTTGTTAGAGTCAGGTGCCAATCCAAATGCACTTGACATAAAAAAGAAAACTCCACTGGCTCTGGCTGCACAGAACGGACATCTGAATGTGGTGGAGGTTTTGTTACAAAAAGGTAAGGTGAATTATATGTTAATTATATATGTATGTGTATATATATTTTACCACATACCATATAGTTTGGTAAAGGTAAATGCTATTCAACACAAAATAAATAGTGTACAAGAAATTCCTATGGACATAGACAATGTGTTGTTAAATGTATATTCTTACTGTGTTTTATTGTTTTGTAGGAGCCCATGTGTGGTCTGAATCAGACTCCGGTTCCATTTTGTTTGATGCCGCAGCATCAGGAAACCCCGACATCATCTCCTTGCTCCTCGACCACGGTGCGGACCCCAACCTTCCACTTTACAGCGGGCACCTGCCAATTCACCGTGTGGCATACCATGGACATAGATTGTGAGGAGCATCTGAGTTCACTTTCTCACATTTTAAACAAAGCTTGCAGTAATGCTGTGCTCTCACATTCAATGTTCTCTGACAGGGCACTGGAAGTCCTCATTCCTGTGACGGATCTGCATGCTGTGAAGGAAAGTGGGATGAGTCCTCTACATTCTGCAGCTGCTGGAGGACATGCCCATTGTGTGGAAACTCTGCTCAAGGCCGGCTATGACCCAAACTTTATGCTGCACCCAAAGGTGCGCCGTGGCTACGATGATGAGCGTAGGTCTGCCCTCTTTTTTGCTGTGTCCAACAATGACCTTCAGTGTACCCGCTTGCTGTTAGAGGCTGGAGCAATGGTGAACCAGGACCCTATCAGCTGTCTGCAAGTAGCTCTCAGACAGGGGAACTATGAACTCATCAATACTTTGCTGAAATACGGTGCAAATGTCAACTACTACTCTCGTGTCAACACCACTCACTTTCCCTCAGCGCTGCAATATGCCCTAAAAGACGAAGTTATGCTCAGAATGATTCTGAATTATGGTTATGATGTCAGGCGTTGCTTCGACTGTCCATTTGGTGACAATTCTCATGATTATGCTCCTTGGACTACCACAGTCATCAAAGACATGGTGGTGAGGCAATCCTTTCTGAAAATGATATTGTTTAAAGATTGAAGGCTTTCCTTTGAGGTTTTTCTTTGACTATATGGCTTTCTTTTCCCTTTCTAGTTTTGTGAGGTGATAACTGTGTCATGGCTCAAACACCTATCTGCTCAGGTGGTGCGCATCATGTTGGATTACACTGACCATGTTTCCTTCTGCCCAAAACTTAAGGACACCTTGCAGGAACAAAAACAGTGGCCAGAAATATGCCACATTCAAAGTAAGAACTTCTTTTTTTTAACATGTCAGTAAAGATGTATAAGTCATTCGACCCCACTGATTTAGTTGGTTTTTTCTGACTGGCAGGAAACACACGGAGCCTGAAGCACCTGTGTCGGTTGAGGATAAGGGAGCATTTCAGACTTCTGCGCTTGAGAGCTCCAGTTTTTATCAACTTCCTTCCTCTTCCTTCAAGGCTGAAAGATTATCTACGCTTCAAGGAGTTTGATGTTTACAGCAGGGGCAGCGTGGTTCACTCCTAGTGAAAACAAACATTTAAAAAAATTCCACTGTATCATTTTTATGTAAAGTCAAATAAGTGCCTCACAAGTGTTCGGTAGCTTCTGTCTCATACGTGTTTCATGTTCTTTACAAAAAAAAAAAAAGTAATATTGTTATCATAAAACCTGTATGTAGATTTGACTGTTTTTCTGACTAGTTCAGAACCAGGAAACTGTATTAATCTAGAAGGCAAATAAAATGTTGTGGAATGTGAATATCCCCGGGAGGGGTTGGCACATTTGTTTACAGAAAGTCTAAAGAAACTTTGAAGAAGGCAAGTTTTGAGATCTGCTGCCATCTTATCACCACCTTGTGGTAGAATTGAGTATTGCAAACTGTTTTCACCTTTTCAGTTTTAAGCAATCAGTGTCACGTGTTTAAGTATGGCATGGTAAAAAAAAACAAAAAAACAACAACAACAACAAAAAAAAACATAAACTCAAAGTAACACATAAAGTATTATCATGTACAAAGTAATTATTTAAAGTTAAACATGCATAGTATCTAACATAATCCTTTATATTTCGCTGTAGTCTGCAATTTATGAAAATAAAGTATTGTGAAAAGTTAGATTAACTATTTCCACTCACGGCCGTCCGGTATTCCCGCTCACTTTAAACGTCCCATCGCCACATCCGTTCCAGCAGTACCAATGTCGGCCGCTGGGTGGCGCGGATTTTCTCGTATGTAAACAGTGACGGCAGCGTTTTGCAGTGGAGGAGAAGAACGTGTACGTCATTTTCACAATGGCGGAGGCTGGGTGAGGAGGAGAGTGTGTGTGTAGAGCGACGTCGTAATCGTCAGAGCTATATCGCCCTCAATACGCGCACGGTGCCCGAAAATGGCCCTGAATCCCAACACGTTGGGAAAGACGGACTCAGAATGTACTGCGACGGGGGATCTGCACCCGGAGGGCGGCGAACCCCAGAAGAATCCAGCCGCCACCTCGGCCATTGCCAACCAAAATGGCGATCAGCCTGGATGTGGAGACAGTGTAATGCCCGAACAAGAAGCCCCTGAACGGCGGAGGAGCGTGCAGGCGGATGGTCGGAGCTGCAGCAGCTCTCCTTCGTTTGCCCAGAAAACGAGCGAAGAGTTGCCAAGGAGAAATTTCCAAATCCCGAGGAAGACAAGAGAGCGGAAAGGTGTTGCCATGTCGCTGCTGTTGTGAACAGAGCCTGTTCTGTCTTTCATAATTCTGCTGCATGTCGCTAGCCTGCTAGCTAGCTGCTTGGTTTATGCTGGTTATCTTATTCCATCGTAAATATTCACCCACATCCATGTTGTGATGAAATTACAGTCATGGCAGTGTAAGCACACGGATTGTCTCGATATGCGTAGCCTTGTTTGCAGACATAACCCCAGCTTTGCTGGGTAGCTCAGGTTACCAGTTTGCCAGTAGCCAGCAGCGTTGCTGGAGGCGCCTGAAAGCGGCACTTTTGAGGGCTGTCCATCTGAAAGCATACCCTGTTTGGGTTCTACATCTTTTTGTGGGACCATAGTCAAAGTGAACATTGCGTCAGGAGTTATGGGTACCTTTCTACCATCACCTGACAACATGTGGAAGTTTGTGTGACCTCAGTGAAGGGCAAGGCTTATAATCCACCCCACCAGTCCACCCAAACTGTTCACAGCCGTGCAGCCCACCTCCATCCCCAGCTTTTATTTCGCCGGTGTTTCAGAGCATCCCGTAGATTAAATTCTTCATCTGAGCACGTCCCAGAGATGACCCCATCCTGCTGTTGTGTGTTTGAAATGTGGTCCACTTAAAAGTTTTGGATGGGAGATGTTTGCTGCAAACGTCAGCTGCATTTTTATGTGGAGAGCTGAGATGAAGTTGTTGGAGTATTCAGTATCCGTCTCTTACAAGTAGGTATGTGCAATATTTGCCCCCATAAAATGTCTCATGTTGTCAGCTGTGAGGCAGACTTGACTGTGTGTACTATGGTCCAACTTTATCCTTTTGGCTCACAGAGGAGATTCCTACTGCCTGTTACTCCATAGCTGGAAGCTGTTCATGCTTCACTCAGGTTGTCTGAAATCAGCCAGAGGTGGTTTCACTTGTTTGCATTTGTTTAGATTACCATAATATGTAAATCAAGTCAGCTAAGATGCTTGACTTGTGTGCATGCTGTTGATGCAAGTGATGTGTAGTTGCTATTGTTTATATATTGCATTCTTCTTTTTCTATTTTTCTTCAGACCTGATTGAGGAAAGAAAGACAGCAAGTGTGTTGTACCATAAGCTGTTTTAGTGTTTTATATTTTCTTTTTCTGTTGCTGCAGGGCAGGAATAGGTTTGCAGAGCTGATGTAAACGTACATAGTTGGGGTTTTTTTTCTACATACTGTCAGTTCACATCCTCTGCTTGATGTATTGCCTGTAAAAACATCCTTTCCTTGTTGTTCATCAGTCTTTACTTGTGTACTGAAGAATCATACACTTTAAAGTTTATCATCTTCTATGTTCAGCTACATGTTCTTTTACTTGAGCTTTGACTTCAGTACTCATATTAATGTGGTTGTGTCCAACAAGTTTATATAAAAAGCTACCTTTGTTGTCATGTCATCTTCCTCAACTGGTCGCTATTACTGCTTATAATGCATATTAACTCACTGCTTGATATTTTGTGTGCAGGTTTGTATCAGTTCCTACCCCCTGACAGTCGGGAGTTTGAGGACCTTGTGAAGATTATCTCCTCGTTTTGTCTCGATTCATCGTCACGAGGAACTTTCTCCTACTGCAAAGCCCGACTGATTCACAATGAGCTGCTGGAGAAGGAGGTTGGTGATTGTTTTTGTGTATGAAGCTGTGCAAAATTCCCACAGCTGTATATTGACAGATGAATTTTGAACTTGAATGTGTTCATTATCTTCCAAGTTGCATGTCTCGAGATGCTTTAGGTTCAGACTTCTGTGGCTCATTTACTGTCTGTTGCTTTCTTGTGACAGTTCATTGAGAAGCGGAGAGAGATGAAACAGGAGGGGCGGTCTGAACAAGAACTCGCAGAGTCGTACTGCTTCCTTTTTCCAGACAAATCCAAGGTTAGCCAAGTCCCACTCACATACATAAAGGTCTGAAAATGTAAAATATATGTTTGATCTTTATGTTATGCTGATCTGTGATTTATTTTGCCCTGTTCTGTGTGCAGCTCCAGTGGATCTGTGAGAAGGGTTTGTCAGTCGGACACTGTAGGATTACTACATTAGGAAATCCATCAGTGGGTAAGCTGGTCTCTTCTGTTCTGACCAGACGGATTGTGACTATTAATTTTGAAATACAACAGATCTGTATTAATATTTTTATCAGATAAACAACACATCTGAAAGAAAAAAAAAAACAAAAGACAGCAGAAAAATGAGTAACATGCCGAACATCCATTAAAAGAAAGAAGACTTTGATTTGACTCAGTTGTTTTCGATCAGTAGCAAGTATTAATAAGTAACTGACATAATGCCAGACAATTTTTAGTTGGGATTTCCTATAATTTGTTTCTTTTGTCATTTCAGGTGTTTATCTATCCAAATATTCAGATTTATTACAAATCAATCCTTTTGAAGTGGGCTCATTTGGAGACATGATCATATTTAAAGTTATGAGGGTAAGGCCATCTTTGCCCCCCCTCCTTCCTTACATTTATGTATTTCTGACTCTTGTTAGACTTTAAGGATAATTATGTTTTGTTTTCCAGGGCCGCATAAAGCCCATCCACGAGAACATGCCTAAAAATGCAATTGAACCTTCGCCCAAATTCGACTGTCACTTGTCCAAAAGTGCCAACAGAGTCACGTCATTGCTGTCGTACAGAGCTTTTGAACTCACACAGGTAAACACAGACTTCACTTATCTATTATTTTTTCCAAATATTTCATGAATTGGATGCATTTCACTGAAGTATTTCTCTGTCTTGCAGCAATATTTTTTTGAGTTTGCGTTTGATGAGATCAAGGCACGGCCCAGGCACGTGTGCCCATACGCTGTGGTTTCCTTTCAGTACAAAGGCAAGGAGGCTGCATCAACTCCTATGGCTGCACACAGGTACAGTATCCTGCAGGACATGGTAGCACTGAGTATGCATTTTTAGAAAGTTTGCAAGGCATGCGTAGGATCTTTAGCTGTGGTCTCTGTTTCTAAACTGGTTTTCCTCTTGCACAGGTTTAACACCATTTCCCCTGAAGGAAGTAGAGGTAAACCTTTTACCTTACATTTTTCATGCAAATAAAAATAAACAATCTCACACTTTTTCCAGTACTACAGAACTGCATTCAAAGCAATCCATGTTTTAAAATGGATTTAATGCAAAAGGATTTTTGTGAGTTGGATCTTTTGACCTATTTGTGCTGTTGATGCCGTTTCAGGGAAAAGCTGCTACACCGTGTGGAGTGGTCCGCTAGTGAACAAGGATCAAGAGTTATTCCCGATATCTTTAAGATCCTTCTCACGTCCGTACCTTCCTTTCAGACTGTAAGTAAACAATTAGTCTCCCACATTTCTTTTCGTTTTTGCAAAATCTGTGCAGTGTTATACATTTTTTTTCTCTGTTAATCATCAGACACTTTTAGCCACAAAGACTTTTTTATGCTGACCTTCAGCCCTGCACAAAACTTGTATGTAAGAAGATGGAGATAGAATTTACTTGTGCAATATAGTTACTGTGAGGAATTTGTTATGAATTGCCGCCTGATAAATGTCCTCTGTAGGCCTGAGAAGTTGGAGATGAACCGGGGCATGCAGTTGGAGCAGGTGAAGAGAAAAATCCCCTCTGTGCTTTTCTCCTGGGACACGTACAGTATATCCCGAGAAGGTTAGTTTGGGTCACTTTTAATGAAATAGCAGAAATAAGCTCTGACCATGTCGGCAGCTGCACATTCCTTGGAGTTATTTCAAAGTTTCACGTTGTAGTTACATCTGTCTTGTTTTTATATAGCATACAGAATGTAAATGGCCTCACAGATGAGTTATGTATTTCAACCTTGTTATTTTTGCATGCAGTCATGAAGTGTGGGATGTCCTGCAGCCTATTTGAAGTGGTGGATGGAAAAGGCAAAGCAACTAGTGGCAGCTTGGCAGCTCTGATCAGCAAACTGGAGAGGGACCGGATGGTGAGTCACATACCTGTCATTGACCAGGTTCTCATCCAAGAACCTCCTAGAACTGTGTCAGCAAAATAAACATAATTACCCTTTGTATACAATAAAAGTTGCTATGGATGTTTTGGGGTATTTGTGGGAAAGCTTGTTGAGATGGGACAAAAGCAACCATGTGACAGAAGGAAACTGGATTTTGTTCCAAAAACAATGTAATGAAAACTTTCTTTCCACACTTTTTTTTTGCTAATATTTTGTATTTTCAGTAACTGAATAAAAACTAATAGGCTCAGCACCATGTAGAAGTTTACACATGTCTAAATTAAAGCTTGTGCTGGTTTTGGTGAATGCTTATATGTTGTTGTTTCTGAGTGCAGCGTCTCCTCTTTCTGTGCAGGTGCTGGTGAAGTCCTTATTTGACAGGGGCTTTCTCTTCCTGTTGTCCTCCACTCAGATGGTTGAGTCAAAAGGTGCCAGAAAGCTGTTTCTCTGACATACCTCTCACAATTTGCTGCTGTGTCAGTTTGAACCACCTACTTGTCTTGCCTCCGGTGAAGGGTTCAGATTTTAAAAGGCTGCTGTTTGTTTTGTAGAGCGGCGAGGGCGGATTGAGAAGAAGCTACAAGCATTATTCATCTTTCAAGAGTCAAGAATGGTTGTCAAGTATTGTAAGTAATATTCATGGTTTCTACATCCTTTTTCTGACAAGAGTGCCTTAAAATTTAAATGAAGTAATCTTCATCGTTTCGTCTGGTACTCCAGTTTTTTTTGCTTTTGCTTTGATAAAAGGTGCAAACCTGTTCAAATGGGTTGTGTATGACGCTGACAAATGTCTTTCCTTTTAGTATCAAGACTGTTGGAAGCAGAGCCGTTGGCCGTGGAACGTCAGCCAGCTATGATGTCCTCCATGGAGACATTCATCCCTGCATTGCACTATTCCCTGTTTAAGTTGCGTCCAAACCCAGGCAAGGATCTGAGCTCTGGGGTGGAGCGCCAGGCCACCGATTACCTAACTCGCATGGATTCAGGCACGGTGCGGCCTTTCATTCTGCCTGATTACAAATATAACATGGACGAAAGGACAACTCCTCTTCCAGTGCCCAGACCTAAATTTAACATGGATGCTGTGCTTAGATCTTATATTCACAACCCTGCTAACTATGTTCTACCTCTGGGCAAGGCAAAAGATATCATTGAACGGATCCGGAACCCTGCACCTGTACCCATACCCGTACCCGTACTCGCACCTGCAGCTGCAGCTGCAGCGATACCTACCCCTGCGACAACTCCTGCTCCGGCCCCAGTGGAATACAGCCCCGTTTCTGATTGGGGTGGCTCGGACAGGGGCTCAGACAGAGCAGAGAGACCCCCAGAAAAGCAGCCTCAGGAGAGGCCAGCTCAGGAGAAACCACCCCCTGACAGTAACAAACGAAGGCCTGGTGTGGCCCACTCAAACGGCGCCCAACTGCAGCCCAAATCCCAGGTTGATTCCCAGCATCCACCCCAGAAGGTGCGTCTTTCCCAGAACGAGTACGACAAAGACAAAATGAAGCAGCTGCTTAAGCTGATCCAGCTACATAAAAAAACTCTAGGGAATGATCCAGAGAAGGACCGGGGAGAGGACGGGGCCTGGGACCCCAACAGTTTAAAAAGGAAATTTGAAGGAGATGAAAGAGGGGGCATGAACAAACACCAACGCACAGATCCCTTGAGCAACGGGGAGCCCAGTAGAGGTGAGAGGAATGGTAGCTACTTCTGCAGGTTGATTGAAATTGTTTAATTTAATTTCTGTTTGCCAAGCGTTTTCTTCCCGCTGCCCTCAGTGTCAGTTTCCTCTGAAGGAATGAGTGTTTTATTTGCTTCTGAACACAATACGATTAGCTCTCAGTAATTAAATAACTTGCATGCAATTTTAAACAGTTTTGTTTCAAGGTGTTTGCATTTTTTATGCTCACGCAGGCGGCCATTTATTTTCTGTGAAAAATGCAACGGAGACACAGACGTTGTAGAATTTAATGACTGAATCCTGAAAAGAGGGATATATTAGAAATGGCACATTCTCAATAAAACATACCTTTCTTTCCTGTGCGAAAAATGAAAGTTTAATTTCAGTTCTTAAAATATTTATTGCCTGACTGAACCGTTGTAGCTGGTGCTGATTTAAAAAAAAAAAAAAAAAAAAAAAAAAAAAAGTCTATCCATAAAACCAAATTTAGTAAGTAACTCTAATTTTTGTGTGACTTGTTAGTGGCCCAGAGTGATGACATCGGCGATGAGATTGGACAGAATGACAGTCTGACGGCGGTGATGGAAAGCATGGGCATCTATGACACGGACCTGAGGTCCCGCAGTAACGCCAACGCCTCAGCAGTCAATGAGACTCAGCGCCTTCTTAAAATCCTCCTGGCCACGCTCAACAAAGCCGTAGGTTCCGTGTCTGTGCAGGGAAACCACGGTGAATCCTCAACAGGCGCAGGAACTGTGGAATCCGTTCTAGCTGATCCACTTTTCGGGAAACAAAACGAGCCGGCGTTGCAAACAAACTACACAGAGGTGAGATGTAAACAGCTGATTCTGCTGCGGTTATTTCTGAATGTTTTGCTTTGCATTAAATCTGATTATGGTTGCAAAAAAAAAAAAACCAAACAAACCTGCTTGTTCTCTTTTCAGGAGGATATGGACTGTAGCCCTGGCAGCCCGGCCAGTATGGGTTCCCCACTAGAACCAATGCATCCAACAGACATACCAACAGGGGATATCCTCACCAATGAAGGTACCTCAAAGCATTTAGTTTACACACTGGCTTTTGCTCTTGTCGGCATATTTGGATGAGGTTAACAAGACATCACTGTGACAAATTCCCTGTCTGCTTTCTTCCAGAAAAAGCACAGCCTTTTCTAGAGCCAAAACCCGAGCCAGAGCCTGAACAAGAGGCCATGGAAGCAGCAGAAAGCGAACCAGAGCTGAAGACGCCTGCAGTTTCCAAAGTTAAAAAGTCCTCTGCACCTGTTTTAACGGCTGTGGAGGAGATCCCCTTCAGGCCTTCCATCAGCCTGGACACCATCCTAAACCAGGAAATGCACAGCCTCACCTCTGACATTAAAAAAATCATGCAGACTCAGCACATTAGCTATACCTCGCAACTACACCCACGGTTGCCCCCGCGCAACACCTGGCAGCCCAACAGCTCTTTCTCGGACTTTGTTGTACTCTATGTTTCCCCCGTCCCTGTCCAGGGACATGTCGATGCACTGTGCGAGAAGATGGACAAGTTGATCCCAGCTCCACCTGCTCCTTCTGAGGTCACCTCACCACCTCCCCCAGCGACAGCATCTAATCTTACAACCCCACCCCCTGTGCCCGTCCAGATGTCCAAAGCTAAAACAGAGCCCTCGCTGTCAAAGGGCACCACCTCCTGCCAGAGTGGTAAAACAAGCAGCAACAAAGAGACATCATTATGTAAAGCTAAAACAGAAGCTTCATCAGCAGAGTTAACAGGAGACGTTTATTCCCCTTCTCATGTCACACCAGACTCCCCAGAGCTAAACTCCCAAAACCACAGCCGTGCTCCTGGAAGCGGGTCCAACCTCCTGGCTGGCAGCCTCATCGGGCAGTTGAAACCGGAAGTTTTCAGCAGCTTGGTGGAGATTTTTAAGGACGTCACCAAGAACACAGTTAAATTCTACATTTACTCTGGCGATGAGGGGGAGGAGAGCACAGTCTGCAAGGAGATTAAGGTAAAATATCATGTTCCAAATACAATTTTAGAGGAATGTTGGTAGATTTAAGGATTTAACTTTTTTTTTTTTTTTAATTAGTTACAGGTTTGTTTGGGTTTTATTTTGTATTTGTCAGAACCAAAGTTTAGTCAAAATCCTGCCGCAAGTCCTGTCAAAACCCAAAGATGTTAAATAAAAAGGTGTTTCTACGTCAAACTAAAACAGATGAGGCATTCTCACCAGATTATTTTCTGATTCTGAGCAAATATATTGTTGAAAAGTTACTTTGAGACTGTTTTGAAAAATCATAGTTTCATAGTGTGCTTCTTAGATAAGTGTCTGTTTTTTACCCCGTATTTTACTGGTTGGGTTAAATAAGCAATCTGAAGGTGTCACTGTGGACTTATGGGAAATGATTATTTCATTTTTTAAATTTTAATCTCCCAATTAAATAGAATATAATTGTCAGAATATTTGAGTTTGATCAGAAATGTGTGTGCTTTTGTCGACATTACTGCCTTCACTGTGTAGTTTACATCCTTGTTTTTGCTCTTCTTGCTGTTTTATTTTATTTCTTCAAGTGAAGCTGTAGAGAGAATATACATACACCATCAATGGGAATATGCACAGCACTGACTCCTCTTTGCTCCCATGAGTTTCTGTCTTAAGTGCTCTGCTTTCTTTCTGTTTCTTTCAGTCATTCATACTTTAAAATGTAAGACTGGGACACAGTCATCTGTTCATTTCTAACAATCACATCTTTCCTGCCTTTTTCAAAGGAGTACTTGAAAAGTCTTGGCAATAGTGAGTGCAGCTCACAGACATTTCTAGAAAACAGCGGCAGTCTGGATAAACTGCTCATCATCATTAGGAATGAAGACATTGCTGCTCATGTGCACAAGGTACAGTCCCTTTCTGTTACTCTGTTTGTTTCTCAGCTTTATCCGTTACTCAGATAAACATGGAAGAAATAGCAACTTTTTCATGTATTATAGACTATAAGAATTTTTTTTATTTGCATTTTGTTACGTTATCCGTAGTGCAAAAGTTTCAACCACTAAAAGGTGAATATGCCAGAAAGAGAAGAACACTATTGAAGAGAAAAAAAGTCAATATTTGCTTTATTTCCTCATAACATCACCAGCACTGCAAGGTACACTTGCTCACAATTTATCAAGATCCTTGGCAGGTCTGTTGTTCAAGCGTCCTCGAGAACATTGTTTGGGATTTAGGCATTCATTTGCCCATTTGACTGAATGTAATTGTAAACTGAATCAATTATGTTTAGATCGGAGTTCTCGGGGGGTTGGCATGCCAGTGGTAATAAAAGTTACATCGGTCTTTTGCTCAAGATGGCTCTTTACTGCCCCTTTTTAGCCATTATATACACAACAATCATGGCTTTTCTCTGTTAAAACAATATCATTCATGCAGTGGTAGCTTTTCAGACAATATTCTTTATGGCGTATTTCAGACTTGCTTGTGAAATCTATGCAATAGCCATGATATATTCAATAATATTTCAGTTCAGATGTGACCAGGTAGTTAATCAAATAAGGGCTATCTATATAGTCTTTGTAAGGTCACATTTTTGTAATAACAACTCTATTCAACTGTAATTCATAACATGACAAGCACACAGTGGTTTGTAAATATATTGGCAGAGTGTGTGTGTGTGTGTGTATGTATGTATGTATATATATATATATATATATATATATATATATATATATATATATATATATATATATATATATATATATATATATAATATAAATATGTCTGTGTGTGTATATCAACACTGTATCAGTGTTGATAAATGTTAATGGGACTGATATAGTTAGTTGCTCTCAAGGTACGACAATAACATGTTCAGTAACTGACTGATTTGAAAGCAAAAAATGTCTTTTCTAATAAAAGGATCAGTGAGATGCTTCCTCGAGGGTTTGGATAATAATCTGACTTGACTAAAAGTTTGCACAATACCAAGCATGAAATGAAGAAGTGAAACAATAACTGTGAGCGTAGCATCATACAGAAATGACTGGATAAGCTTAATTTGTAAAAGTTTCTTCTTGTCACACCACAGATCCCAGCTCTGGTGTCTCTGAAGAAGTTGCCCTCAGTAAGTTTTGCTGGCGTGGACACTCTGGACGATGTGAAGAACCACACATACAACGAGCTGTTTGTCTCTGGAGGCTTCATTGTGTCTGATGAGTTCGTCCTCAACCCTGATCTCATCACACAGGGTGAGTTTTGCCTTTTTCTGCAGGAGCTTTAAAGCTCCTCAAGCAGGAGACACTTTGCACACTGCTTTATTAACATAAGTAAAGTGATGCCTTTTCAGATTATTACATGAGCCCCATCTTAAAATTGTAGCATTTCTTTGCTACAAAATTGTATTATTGGTCATATAGTCAAATCAAATCCTGGCATAATGTAGGAAACATGATCAGTTTATGACAGAATGTGACTTCACTCTTCACATTTGAAATATGGATGGGTCAAACCCTTAAAAACAGGTCTCCTTGTCTACGTTAGTCAAATGCTTTAAACCAGGAAAGGAGCAAGTTGGATGGATGATATTTTAAAATGCCACTGCTGTTTGGCAGTATTTTTATGTAGACAATAGAAGTGTGCTTGTGTGTAGGTTGTATCAGATCAAAGTATATTTTCACAATTTGAGCAACAGCTATGATATATGGAGGTATATAAATGTAAACTTTAGCAGGATCAGTTCATCTGTGCCTAATTTGACTGATTTCGAAGTGTTATCTTTCCTTTCAGACTAGTCATGTTGTTAAAATTTTCTTACAATCGACCATGAAATTAGTCGCTTGGGAGCTTTTTGTGCAAAACAACAACATAATTATACAATTTACTTTTGCATTAATTTAGGAATGTGAAACCAATTGTAAAACAACAGTGTAGAGGTTTGCCTACAATAGAACATATTAGAAATAGGTAAAGCTAAAACACAGAGGTGGGATTGAAATCGAGGCTACAGTGACGATTATGCCATATGTCGGATTTTCTGGCCTTTTTTTTAATTGTTTTTCTTTTCCATCAGTGGTTATGGTAATATTCGTTAATTAGTGTTGGCATTTGGGGAAAATTATTCCATGTGAATTGAGAGTAAATGAGATCAATGTACATTATTTAACCCCAGAATAATAAAACTGGTGAAATGTGATGATCTATAGGTGTGAAGAGGTGGGGCCTGCTGAAGCTGGACATGACTTTTAACTCATTTCTGCTGTAAGGTTGCAGCAAAACTACTTTAAGTTTGGTACACACGAACATGCATCTTTCTGTTAAAATCAGTGCCTCAGTCAGTAAGGGCCTCGACAAGGACGGCCCCAATAACAGCAACCCCACAAACACTGGGGTTAAAATAGAAAGTGAAAAAGTTAAAAATAAATGAATAATAAAAGATAAAGTAAACCTAATAATAAAAGAAAATAGTAAATAATTAGTTCAATAAAAGGGACAATTTTGAAAGGTGTATGAAAAATAAAATAAAATAAAATAAAATAAAATAAAACAATGGAAACAAAATAGAAAATAAGTTGTGTTTAGAAATAAGCAGTAAGCCCACAATTAAAACAGGTAAAATACATAAAATAAAACAAAAGGTAGAAATCTTTTGGGCCGAGTGATAAAAATCTTAACCTCAAACCTTAAACCCTGGAACCTTTTGATGGTCGCACATTGTGGTACGTTTTCACCACCGATGCATCTCTGTGTACTGCTTTCTCCAGATCGTTTGCGGGGCCTGCTGAAGTTCTTGGAGGAGCAGAGCACTCCTGAACACCCCTGGCAATGGAAGGTGCACTGCAAGTCCCAAAAGAAGCTCAAAGAGCTTGGGAGGTGAGAATCTGTAGATTTATCTGAATTATTTTCACATCAAAGTCTTCTGACATATTGGTCACTGGAAAATACGCTGTGTGAACTGTTAATCTGCGTTCAAACTTTAAGGTTAAATACTAACGCCATGGGACTGTTAAACCTTCTGACGGCCTATCAGAAGAAGCATCTCGTGGAGTTCCTCCCTTACCATGAGTGTGACACACAGTCGCGTCAGGCTCCAGATCTGGAGTGCCTGATCAAGCTCCAAGCTCAGCACACACAACAACGGCACCTTATCTTCCTCACAGGTATCTTCTTCCATCTGTTTTCGTTGAGGTTTTTCTTTTTCCTTTTGATTTCCCCCTTTTTTAGTTCAATAAGTCCTGTGATTAGAAATTATGACGGAATTATTGCTGTTGTGTTCACAGCTGTCTTCGCTCACTGACTTGTGTCAATTTTCTCTTTAAACAGAGAGGCCATTTGAAATGTTTCTGCAATATTCCAGAAATGGAATAGTAATAGCGAGCATTGATGATGTTATGAGCGGCTTCCACAGTCTGATTGGATCCATTAATCAGAATGAGCTTCCAACACCACCATCGACTGGTGAGTAGCATCGGCCGCACCATTAAACACCAAGAAAGTCTAGATTTAAATTCTTTTAAAATGGTGATAACATCTCTCTTTCTGCTTTCATGTTTCTTTCTCTGCCCTTTCCTGCTCTCCTAGTAGTGAATGATGAGTGTGTGGAAGAGGAGGATATGTCATTAGACTCTGATGATGGTGAGCAGCCAGCTGCATCAGGTCGCGTACAACAGAGCCAAGATGGTGAGAAGGAAAAGCCCCCGCTTCCGCCGCCGCCAGAGATGGAGGAGTTCCGTCCTCCGCTACCGGACCAGCAGGTCACTCCTGAGAGCACTCCGTCATTGTCTGTCTGCAGCACTCTTAAAACAGCCATTTCTCAGTTCAAAGCTTCCAACCAGATCGGCATCGGCTCTTCAGACATTGGCAGCTTGTCACCAGGAGGTTTTCCTGTAAATCCCCACCAGAGCTTCCTGTGTTCTTCCGCCTCATGGTCATCCTACACTGGCTCTTCTAGCTACGTGGCCTCGCCAGCCTATCCCGCTTCACCCTGCAGCAGCACCCAGGAACAGGAGTACCGCCCCCCAACCACAACTACCCCTGCGGTTCCGACGCCACCCGTCATGCCTACAGCAGGACCTTTAGTCAACCTGTCTTCCCTCCCCCTGGAGGTCAAACCTCCCCCGCCACCTCACCTCATGATGCTGGGTCAGACATATGCATCAGACACTGGAGCTGCTGGGACCTCTCCACTCCCCACTACCCTCCACAGTGACACAGCCCAGCCAGGTTATGCGGCTGGTGTTCCTAAAGGTGCCAATGTAACCCCCACACAGCCGGACAGGACACTTAGTAGACCTGGGGAGGGTGTGTGGGGGGTAGCAGGGACCAGTACTTGTGAGACTGCCAGCAGCCTGGGTGTGGTCACATCTACAACAGTAGACCCCAGTGGTCTCCCTAAAACAGGGGAAATGCTCTTAGGCAGTACTCCTGGTAGTCAGGGGGGCAGGACTCAGGTAAATTGCTCTGACAGCCTGAGAGCTGTGGTGGGCATTCCCGCAGGGGCCACTAGGGGGGGCTCTGTACTCAGACCTAAACTGCCTCCAAATCCAATGGTTGGTGTGGGATATGGTAGTAGTATAGGTGGCATCCCTGGACAGATGAACCACGGGCCTATGCGGGGCGCTTTGGGTCCTGGTTCTTTAGGAAGCTACCGGGGCAGAGGAGGCCCTCCAGTAGGACTTTGGCCAAGACCAGGACGAGGACATGAACTTGGGGATGGTACTGGAGGTGGGCCCTGCTCCTGGGGCTACCCAGCAGGCAGGGGAGGGCCACCGAATTACTACACGGACTATACATATTCTCACAACTATGCTCCTGAATAGACAATCAACACGGTCAAAGGGGCAATGCAAACAACTTAAACCAGAGACTATTAGAGCTGTCTGAATGTATATATTTCCTTGTCATAAACACATTGATTTAAAACGGTAAATAAAGATCCTGGTTTTCTACAATAATAAAAATTGATACTGGCAGTGCTGAGTGTCCTGCTGTCATGTAAACTGTACACTCTTTCCATGTGTGTTATTTGAGACCCTGTTCAAACCACTATATTTATATTTGCCAACAAATGTTAATGGCCTTCCAGCTTCTCGGAATTGATCATGTTATTTCTGTTCGTTGCAGTTTTGAAACGGTTTGTGAACACAGGGAATGGCTGATATTTTTTTAAGGAAAAAAAAAACTAGTGAATGAAATTTCCCTTTTGCTGTTGGGTTTCTTTTTTTATTTTACATATTTGGTTGTCCAAAATTCTATTAAATAAAACATTTCAAATCTTGTTTGATGGCTTTGATAGTGTCAAGCAAACCATTTAAAACCCCCACCCCCCAATTTCACATTGGAAAATGAGAAATAAATAGTCTTGCAATCTCATTCACTGTAGAGGGATGGCATAGATCATTTAACTTGGGCCTACTTGTATAATGATCTGCATTTAATCTGTTTAGATAAAATAATTGTGTAAAATGTGCTGATTATACAAGGCACTGGGCACTGCAGTGGAGAGCAGCTTAACCTAGCTGTGTAAACTCTTTTGCATGTTTGCACTTGTTGAAAAATGCATTGTTTAAACGTTTGAGACTCCATGCTGTGTTCTTCCATTTCTTCAACTTCATAACCACTGACATTGTCATTTAGGAGGACCCATGTCCTCGGGAGGGTTATATTCTATTAACTCAAACTAGTAGAGTAGTTGATGAAAAGAAACACCAGAGGGTGCCATCTCCCCTTGATGTGGGGAACAGGTTGATGTTTAATTCACAAATCATTTAACAATCATTGCAGCTGTGCTGTTGCTAGATTTCCAGGAAAGATTTTCTTTTTGTATCTTTCTCCTCTCCCCTGTCCACATGATTAATACAACCTAGAATACCCACTAAAACGCAGTCAGGTTGATTAAAGTGGAGCATATGTATTATCCAGAAGATCCTCAGTGATGGAAGAGAAAGCATAGACATAACTCACTGATTTATGCAGATTTTTAGTTAGCTGAAGAAGACACAAATATTAAATCAAATTGTTCTCATGACAATGTTTGAGCTGTGCCGAACTTCACAAAAAAATATTCCAAAGGATTACAATCAGTTTGCTTTTGAAGGCTTTTGAGCTACTAAATAACTTATGTAACTGTCATCAAACTTAAAAATGTGCTGTTTTACAACATCCTTAACAATCTACATACTTGACATCAAACTGCACTTTGATCTGGTAAAACAGGACAAGTTCATGTATTGATGCATCAGCAAACTGTAAAATAACAGATCTGCTAAAAAACTACCATTTTGGTTTTTTGGCTGAGAAAATCGCTGAACGAAGAATCTTAACATTTTCAATGTTTACTCATTACCCAATTATATTTAAGATGAAGGACAAAAAACTGTCCATCCATCCATCATACTTACAGAGTAAGCATAATGTTGTCAGTGACCTAGCAGCTGCCAGAGGGTCACTGACAACCTTCACCCCATCCTGGAACCCATCTGCTCCCAGCGATCCTCTGCCTCGCCTCCTCATGGCTGTGGTGTAAGGTGACATGGACAGTGTGCAAGATGACTCATGATTTAAGATTAAATGTGGTTAAGCCCACTGGGGATTAGTGTACTTTTTTAGATATCTGGAAGGGCATAACTCAATCCATCAATTAGGAGCCCATGCCAGTGGCTGCTAGGCACAACACAGGATACACCCTCAACAGGTTGCCAGTCCATCCTATGGGTCATAACTCAACTTGATATAAAGTCAGTGTCTTAGTGCAGACCCACTGGTCTTAGCTACACCCTTTTGCACCATAATTTTGTAAAACATCATTGGGATATACAGCGTAAATGTATATCCCAATCTCTACTATGGGGTGTACCTTTTGCATTATCCAACTGTGTGTCAAAGAATTAGACACATGCTCATTGCATGAAGTCCAACAGACTTGTGTTAAAGTTGTTGTCAGTGTTTTTGTTTGCCATTTGTGTTATAATAGGTATATAAAAGTTTTTAATTTGATGCTTCAGAGACTAGATTTTATGGATGGCTACATGTAAAACGTAATAACAAAGGAACTTCCCAGAACAGAACGCCTATGGAATAAAAATAAGACCTAAATGTTGAGGAGAACAACGACAGGAGGATGTTGTTTAAAAAAAAAAAAAAAAACTGGTCATGACGAGCCACACTATAAAACTTAAAGTACTTGAAGTCATTGTGCTTGTCAAATCCTATAATACCCAACTAAATTCTACTTACTACAGCTCTGTAAGCACATAACAGCCCCAGAGAGGATGAGCCAGGAGACTTTTCCTAATGTGCTGACTGGCTTAGATCAGGGTGTAGCTGGGCGTGCTCTCATTTGTTTGTTTGCAATGAAATATGATTTATGGGCACATAGCACTCATAGGATATGTTCCCTACAGTGCTCCAAGACCAGATTTTTGTTTGACATGTCTGACATCCCACTGCTTTATGCTGCTTTAAAAGTGCAGAACATAGCCTACAGTTCAGAGCTTTGAAAAACAGCCTGTTGTCTGGTGTAGCAGTCTTCATTTGTTTTGGCCTTTTTCTTTTTATTTGGAAGCAGCTGATCCAACTCTTAAAAAGGATGTAGCCATAGCCAGTCTTTGCAGTCTTTGGACTGCATTGAAATGAATATTTTGTGTGTCTCTCAAGCTCATATTCCAATTTAGGTGTCCAGTTAGAATGAAATAAAGGTTTTAGGTGACACTAGGCCTCCCGTGGGCCCGTATATGAGGGTGTCACATAATCTGCGAGATGCGTATGTATCTGACACAGCTGGATGCCTCAGCTCCTGCCGGATGGCTGTGTTGACAGTTCAGTAATAGCCTGCGCTGACAGTCAAAGCAGCCATCCACTTATGAAAGCAATTCAAATCGTGGTATTCAGAGTAAAACTCCTCTTTACTAGTAATTAGATTCTTGACTAAGATGATTTTGAATCCCTGGGAGCCCAGCCGAACTAGAGAAACAATTAATCTGGGAAGAGGAGTGCATGCCTTAATTGAAGCCTGATGGAGTGTTTTGCTTGGGAGAAGGGCATCTTTTCAAACATCAAGGAATGCTTCATTTACATCTAGCTAATTTGTTAGAGTGACTTGGGATCATTTGCAGAAAGCAGACACACTGAGATATACAGTATAAGCTTGTACTTTTATTAGGCAGGAAATGTGGTTTTTCATTTTTTTGTGTAATTAGTGCAGCAGGGTGGCATATAAATGTGCAAATGTTAGCATGAATAAAGAGGTCATGTTAAAATGGTTGTACATGAATCTGTCGATTGATTACCCCCTCATGTTTGAGTGTGATCATTACCTGTATGCTCATATATTGTTTTTCCAAAATGCATCATCAAGGCTTCCGATTATCACATAGCCACTTGCTATCACAGCAGTATAATACACAATACAGTCACACATCAGGATACAACCTAATGCCTCATTACTGTGATATGCTGGTTGAACCCCTAAATCAGCTGTAAATTTACATAACCAGTGTCACCTGTGGACCTCTTATCAAATCATGTTCACACCATGTCCTCTGTGTTTAACCAGTGTGCAATTAATATCAGAAACAAAATATTCCTGCCCAGCTGCGTGTGTGTTAGAGAGCCAAACCAGATTAAAGGGATTTAAAAACACTGAATTTGACAAAGCACCTGATTTTTATCCTCATAATCATCTGCTAAACCCTGACCCCTACTCGTCACACCGGCAAGTTTCTATTGCGCTCGCCTCTCCAAAACAATGGGTTACCATGGACTCTGATTATACATGATATTGCATCACAGAAGCACATAGCAGCATATTATGTAATCCTTGTTTGGGGATTTAAATGCTGCTTACTGATGTGAAATTTTTCTAAACTAAAGAGGTAAATTACAATACAGCGCTCCCGTCATCTGACAGATTTTGGCTTAATCCTTCAAACGATGAGGCTCCGCAAGAACCATGCTGTTCCAGTTTCATACATGGTTACCCATTTCATATCAGCTGTGTAGGAATTTACCTTCAAGATGCACAAAATATTAGTCTATTCAGTTTTTTTTTTTTTGGATGGTTTAAGTGATGGTTTAGAAGTAATCACATGCTTCTACAGTGATATAATCAGCTTTTTGAGATTCACATACAGACAAGTTTCCTGAAACCTTATATAAAGGATTACATCTAATTCTATCCCATCTTGATGCAGGGTTTGCATCAAGATGCTTGCATGCACAAGGTTGAAAAAAATTGATTAGTTTCTTTTGAATCTCCTGTTTGTCTCATCAGGTTTTAAATCTCCCCTCATCCTCCAATCACCCTTATCATCTCTTTGGTCTTTTATGAAATCAACTAAATGTTCTCAGCTAACACGTTTATGCTCCTTCCTGGTGGTGCATTCTTCAGCATCTTTCATCTCTGATATTTCAGTGTGTAATTCTGTCATTTCAAGCATGTTAAGATGAATTACATAAAAACAAAAACAAAAACAAAGCAGTGTCCCCCTCAGGGTTTGTGTCAGAACTGCTTGAAGAATTTGTCACCTCAGTTCAGATATAGTGCTTGTATTTTTTTGTGTGTGATGTTCAAAGTGCCCTGCTGTGTTTGATCAAAGAGATGCTGTCTTTGAAGAGCTGTCCAATTGCTGTTTGTTTTGTGTTTGTTGAAACTCCCGATTTCTGTTCTTATTTGCCAGATAAGCAGAGCTCAGAGAGCTATCCATTGCTTTCCGTTGCCAAACTAGTGCAACAGGTTTATACAGTATGTAATATGTATATGAATTATGGATTACTGCAGGGGGTACCTGTGTGTTTTGAAAGATAAGATTTATTTTAAATGTTTACTGAAAGGTATACCTGCAGCAAAAAAAAAAAAACAACAAAAAAAAACAACAAAGACAAATAAACACAGAGAAAAAACATCCCCTAAAAATTGGTCACAACATCAACATGGTAGGGTTTTTTTTCAAATCAAGCTTTTATTAGAAATGTGCAGACATTTTCCGCGTCAAATGCTTCACAGACCTACACATAACAAGCTGATGCTTCCTCCACAATAGCTTTCAAGTATCTAACTTGCCTCATTTTTTGTCTTGTTTTTTAGGAGCCATAAATGTTGAATTTTTCAAGGAGTGCACCAGATTCTTTCTAATTCCACAAGAAATATCCCCCCCAGTGCTGTGGGCAAGTACACAGAAAATTTATTAGCTGATTTTTAGTACTGATAATAGCTTTGTAGTGAGAGTGATAAACCATATTGAAACTTTTATTTCCAGTGGTCCCGAGACAGAAAACTAAAGAACAGAAGGAGAGGACTGTTTTTATTTTTATGTTTAAACTGCAGTTGCATTTCTAAGCATTTCTTCCTGAGTAAGGACATTTTCAAAAAAGGTCTGTTCCCCCCACCCAAAACACACACACACTCTCACACACAAAGAAATAGTTTGCAGAAGAGTGACTTTCATGTGTTCGTTGTCCATTCTGTCCCTTCTTCACTCATCATGGGTTCCATGAATGCTACATGCTTAAAATGTTCAGGTTTGCTTTGGTCTCTTGTGGAGGAGAAGAAAACAGCTGAAAGGTTGCTATGGTTATAGGTTGCTATCGGCTGTTTACAGTAGCTGCAGCGACATGGCGTTAGGAAAAGGTAGATGAGGATGACGGTTAAAGTTACTATACAGCCTAACAATGTAGTGTAGCCAGTGTTGAATGACTCTGCAGCAGGCAGCAGCACGGTCACATTCACCTCCCGAGTTGCATTCAGTGCCTGCTTAACGTCCACAGCTGTGCACAGGTACAGACCCGAGTCATTAACAGAGATTTTGTTAATCTCCAAGGTACCATTAGAAAACATGCTAATTAGGGTGTCATTTATACTAGTCAGTGTGATAAAGTCTTTCTTTGGGGAGAGCCATGTAAATTCGAGATCTGCACCAGTCAGGGATGTTTGGCAGTCGAGACGCACTCTGTCTCCGTCCAAAACCAACAAATTGGAGAGGAGAACCGTCACAGGCTGCAGGAACGATTTTTCCACAGAGCAGTTGAGGAAGAAGCGGTTCTGACTAAAGAATCGGATGGATGCTCGTGGATCACCATAAATGTTGCAGGTGTGCTCATCTGTGAAGTCTCTAACTGAATCGTAACCCCTTAGACTCCAGTGCCAAAACACACTGTACATGGAGCAGTCGCAGATCAGAGAGTTGTTGTGGAGATACAGTCCCCGCTGCACCAAACCAGGCAAAGCTTTCACGTCCTCCCATGGTAAACGTGTCATACGGTTGGATGAGAGGTCCAGCATGGCTAGGAATGGATGACTGTGATCTCGAATGGAGAAGAAAGGAAAGTGTGTGATCTGGTTGAAGCTGAAGTAGACCTTTTTTAGGCTGCTCAGACCGTTCAGCGTGCCTGCCTCCACCTGTGTGATTTTATTGTTGAAAAGACGAAGCTCTTCCAGCCTCCACAGCCCCTGGAAGTAGTGCTGTTCCACCACATTCAGCTTGTTGGAGGATAGGTCAAGGTACCTGAGCCCAGAGACATTTTGAAATGCACCGTGACTCAGTGTGCTGATTTGATTGTGGGCCATCCAGAGGTTTTCCAGCCTGGGCATCTTGTTTAAGCTGCTTGGACCCAGCCAGGACAGGTGGTTGTGGCTGACATCAAGGGTGACAGAGAAGGAGGGAAGGGACGATGGTAACCTCACCAGTCCGCTAGAGCTGCAGCTTACTGTGTCAGAAATACACATACACACAGATGGACATGTCTGCCTAGAATCATGAAACAAACAGAGCAGCAGCAGGAAAATGCTCTGAGCTCGTCCACAGGTCGTCATTCTGGAAGTGGAGTCCTTCAAGGTCACTAATCCTTCTGACTCCACCTGGTTGGATAAGAATCAAATGAGAAACAATGAGAAGCATTAGACATTTTTTACTTTCTGCAAATTGTTGGACTTTTGACACGTTGAGAGGATTTGTAAGATAACATCAAAGTTAATGCCCAGCAAGAGCTCTTGGTATCTATGCCAGAAGGTCGGAAATGGAATTCATTGGAATAGCTAAAAATAAGTTTTGCTCAGGAAACATCTCTGGTTTTCTGTCAACTAAATACCTCACAACGTTTCAAAATGTGCAGGTTTTTTGTTGTCTAGTAAAGATTTTTGGATTTGGAATTATTTTTTTATTTATCTGCTATTAAGTTATTTATTTCTTCAGGCAGTTCATCATATGGTCATAAATATCCAAAATATAAACACACCATTCTTATGAAATATTTACTAATTAATTTCTTATTTAAAAAATCAAAAGCATCAAGACTTTACATTAGTATGTAGCTTGATGAAACTGCAGTGGTTAAATGTCATGAAAGGAAATGCTTCACCCTAAATCAACATTTTATCTCAGATGCAACCAAATGGTTTGAAGCTGCTCTCAAAGATCCGTTTCAACAGATCCCCCCCCCCCCCCCCCCCCCCCCCCCACTCACTTAGACAGTCTGTATAACTGTGAAGGCAAAAGGGTAAAAAGTTCATACCACTTTCAGACAAATGAGCCCTTTGACTCACTTTGTTAATCCAGTTTCTTGTCCAAGAAAAGGAAAAAGGAAAAAAGAAGGAAGTCTTTCGAATCACACATCCAAAGTAAATTGCTTGGCAACAACATGAACCTGCCAACTTTCCTGTGTTTTTCTCTTCCTTTCTTTCCCAGTTGTATCTTGTTAATGGATACGGTCACCACTGCTGACTAATCCTTATCTTCTTGGAGACTTCACCCGCAGCGCACAAGGAATAAGACACTCCCCTTGCCTTTCTCCTCAGCCAAGTTTAAGGTCCCCCTCCTGACTTGCTCCTCATCCCAAATAAGAGTGCCGCTCAACAAACATCCCGCAGTGCTTTGCAGTGTTTAACAAATGGCACAGAGCTCGCTTAATCTCCCACAATCCCTCCTCCTTTCCTATGTCATTTAGAGACCAGGCTTGTGTCTCTGTCTCTCATCACTAAGTAATGCTGCCAGTGGCTGCCCTTCTCTAGCACTCTCTCTTTTTCTTCATTTATAAACAATACTCTGCCAGTATTTTTTAGCATAGAATTTTTAATATTTTGCTTACTAACAGATTAGCAGAACCCAGGAGCTTGCCTCATGAATTTTGCATGCCTCATCCAGTGACCTTTCACCAACAATCTCAGAGGATTGAAAATTAGTCTGTGACTGTGTGGGTGTTTTTTCTGGGTTTGACTGGATACAAATCAACCCCATCTTTAGTATAGTCTATATCACTGCAAAGGTCTTTTGTTTCTATTTTTAGTGGATTCTGAATGGGAAGATGCATTACATGTACACAGTCTTTCCCCGAGTGATGTATAGAGCACATCCCTGATCTTTCTCTTTGAGCTGCCGACATCGGCTCTTTCCCTTGGCTGTGGGCTTGACTGAATACACGCTGTCCAGGCTGCTTGGTCATGGTGGTCCTGACAGCTCGGATTTCTGTCACAGTAAATTAGCTTTGCATCCCAGTAGCCACCTCTTCACCACCACCATCAACCCTC
The DNA here is from genome assembly GCF_933228915.1 of Telmatherina bonti. Classification (NCBI taxonomy): domain Eukaryota; kingdom Metazoa; phylum Chordata; class Actinopteri; order Atheriniformes; family Telmatherinidae; genus Telmatherina; species Telmatherina bonti. The sequence continues at coordinate 26,430,038 of NC_136622.1, forward strand.
CACCTCCCTCCCTGTAAGTGCTTGCGGCTTTGACTGACTCCCACTCACTCATTTACTCAGAGGTGCAGAGCTCATTCCCAGTAGATTCAGATCCGCTGGATGGGCTTCACTTCTCAGAAGGTGGGCCGATGGAGGAAGATGTGGAGTCCATAGGAATGCTGGATGTAAGCCTTCTGTTAGACATTGGTTTTAAAAAAATCCCTCTTTGGTGTTAACGAAAGGATTAAGCATGTTAAAAAAACACACACACACACACACACACACATACACATTTGGGTGTATTTGTGTTGAAAGCTATCAGCATGTTCGGCATTGTGGCATTGTATACAATCTTGTCCCAAGGCTAGTCATCAGCTTGGCTGCAATATGTAAGATACACACCCACACATGTGAATCTGAGCTATGGGATTCTTAACAGGCCTTCCTCGTAGGTGCTGTGTTTATATGGGTGTATAATGCGGCTCAAATAGTCTCAGAGTAATTTCTATTTTCCTGCAGAGTGACATTCGGTCTATTGCAAAGACATCCTTTCTCTAGATATCTGATGTTTTAGTTATTGTTATAGTTATTATGCAACAATGCTGTTTGTTGACTGAGTTGCTTTAACTGTGTGTTCTTCATCTGATGTAAATGGGTCGCATAGAATCTATAAACCAGAGTGTTCATCAGCATAAGCTGGTAATGATTCACAGTTTGCTGAATGAGGTTTGGAAATAAGAAATGTTACCATGCCAGCAGGATGTCACTGTATTTGCTTTTTTTTTTTGCCTACAGTATTATTCTGAGAGTGACATGTTCTTTTCTCTTCCAGTGCTTGTTTTGCCAGTACTGACACAATATTAACTTTCCAGAACCTTATTAGTTTCAGTGTTCTGCAAGAGATGCAACATTTTTGTATGTTTTACTTGGTGATCATTTCAATCAAAGCACAAAGCTGTAAACAAGAAAAGAAAATATTGAAGTATGTTTGTATCTTATTTGCTTAAACTGTTTATGGCTTTTTCTGCTCATTCTCCATCACCAAACAGTGAGATTGCATGTTTTTATATTAGAATGACATACTTTTAAATGTCAATTTTAATAGCTTCTTCATCTTTCCTCCTTTATATCACTGGAAGACGGCACTGCAAATCTTCTTTTTCTCTCCATATTTATATATGTGTTAGGCTGTGGTATGTGGCCTCAGCCTACTGTTCTGTAAAATCCCCAATCTAATCAGTATCTTTGTATAAGGCTGCTCTGCAAATCCTGCCTTCTTCTTTCTCGTGTATTTGATTAGACTCAGAGTATGCAGAATAGTCCTTCCAAGTCAAGCAGGTTCAGAGCGGACCTCAAAGCTTAAATCCTGACCCCGATGCATCCTGCCTCCAGCAGAAAGTGATTTTCTCTTTACCATCTGCTGCAGAGGGGAGAGGAAAACAGAAAAAAAAACACACACTTTAGCACTAGGAAATGTCTGCTCTTATCTTGCCCTTGAGAAGCAGCACAGAGAGTTGATAATAGAAAGTTTTATACTCTCAGATGCATGAAGAGAATTTTTGTTAAACATCAAAGAAATGCAGGTGGACTCATTTGTTATTATTCTCCCTCTTTTCTTGCAAACTCCTTTCTTGTTTTTAAAGAGAATTTTTTTCCCCCCTGCCTTTACTTGACTAGAATATTATCCTGTTTTGGACTGTCACAGCTCAAATGGGTTTGTAAATTAAACATTAGCGAATACCAGGATATCCATTGAAAAAAACCAAACAAACAAAAAAAACATAAATTAAGAATAAACTCCAGCATCTGGATGAAAAATACTATCAATCTAAGTTAGGTTGAAAATATGTTATAGTCATATACAAGGTGTAACTGGGATAGATAATGCCAAACTTTGCACTAATCATTGATTAAAGATTTGTCAAAGACAAAGAGGTTGGTGAAACAAACAATCCTCCAAAAACCCTGCAAATGTGGTGAAGCCTTAAACCTGAACATGCACACCTTTGTTCGGTATTTATTCTTTCTTTCAGCAGCATTTTGTCAGCATGGCTGGCAGCCAGATATTGAAATATGAATTAGTCAGAGTCTGGATAAAGATTTGTGGGGTTGACTTTTCTCCCCTCCTACTTCGCTCGGTGTGTTTGCAGTCTAGATGAGTTCTTTGTTAAAAAAAAAAAGGAGTTTTAAGCTGTATGAGACTGTTAGCTTGTCACAAAGCGCTGCTCAGCTGAGCCAAATGCTCTGCATTCATGATGATTGCAGTGCATTATCTGAGAGTGTTCCACTCAAAACCTCCAAAATCCTAGTGAGATTGTGTTTTTTTTGTATTGCGTAATCTGAGCTGCGCACAGCAGGCTATACTTAAACACAATATGAATCTGTCTCCAGTCAGACTTTTCTCCACTCAACCCATCTCTCGCATGTGGCGTGTGTTAAGTGTGAAGAGACAAGCACACCATCTAGTGGTTTGAGCCTCAACTGGAATTGTGTTGCATTCAATGAAAATTTTTTGATTCTTTTGGTGTAAAAATATGAGTGTGAAAAGAAAATCTTAATAAAAACATATCGTTTGTATAAATTAGATATTTTTTCAAAAAATGAAAATGATTTAAAAATAATTATAGATAATACTTGAATAAACACATCGCAAGAGCAAAAGTCTATTTAAAGATAGTCAGAGACAGAAGCTAACGTATTTGGAAACTTTTGCTTACTTTCTTACTAAGGGCATAATATCAGTGCTACATATTTATAAACATGAATGAGTTTTAACATTAAGATGCTTATTGTAAGTAGATTCTCTTGGTGGTCTTCCACCAACAAAAAGAGCTCTGGACATAGAACACCTTAGGATGTTTTGTGTCTGTTACTGGGATATTAGCTGCGTGTTTCTTTGGACACTGTGGATGTTTGGGTCTTTATGGTTTATGGTTCCAGTTGCCATCATATCTCATAAGACTCTATCTAAAGAGGTTTGAGGCTGGTTGAAATACTTCCTAAGCAGTTTTTGTGGGCCCCAGTGCCATTTTGCTGCTGCTATTGGTGGTGGTGAGGTGGGGTATTACACTGAAGGGTGCTTTAGGCGTAACGGAAAGACAACCTTCCTTAAACTTTTACACCGGATCTTAACTTTTTTGTGTTTCATTGAACAGCATTGATGCCCAAAAGGTTTCAGATTTGTCAATGGGACACAAAATAGGCTTCTTGCTTGAAACTATTCATAATTTTTGATACAATGATATACCCACAAAATAAATGTGGATTTATGTACTTGGATATTTTTTGGCCAGTCTCTTATTGACTTCATATTTTCTCTTTGTGGGGATTTTCTTACACTAAACATGAGTTAATCAAAAAAAGATTTAAAAACAACAATTCAAACTTGCATTTTACTCTTTCACAAAGCCAAGCTAGTTATCAGCCGCTGCTTTTAGCTTTTCTGTAATGCTTATTAACTTCCTGCAGCTTCATATTGACCAAAGTTATATGAGTGATATTGATCCTTTGTTCATTCCTTGAATCCATTTGTTGTCTATGTTCATGAAAACATTGGCATGGGTCTTTTGTGTTTCAAATCCATCTTATTTGCACGGTGTGAAGGATGCAGAATGGATTTAGATCAGCATGAAATCTCTGACCGAGGTCATTTTTCACCTCTGTGTGCAGATATTTGTGTACATTTACATGACTTAGGAGGACGATCATAACTCTTGATTATAATGCAAACTCATGTTTTTACACATATCTGTAGATTGAGAGCAGAGGGCAGGAAAGAGGTCTTGGAGTATGAGCTGCCCCCACTTCTCTTTAGCCTCTATTATCTCTTTTGATTGTTAACGGATTTCAATTAGGATTCACAGGAGTTAATATGATTGCTTGCTGTTTATCCTTTCTTGCTTCCTTCCATGGAAGCCAATTATGCATTAGTAGCAGTAGATGAGCACTGGACGCTGCTAATGGCTCTGCCTCTCCCTTTGTGTTCACATTACTGAAGGATATGGGTTGTGAAATGAGATCGCTACTGACTACTGTGCTATCAGTGCTTGTGCTATAAAACATTATGGACCAGAACATAGTAAATTGTGTGACGCAACAGTGGGGTGGCAGCCTGTCTGCTCTTTTATCTGTTATCCCCTCATCTCCTTCCTCCTCTTATAATTTTGCCATCTTCTGTTGTTTCCCATGTCTCCCCAGAAATCCAGAAATTGTTCCTTCTGCTCCCATTTTGTCCTCAAATCATTTACATATCTCTTTTCTTTGACCCTTTAAACTCTTATCTCCCTGCATCAGTTCTCTACACTTATCTGCTTCTCATCTCCTACCCTGTGGTTATCAATATAGACAAAGTATTAGTCAAGCCTCAAGGTACCATCCATTCCACATCACCTAGATTGCACACATTTTAGAAAATCAATTTTTTCTTGATCAGCAAAAATTAACATACATAAATCATAGATCTTAAATAGCTGGAAAACTGAAAATTATTTTATTACCAAGGGGATCATGTCATCATATCATCTGAATGCCTGTTAGAATGTAAACATGTGGCTTCATGCAGGGCCATTTTATTTCTATAAAGACTGAGGGAGGCTGGGAAAAGACTGCGTCAGTTGGTTTATTAAAAAAAGATTGCAAGTATAGAAATGGTTGTTTCACAAAGGTAAAATATAGAAATAGCACTGTATATGTAGTGAAAGTCTGCTTGCGCTCCACATCTGATATTTTGTGATGGATCCTGCAGTAAGCTGTCTGTGCCACCTGAGCCACATGATGGTTGCAGTGTCACTGCTCTCCGCTCAGACAGACACTGGGGGACATGTTGGGTGATGAGCAGTTAGCAGTTCCATCAAGGATCTCCGGGGCCATCCGTGGAAAATGAAACCATCTCTGAACAGGTAACTCAATTTAACTCGTGGCCGCTTTCTTTGGAGCTACAAGCACAAATACTTTCCCAGCTGATGAGATGAGGTAACAGAGCATGGCCAGAGTCACTGAGTGCAACAGGAAAGGCCTACTCCATCCAAATTGCCTGGACATGGTCAAGGTTTTCCACCACTTTTACAGATGGAGAAGCGGAACTGAGAATAGAAAGGTTCAGGGTTTTTTTCCTCTGCCTTTTCAATCAATGAAATAGACTGGCTTTAATCATGGTGGTATTGAGTGCTGAAGCTAGCAAACTGGATTGTAGGTCTTGTGGAACTGTTCCCTACTTTGCACCCCACTTCAAAGGCATTTCCCTGCTCTTGTGGGAGTATACTGTATTTGGATTTCAGCTTTTTTTTTTCTCCTTTGTGTCTCACATAAAAAGTTACTTTTTCATTTTAAAGAATCTACAACAACAGCAACAACAACAACAAAAAACAAACAACTAAACAAACAAACAAAGCCATAAAAAGGGAAAATCTCTGGTGTAATATACTGACAAGATGTACCATAATCACAGTCACTGCATTATTACTGACTATCCTGTATAGCACATTCAAAGTGCTTCTATTTACATTTTATTGGAACGTGTCGTTATATTAAATATCTGTCAACATCATTAAATAATGTTTTTTTGAAGGGAAAGTGTCGAGGGAGGTGAGTTGTTACAGACTGGCAAATAGAAAAACAAACAATAATTTGGATTGTGCTCTAAACTATAAACACCAAATTCCCTACTTTAATTCTTACTTTATTCTGCTGCTCAGAAAAGAAATTCCTATATGAAGCAAGGTCCTAAAAAAACAACAACCCCAATAATAATAATAATAATAATAATAATAATAATAATAATAATAATAGGGATGCATGGTGATTGGCAATGTGGCCTCACAGCAAGAGGGTCACTGGTTTGATCCTTGGCTGGGTCGAGGTTTGGACAGTGGCCTTTCTGTGTGGAGTTTGCATGTTCTCCCCGTGTATGCATGGGTTCTCGCCAGGTACTGCAGCTTCCTCCCACCGTCCAAAGACATGCATGTTGGGTTAATTGGGTACTCTAAATTGCCCACAGGAGTGAGTGTGAGTGTGAGTGGTTGTCTGTATCTGTGTGGCCCTGCGATGGAGGGGTGAGCTGTCGAGGGTGTACCCTGCCTTTTGCCCAAAGACTGCTGGGATAGGCTCCAGCTTCCCCTCGACCCCGAATTGGATTAAGCGGTTAGGAAAATGAATGAATGAATAATAAAAATAAAACAAGAGCTTGAAACCACGTCCTTTGGACACTTCAGATATTTTGAATTAAAGTGAAGATAATAGGTTGTATCAGCACAAACACCTCATCCCGTGAAGCCCCACACAAGCTCCACTGTGGTGTGGCTTAAAAATTCAGATGTATTATGTACCATCAGTGGCTTCAGTCTCGCCAGCAAAGATAACATATACAACATAATGCATAGAGTCATAGTGTTGTAATGGCCTAATAAAATTCCAGTCTTCAGTCTGATTTAACCGGCTGAGCTGGGATTGGATCTTTCTGAAAGCTGTGTATGAACAAATGCTTCAACCTCAACAAACTAAAACAAAATGTCAAAGTGAAGAAAGTCAAAACTCTGTAATAATTGGAAAAAATTGGTATAATATATCTGATAATTTCCAATTATGGCTGCTCAGGCTGTTTCTTTATGATATAATATGCTGTTGTTAATCAAAGACCAACTTCAAGACCTGAAATATGTAGAATAAAATTGGAATACTGGTTAAGTTACATGTACAGCTTGTTTTTAAGCCTTGAAGTGGATATTCGTGCATTGCTAATTAGATAGATTAGCTCCACAGAGAAGGAGATGTCACTCTCTCACTGCTCATTAGAAATCACTCCTATTAGACCATTTCATAATTGTTCTTCAGCTAAATTATATAACGATCACATTGACCTTTCAATAGTCCCACTAAGTAGTCTGTGTTGGTGTGGTGAGGAAAGTCAATTTAATGAGTGCAATTTAATGTGAGGCTCAATAATGCTATCTTCTGTTCCATTATTAAGCACAATAAAAAAGTTAGCTCTGTTAATTATTGCAAATGTGTTACAATGAATATGCCAATGTGGCTTGAAAGCCTCCAGGTGCTTCGGCAGAGGTGATGTGTTGTTTGTGCTTCTGAAGGAGCTCATTGTAAAGTGTCTGCTGTTACAGTTAGCCACAGCAGCAGACAGAGCTTTACATGTGGTACACTATCTTGGGTGTATCGGCATCTTTTATTTACAATAAAGTAGCAATGGGTTTAATAAGGAAAAAGAGGTTCCTTTGATGATGAAGTCGAAGTTCACAGCTGTGTCAAAGCAATGCATTTCCTGCTGATGTGTCCTCGAGCATGACAAAGAATCTCTACCAGCTTTCCCTCTTCTGAAGCTGAGTGCAATCGAGTAGTAGAATAAACATAACAAGGCGGCAGGCTCGTGATGATCACCTACAGAGATGCTCATTGATTATTTAATAACACAGACACTAATTCTACTTGATAACAAAATGCAAAGGAAAAAGTGATGTGGTGCCTCGGGTTCTACAACTAAGCGAAGCAGCTGTATATCATGCATTTCTGTCGGCCGCATGCTGTGAAAGGAGAGGCAGAAGATGAAAAAGAGAAGGGGAGATGAGGGGGAATGGGTATGAAAACGGGATTGAGTGAGACTGATTGCCGCCTGCAGAGGGAAACCATTAAGCTCCCCAAATATCATTATCACATTTTCAATAAGGTTGCAGCCATCATACTGTGTACAGACCGTGTTGCTGCCTCTCCTTTCCATTCTTTGCTGCACCAGGTGCAGCCTGTTTTTGCAATTCAATCTGGATACAAGGCCACAAGGAAGCTTTACTTATTGCTTGGATCCCAGAACAAATCATAAGCCCAGCAAATATCGGGGACCGAGGTGCCTCGGGAGTGGTTGGAGGCTTGGGGCCTTGCGTGTGTACTGTTGGTTGAGTGATTACACAATGAATGCAGCCTGCTGCGTTCTATTGTGGTGTGTGTACACGGGGGTACAAATGCACTAAAGGGGATTTACAGTGTTCTTCATTATCCAAATTTAAATAGCTTCCCTGATAAAGTCTTTCCAAAATGAAGCCATATTTTAACACATAATCCCCATTGCTAACCCCACAGCACTCATCATAGGCTAAAGTTAATGAGAGATAAGAAACTGTAGATAAGGCCGTTTGACGGTGCTCTTTTGTTTTATTGTATGGTAAGCACTAAAGTAGCGGAAAGGTCTTCAAACAGAAACAGGTCAAAAAAGAGAAAAAGTCAAAACATATCAACAGAGATTCCATTAGTCTGTTTGGATAAAATAAGAGATGAGAGGTACCAAATAATGAAAGTGGGAACCCATCTGTCAGTACAGTCGGGCTGAAGTTGGCCCTTGCCTCTATATTTTGATTGTTTGCTTATCTCTTTCTTCCTGGCTGGTGGTAACAGCAACCTGCTGGATTGCTTCCTAGACCATATTTCCTGGTCTGAATGTGGTATGGCAATCCTCTCTTAATGTCGGGAGATTTATTCTAAGGCTTAAAATCTCACAAAAGCAGCAAAAGAATGTCTTCTGTGAAAAGAAATCTGGAAAGAACTTACTGCTACCTTAGACATGTAGCCAGCTTGCAGCTTTCACATTTACTCTTCTCATGGTTAAATGTGATCAGCATGTATTAAAACTTGTACAAGAAACCAACTTTATTGCCACTTATTAGTCAACCACTGCATCAGTCTTCTACGTACTCCTCAGTTGTCATTGTCAAGGCATCAAAGTCTTGTCAGCTGACAACACAACAACTAAAGATTTAGTTGCCATGGTAAAGTAAAAACTTTTCCAAATTGAATTGTCTTTTATTGTGTTTTAAAAAGACCAAATATGATATTTTCATAAGCACTTATTTTTCCTTAACTCAACCAAATAGTATTTAGGCAAAGTAAGACAAAATAAAGAGAAAACTATCACAAAAAACAAGTGAAAAATAATAATATCAAGGTTGGACTTGAGGACAGTAAATGTCACAACTACAGTTTCAGTGAATATAGGTTAAAAATGAATCACTAACAATTTTATTCTGTTTTATTTACATTTTGAAGAATGTTCCAACTTCATTGGAATTGGAATTGTAGAAGTCTGTCCTTTGTAGATGCAGTTTGCTAATTAGTACTACTGCCTTGTGTTACCTCCCTGTGTTTGACTTAGGTACAGATGGTGCTTTAAGTGCATGCACAAAAAAATAAGGGCAAAAAATACAAAAGGAGAGCAGGGCTGTTTGTGTTGACAAAAGGTATTTTTATTCTTATTGGTTAAACTGGCAAAGACCTAAAAACCAACTTCAGTAGTGTCCTGAAAAAAACATAAAAAGACTAGTTTTATAACCTCACACAACCAAAGCATGTTGTGTCAGTGTGCATGTGTGTCCTATGGTGATTTACCATAGAAACACTGGTCAGCAGGTGACAGTTATAGTTACCCTGACAACACTGGTTAGGAGGTTTCACTGGTATCACCAGTTTCGTGAATTGTTACCATGGAAACATGGCCAGGATTCCTACAGGTTCTGGAAAACCTAAGAAAAAAATACAAGCTATAGCAAAAGCAAAAAGTTGCTTTGTCCAGTCATTTTTGTGTAAAAAAGTTTTTTTTTTTTTTTTTTTTTTTTTTTTAAATAGGTGACACCTGAAATTAGAAGTAGTAATCCTGTAATTTGAACTATTGTGAAAAGCTGAGAGTGAAGAATTGTGAATTCATGGATGTCTCTTAGCTTTTTAATCTAGCAAAGAATACATTTCTTGTTAAAGAAAAGTTTTGATAGAAACATTTTAAAAAGAAAAAAGTCATCTTCAGGATAAAGCTAACAAATCCCACACTGTGGAAGGACCCTTTAAATTATACAGTAGTGTATAAAAGTTTCAAACACTTAAGATGTTGAGTTGATTGTTCATTATGTAATACCACCAGGGATGCCTCTGGTCTGACACAAATTAATTCTGCTCTGTTTCCAAACATTACAACTAAAGCCATAAAGAAGTGGCTGTAGTGACAAGAAGAACAGGAAATCTTGTAACAGATGCCCCCCCCCCCCGCCCCCCTCCCACAGAGCCCCAAAGAGACAGAGAAAACTGAGAGAGAGCCAAAATGGGGTTAGTGAGGTTAGTTAGGATAAAGAGCAACCCAACGGCACAAACAATCAAACAAACAGACAAAAAAACAACAACAAATTTTTGCCTTTATTTACACTACTTTAGAGTACAGAGGTCATGCAAATTTATACACAGTATATTCATCTGTTTTCTTTGAATTTTTCTTCTTTTTGTTCTTCTGAACAACAAAAACAGACATAATATTCATTCATTCATTCATTCATTATCCTAACTGCTTGATCCAATGAAGGGTCGCAGGGAAGTTGGAGCCTATCCCAGCAGTCTTTTGGGCGAAAGGCAGGGTACACCCTGGACAGCTCGCCAGTCCATCGCAAGGCCACACAGAGACAAACAACCATAATTTTGAAAAGATGCCTGAATTAAAAAAAAAAAAGAAAGAAAAGATACCTGAATTTAGGAACGATTAGAAGACCAACACCAGAGGATCTCAGGGTCTGTGAGGGTTTATAAAGTAAAAGCAGATCAAAAAGATAAGAAGGCCGAAAGCTTTGCATCTCTAGGAATACTACAATACAGTGGGCTGCAGCACACTGAGACTTCTGATGCCAGACCAGGGACTTGAACCTATGTCCTCCAGACCCAAGTGGTCAATCACTTTCCTGCATATAGTTATTCTGAGTGAAATGTCATATCAACAGCACAAACACCAAGTTGGCTAAATTGGGGAATAAATAGTGATTTTTTTCAAAATTCTCCAATTTTATTTTATAATTAATTAATTAATTAATTTATATATTGCAACAGTATCCGTTACAGTGCACTGTGGATGAGTTGTGCATAGCTGGTTAAAGATAGATACAGTAGATATGCAGCACTGGATGACTTCAAGATATATGTAAACATACTGCGCATGTACAACACTGACCATTTACCAAATAATTCCTCTTTGACTTGTAACTCCACTTCGGCAATTTTTCTTTACCCCAGTTGTGTTCTGTCCAAGTAAAAAGTGTCTTTGAGGTATTCTCCCAATGTTAATAGCCATGGCACCTTTAATGATAAAGCAACAGACAAGGCCTGGGAGAAATATTTGCTCAGCAAGGTCATGGCAGACAAGTTCCCATCTGTCTCTCTGCAGCCTCTGTGGATCCCAGGCCCCTACATTACTGTGGCCCCAGGGCATGGAAAATGGATCATCAATCTGATTTAGCGAGACTCTGGCCTGTGTTGTCATTTCCAAGCTGAATAACACTGCTTTCTTCTCCCATCACCTTTTGCAGGTAAATTCATAATGGCTAGTGATGCTAAAGTGTCTCATATATGGCGTCGCTGAGCCCCAGAGAGTTTCACATCACATTACATCACACCAACACGCCTCACACAGCTCACTGCAGCAGACCTGAGTGTCTAGGTTTTGTCCCTTACCACAATCAGGGTGCTTAAAGAGGAAATGGCAGAGAAAGTGACCCATTTGTATTTATATACAAGTGAATATACTGTTGCTGTGAATTGTGGGGTAATTTCCTCCCATGACTGCGAAGTTTTGGAAAACTCAGTTGCCAGTTTCACAAATGAGACAGTGTAAAAATTAATCTTCCAAGTCTTTAGTGTCGCCGTTTTGTCTGTACTCTGTCTCACATGGACACACAGTCACTGAAATAGAAACCCCCCAAACAACCCCCAAATTCTGCTTTGACATTTGGTCTTGTGGCTGACGGAGCGGGAAGGTGGTTTAAACGACAGAGCACTACAGCCGCACAACACTGAATATAATGGGTCTGTAATCCATTTGATAGCCTGTAAACATAGGGAGATTCTTATTAACCTAAGCCATGAGAGGCAGCCAAACAGCACCCTGGGGTAAACATCGCCATAAAGAAACAGACATGAAGAGATAGACCAGTCTGGTGCAGGCAGGTCCCCACTGTTCAAACCTCACCCTGTTTGCGAATCTTTCCATGAGAGATGTTTGAAAATGAAAAGCCCGCAAAAATCCTACTTCCTCTGATTTCTGTCATCTCCTTTTCACGCTAGTTTTCCAGTCCCTCCAGTACCAGCTGTCATCTTATCAGCCTTGCCCACCTATGAAGCCTGCTCTTAAGCTGCTCTTGCACCAGGAAAATGTCACGTTTCTCTGCCAGTGTAAATTTGCTTATCTCATACAGAATTGAGCCTGTGAGAAGGAAGAGATTGTCTCCACAATATGGGGCCTTGAGGGATCTTTTGAAACCCCGTTCTTTTCTGCTCAGCATCCCTCTAATATGACACAAATCCTCCTGACAGAGGAATGGCTTCTCCATCTTCAGGTTTACTCTAACAAACACAGCTGGGAATCAGCTGGGGAGCCCTGGTTGTTACCCTTGCCTGGGTTTTTGAATACCTTGGCCATAGCCCAGTAAGCAAGCATGCTGTGGTCCCACTGACTTTAAACTTGATTCCTGCAAATCCACACTTTGTAATTCACCTGGAGCTTGCTGTTTGGTTGACTTCCAGACCTAAACAGCATTAAGGCTGGTCTGCTCAGCACCCTCCATGATATTCAGCTCAGCTTTGCTGAGGTCTTTATTCCCTGCCTCACATCACTCCGTCATACTGAGTCCAAACATCCCTGTGGTATTCCCTCTCTGTGCACAGTGTGAGAGTGCTTTCTTCTCTCTGGCAAGGTGAAGATTGTCAGGGGATCATTTAGTAAGAGAGGGAAAGGACAAAGAAAGGGCCTCAGGTGGAGAACTTCCCCTTTCACTAGAATTAGTTTTTATCCTGCATATGCAAATGACATTGATTAAGCCATTGAAAGTATGTTCACTGCTTCAGTGTAGCATTCCTGCAGGTAATCTCTTGAAAGAAAAAAGTGCTGCAGTAAAAGCCTTGGGAGACAATGCTAATAACCAAAGACGAACTGTCTTCGTCATCGTCGTCATTCATAGCTCACAGACAGAGGGTAAAGTGGCACTTTACAAAGATATGTCATTGCACAACCAGTGTTTGTTTTTCCTGATCTGCATGCTGATTAGCTTGATAAGTAGCATACTGCTCTTTTCCCCAGAATGCACTGGAAGCCTCTTGTAGTCCATGACTATACATCCTTATCATCTTCCCATGCCGGTACTTTATACGTCTTAATCCCTCGGCATATTGCAGGAGATTATCTTTCTAAAATTAACTAGCCCCATGAGACTGCAGAGATAGCAGCTGCTTTTTTGCCACTTGGCGAGTTTTCAACAAACAAAGTGGCTTATTGCACACGGGAGAGTATGCTCACTTGAGCTTTTTAAATGCTGTACGGTATTCAGGACTATAATGCTGTTTTCACTGCCGCTTGATGCTTTCAAATAGAAGAAATGTTGGAATTCAGATTGGAAGAATCTGCCATTTCATTTTTTTTCTTCTGCCTTTGCAAAGGCTGTTTGGCAGCATATGCACTCTGCATGTTGCTGGTGTACTGCAAAATAAAAATGGAAGGATTCTAAAGCGCTGCCAACCTTACTTCAATCTCTCTGTGTCTGGCATTTAGGAGGGTTAGTCAATCTAAATTACTCAGAGGTAAACTTTAGCTGACATGAAGGAAAAACACACAGCACTTTCTTTGAGACAAAATATAGATTAATTATGTTTATGGTTTAAGGAAATTAGATTTAATTATGTCACATTGATTAGAATTTTGTTTGATTTTGCCAAAGAACATCAGCTAATCCTTTACATAGGCAGGTTTCCAAGACGAAAAAGATGAAAAAGCAAAACAAAACAATCTTGACTGCTATCCCAGCAGTTTGCATGTTAATCTCTACAGATATTTTATTGTATGGAGCCAGAGTTCTGCAGCATTGATGACTTCTGGAAAAAGGAACAAATCATTGACAGTGCACATTATCATGACTTTCTTACTTTATAATTCATAAGGTGTCTACAGCTAAATGTTCTCTAGTGTACGCCATAATAAGCCATAAAGGCAGTAGCTGTCAGCAGTGATGGATTGGTCATAAAAGAATTTTGGACTACGCTGGAATTTTTCTTTTTTAGGAGCCAGGTGGTCATGCGCCCTAACAGAGACTAATTCCACTTTACTTATATGGAAGTTTTAACTATTTCTCAATTATGTATAATATTTTTCTTTATAATATTTTCCTTTACTTATTACGTGATGACATGTTTTTTTTTTTTTTTACTTAATTTTATGAAGTCAAATAAGTATAATCTGTCACAGTCATGTAGAGGTGTGGACCCAAATGCAGGGGACTGTGGCAGACTGCTGGGAAGGTTCCTGGAATCAGGTTTATTTAGTTAAAAAAAGGCAGAAGACTGACTGAAGCGCAAACTAAACTTGAAAAAATACAAGACTAAACACAACGGACCAAAAACTGAGAACACAAACTAAGGGGTACAAATACATGGAGGAAGTAACTAGACACAGATGAATCAGAAAATCAAACCAGCTGAGCTAATGAACAGCAAAACAGGAAACTAGACAAGAACTAAACAAGGAAAACTGCAAACTATAGATACAAAACAAGAGACCATCATGACAATAATCAATTGTTTTGTGCTATAAAAGCATACAACTTTCTCTCAATGTAGTCATTTCAGTTTGGAAGTGCTGTGGGAAACTGCACTGATGTCCGTTCTGCTGCTGCTACATCAGTGTGAAACTTAATGTACACAATTCATTCATTTTCTGCAACATCTCATTGTTATTCAGGTGCCTAAGGAGGCTTTCACAGCATCACAGAAAAACAGCGAGGACAGATTCATCACCGAGCGATCAATGATTCACATAATAAGTCACAGTTACACCTGTGGGTAATTTAGAGTCATTAATCCAACTGATTTGCATGTGTTTAGACTGTGGGTGGAAAGCTTCATGAACTTTCACAGAAGAAATGTGAAATCAACAGCAACAAGTGACAGTCACCTCCTTTTTTTTAACGGGAGGGGGTAGGGTGGGGGGTGGGGGGGGCAATGCTTGCTAAAAACAAAATTATTCCTTCTTCACTGCATGTAGCTTCTTTAATTTCCACTTATTCTCTCTGTATGGTGATTCAAGCAAAAGCATTGCTTGTATTTTCCTTGGTTGCTTATACACCTTCTATTTCAGCCTTTTTTATGAAATCGACCACCAATTATTTCACAAGGCCGATAAACAAAAAAAAAAAAAAAAATGTGGACGCTTCTGCATTGTAAGCAGCTTTGACAGTGTAGCTGCATTGGAATAATATTTGCTGAATTTAGGACACCTTTTTGGTTCTTATATGTGAAAAAGATGTATAAAAAGAGTTGCATTGACACTACTGTGGTCTGTTCTGAGGAGTTTTAGGTCTCATTTGAACTTCCAACGGCATATTTGATAGACGAGTGGTGCATCATTGTTTTTAGGGCACAAGAACAGGTTTGTTTTTTTTTTTTTAATGCTGTACTTTAGCATATGCCAAACCCCACCCAC
The DNA here is from genome assembly GCF_933228915.1 of Telmatherina bonti. Taxonomy (NCBI): domain Eukaryota; kingdom Metazoa; phylum Chordata; class Actinopteri; order Atheriniformes; family Telmatherinidae; genus Telmatherina; species Telmatherina bonti. The sequence continues at coordinate 26,445,501 of NC_136622.1, forward strand.
ACACACAAACACACACACACACACACACACACACACACACACACACACACACACACACACACACACACACACACACACACACACACACACACACACACACACCAAATAAAAATCTATATAACAGCAACAAAAAAATGGGCATCAACCACTGACAAGCCCTATTTCGGTCGCATATTTTAAGGTTGGGTTGAATCGTTTTTCATTTTTTTGTGGTTTTGTGGGGGTGGCGCTGTCCTGCTGCCCTTATTAGGGTTTTTATTTGCTGTGGAAGGGTGTGTTCCCATCTCCAAAAGTATTTAGGTGGACAGTAAATGGCAAAGTGACATTCACATGAACTTTTGTAAGTTTCTTAACAGAATGTTGCATTGTAACAAGATCATTACTGCTATTCTGTAGGCTTTAGTCTGTCTGATTCAAGTATAGTAGCTTAACTCTAAAAGGAGTAATTTTCTGCATTATGCCAGGTTTTCTTTTATATAACTTACATATGATATCTTCCTGTAAGTAGCATTTTTGTTGCAAACCTTTTACTGGCAACTGAGTATTTCTGTACTGCTTGATTGTTACTTATAGCAATATAAGGCAAGAATTATACTGTGAGGAATTAACATTTTTTTTGGTAAAAGACAGCATATAGAGAAGTTTTTTAACCTTGATTTAAAGCAGCTGAGAGTTTCAGCAGACCTGCAGTTTCCACATGTGAGGAGGATAAAATCTGAGCGCTGCCTTTCCAAGCTTAGTTCTGACTCTTGGAAAACAAAGTAGACATGGCCCTGATGATGGGATCTGGTTGGTTCATAACAAATCAGAAGATCATGAAAGTATTTTAGTTATAAACCATTCAGTACTTTGTAAACTAAAAGAAGGATTTTGAAGTTAACGCTTTGACCAGTATTAAGATCTGAATATATGAATGATATTATTCACTTTCTTGGTCTCAGTGAAGACGTGAGCAGCAGAATTTTGGACTAACTGCGGTCTGATGGACGTCTGAGAAAGAACCTTAAGGACAGTGTTACAGTAGTCTAGTCTACTTAAGATATGGACAAGTTTATCACAATCCTGACATCAGTCCCTAAATTTTCAGGTTTTCTGGAACATCTTTAATTTGATGAATATCTTTAATCCATGTTTGAAGTGAACTATAGCCTCCTGGTGAGATCAATTTGTAAATGTATGCCTCATTTGCATAGCTATGGCATTTCTTTCTTTGTTTGTTTTATGTGTTTTTATTATTTGAGTGAGTTGGAGCATAGAGGTGTTGAACAGCAGTGGACCAACATGGAACCTTGAGGAACTTCACACGTTGATTTTGTTTGGTCTGATTTATAGTTCCCTACAGACACAATGTAGTCCTTATCTTTTAGATAGGACTCAAACAAATTAATAAAGTGCCAAAAAGTCTAACCCAGTTTTTCTGTCCAAACATGTTATAAACGGTCGTATTCAAAGCAGCGCAGAGATCCACAAGGATCAGGACAGAAATGTTGCTTCAACGTTTAGTAAAGGTTTTTAATCTTGAATTCTCCATTTCCTGCATTTCTTTGCTCACTTCAAAACCCAAATAATTAGATAACAACAACAACAAAAAAAACCTAAAACTAAAACAGGAACTCATCTCTACATAAACATACATGAAGGAGCTCTCCGCTGTGACAGTAATGAAAGCTTGTATTCTCTTTTACTTGTATTAGTGTTTGTGTATGCTTTTAGAAAATCATGCTCATTATTCACTGAGGTGTGTTCCATTTCAACTCAGTCCCTGGTAATATAAGCTATTTCACAGAGTGCATCTATTATGTGTAATCTGATAAAGATTTTACAGCAGTGTATGCTTGCTGTGGCCCCGTCTCCTTTGTGTGCAGTAGTGCTAAGACTGAGAAAAGTGAGACATGTTGGAAGTGACAGCAGATATTTATCACTGCCACTGTTTATGGTACTGCCTGCATGAACACTTTTCCTTTCTTTTTCTGTCAATCTGGAGCAGTAACTAGGAGAGTTAAGCCCTAATAAGACAGCCTCAGTGAGCATTTCACACACTCCCCTCTTCTCCTCTGTCAGATGAAGGAAGAGATATGAGCGCATCCCGGAGAGCCTCCCTCAGTGATCACTGGATTGAAATAAAGTTGATTGCTTAAATAAGTAAAAACAAACAAACAAACAACAACAACAACAAAAAAAAACCACACACACAACCACAACCAACTGGCTGGCTGGAAGCGTAGCAGTGCTGTAGTTTGCCCCAAGCAATGTTTTAATGTGTGAGAATCAAAAACAGTTGCAGGTTTTGCATCATGTACACACAGCGGAGGGAACTGGGTTGCTGCTTTATGCTGCCAAGCACTGCTTTTCAAAATTAGGACTTGCTCCCTGTGAAAACATGATGAATATTTAAATATTAAATAGCAGAAGCAGAGGAAATGTCATGTGGCTCAACTTGACTCAAACAATTTTCCTGAAGTGGGAAAGGAAAAACATGTCTTCCAGTATTTTGTTTTTATTTGCTCTTGCTAATGCTGGAACTTTCTCTTTCTCTTTCCCTTTAATGCTTCTTTGTTGGATTTTATGGAAAGAATTTGACATGAGCAAATAAGACACAACTCTTGCAGCAGTCTTCATGCCAGAAATGTGTTTTTTGCGCTTCGATAATGTTATATGATTACATTGAATGAGGTAATAAAATATAGCCAAAAGATTTGCTGCATAGAAAATAACTGACCAGGAGGAGGTTGGATTTCCATTTGCTTTTGGTCTCACATTGTCATCTGCTAATAGTCGTCACCTGGCTTTCAGAGCACTTTATGTTATGTTGTCTTTGACATCAACTTGGATGTTTTCCAAAACCATCCTGGTTGTCAATGATGTTCACACCCTCTGCTTCGCTTTATATCACAGACCTTCATTTATTATGCCTTACGTTGCTCGACCCACCAGGACATCTCCCCTCTCGAATGGAATTTTCTATTATTTAGCTGCTAATGTGGCTATTCAAGCCTGCTAAAGTTTGATGGGATAATTTTTGTGTTTGATGCTTTCCTGTACTCTAGATCAGCTCCCATAAGAAAATGAGCCACACTGGTCATTTTAGCTGTTCCCTTCATTTCCTGTTAGTTGCATTAGCTGGCCCACTGGGGTTTCTTTTGGCACATTAAAACAGATTTGGGTTAATAATTGATGCTGCAATTTATGGACTGTAGTGCCTGAGGTTCAATTGTTAGCCTCCACTTAAAAGGAAAGCATGGCTCTTATTCCTGTCTTTGCCTCAGAGTGAAATGATTTATAACTTCAGTTTGATGGTGTGCAATTTACTGTATAGGAGTCTTTTGAAGGAAAGAACCAGACGTATCATTTTTCATACTCTGGTCATTTTGATGCAATTATGTTTCAGTTTTGGATCTCTTGTTCACACATCATCTTGAGACAATGAATAAAAAATATTGATCTATGCACCACAGGCAGTAAATCTATGTGCATTTGTGCAAGGTTTGGCTCATGGTTTCTTCTTTGATCAAAGAATGTTTACACAAAACAAGGCTCATTGCAAAGAGCACTATAGACATGGTGAGAAAATATCTATAGGGCGTCAATCAATTGGTATTGGTCAGGTGAACAGAGAGTGTGATTTATGTGCAGGCGTTAGACATTTTAATTAAAATTCAGCAAAGAGGTTGTCAGGAATTACATGACTCATAATTTTTGCTTGTGATTGCCTTTCTTTACACCACGTAGGAGTTACATGTATTTCATCTGAATGTATCACCTAAATGCCTCCGTGTGTTCCTTTTAATGTATTTCTGAGATATACGTTTTCTTTTATTTGTCTGTTGAAGCTGTTTGGATAAAATTTAAAGGCATCTGAACTGTTTTAACAGGGGCAGTTTTTTTGGTTTTGCAGGGTTGTCAGTGTTATTCAATTCGACTGAAATATGTCAACAACTTTAAGCTGAACTTGCATGAAATTCTTGACAGACTGGTGCTTCCCAGTGGATGAAGATTCATGACCCCACTTAGTTGAGAATTACTGACTTGACTTAAGGATTACAGAGCCGTCCTTGCTATGCATGGCTCTGGGGGAGTTGGTGTCAATCAGAAGGACTGAAACTTCTCAACAAGTCTATGTTGGATTGCACAGACATTGATTGAGATTAGAGCAGACATCTGAGTTTCCCACAGGATAAACTTCAGTAACCTTGGTGATACAATAAGAGCAACAATTAATGACTTCCCCGTGGTTTCAGCACAGAATGAATCCTGTTTGAATAATCAAAACTACTTAATCAAATCGTCAAATTTATAGAATGACAGCAACAACAAAAAGCTTTCATATAATAAAATCATTGTAAAATGTGCACTGGGCTCCTTTTGAATACTAAAAATTCTTGTTCTCATTGAAAAACTAAAATAAGATTCAACTTTCACTGTTCGTGTTGCATGAATTACCTAAGGAAGGTCTTTAATACCAAAAATGACTTGATTATTTTTAACTAAATTTATCTCAGTGGTCAATAGTCTTCCAGAAAGTTTTATTTAAAAGAAAGTCGGTGACAGAAGTTTATGAAGGTGTGCAAATTTAGCAAAGAAACTAAGAAATATATCTAAAGCCATTATACACCAATCAGTTTCTGAAACATTGTGAGCATCTGGAGCATTGTTGAAAATCTGCTTTTTTTTCGTTTTTGTGTATAAAGCACCATCAACATTGTTTGACTCCATCAATATTTTTTCAGCCAATTCATATGTTAAGTCAGTCCTGCATTTGTCAGTGAGAGAGTACACGCTGACTGGCAGTTTAATACCCCATAAGTACATTAGAAGGGAGGTGGCAGTGACGACAGGAGCAAATGACAAACTTAACCTGTCACAAACAATCTGTTGTAATTTGTCATCTTCGCTTCTCCAAATCAAGCAACCGTTGCCACAACAACATAGCCATGTGAAGTGACGAAGACCATCTGGTAATGATGATTAAAGAGCCTAATTCTGTACAGCATTATAGAAAAGACACAAGTTCACACTGCAATGTTTTGATTACGTTCCTCCAGTTCTTTTGTCGTGTCATACATATATGCAGTAGAGCCCCTTCTACACTGGTGCAGAAGGGGCTCTACTACAGTTTGTCTTCTCGTAATGGTCTGGATTGTATCAGCTGGGTAGCAATTTGACATCTTTATCATTTGTTCAAGTGTGATTTTCTTTGTCTGTACACTGACAAAGTAAGAAGACACAGCAGAGTAACTACTGTTGCCCGAGGTTCTTCTTCTTGGTTTAGCATATTTGGACACTGAAGAGCTTCAGTAAAACTTGGACCCATCTGCAGTGACGCTTCCAACTGACTCTATATCCGATATACTGAACTAAGTGAGGCTCCTACAAAGAGGTCACTTCTACTGGAAAAAAGCTTGGTGGGTGGCTAGCACCTGGTGGCACCGAGGGTGACCCAGTGATTACTGGAGGAGAACAGACACATCTTTCCATACCAATATTACTACACCTGTTTAAGTACATTTTAAAGTAGTACCTGATTTAGTAATCCTCCAGAAATACTAACCTTTGGCTGCTCATTTCCAGAAAATAATTTGTCCAGAAACAGCACAATTGTTCAGATACAGCTAAAATTGCTAAGAATATTAATCTGATGTTAGCATGAAGCTAATTAGCAGTGATGGTGATGTGGTAACACTAGATTAGTTTTAAGATTTTCGGAAAACCCTGTCATAATTAGTTTTCAGTGAGTGTGTTTGGGGACTACGCAACAACTTATTTATTAAAAATTTTTCTTATGACAAGATGTTGGAAAGGAAGAAAAAGTGATTGGTGGTTGTGCAGGACAGAGGGATCAATAAGCACCACATTTTTAGCCAAGGAGACCTGCAGAGAGAAGAGGAAAAGGTAACAATGCCAACACTGTCATAAATGTGTATGTGGAAAACAAAGAGCAGAGACGCACAAAAAGAAGGGAGTTGCATCAGTCGTCCCTCAGCAGTCTAAACCTAAAGCAGCTTTACTCGTGGATGGCTTGATCACCTCTAACTGTAGGATTTATTGAAAAGGAAGGTTTTAATCCATAAAAGTCCAGTATGACATATACAATCTATACAGTTTCTGAACACTTGGCATCACTTTATGGTAAAAACTTTAATCAAAATTCTGTGGAAGACAGTTTGTTTTTTTACTTTTGCCCCTCAAAGGAGACCAGAAAGGAATAAATTGACTACAAAAATTTTGACATATTACATGGTATTAAATTGTGAATATCCTGAAAAATTGTGTTACTTGTTTTTTTTTTTGTTTTGTTTTTTTTGTTTTTTTTACATTTTGTTAAAAAGAAAAGGACCTATTATGATTTCTTTTTTTTTTTTTTTTTACTTTTTTTTACGATTTTTTTCATGGATTTGGTCTCTAACGGTAAAGGTACAGAGGGTAACTGCTTCTAAAACCCAAGACTAGAAGCTAAATACACTGTTTAAAATGGACAGCAATGCGTTCTGAACTACTTCAAGCAAAAAATCTTTAGAGACAGATCTGAGACCTGCGGATTTAAGAGGTTGAACAGATAAAGATGAGTGACAGCTGCAGAAAGCCTCTCAATGGCTAGAAAGATGTTTAGAAAGTGTCATTTTACCAGACCAAATAGTTGTGAAGCATACCAAATATGTGTTCGGGATATAGTTTGTTTTTCTATTTTTTTCCACATCATATAAACAAATTGTTGTTGTGTCTAAAATAAATTGATGCCAAAACATCTGACCAGGACTGTTCCACATTTCACTCTGGTAAAATGAAAAAAGAAAACACATGCAGTAATCTGTTTTGTGTGGACTATCAAATGTTTATATGGTAACATACTAATCTAACAATGTGAGCATGTCAATGTTATCCACCAAATTTTGACCTTGGTATTGTTGGTGGGATATTAATCATCAGAAAATCCTTAGAGTCTCTCAGGTCTGATTGCATGACTCTACACAACCAAAGTCTTGGCAGTCAGTGAACAAATGTTTTCCTTGTGCCGACTGCACCTAGTTTAATCATACAGTTTTATGCAAATGAAGTTCATTCTGAAGGTCTGACAACAAGTTTGTTTAGCAGCAATAATTCAGTAAAAGTCACGGGCAGGTGAGCAGCTGTGGCTGTAGGCTACGTTCAACCTGAACACTGCATGATAACATAATTCAGGAGAACCTTGGAAGTGTGGCATTTGCAGCCAGAATTTTTTTTTTTTTTTGCACAGTGGCCATGAAAACTTTTCTTGGAAACTCAGAATTTTAAAAAAAAAATTGATTAGTTTAAAGAATCAGTCATATAATTCATGCCATTTCATGCAATTCCTTTGATTTTTTTTGAAGGAATTAATAAGAGGATTCATTGTCAACCTATCAGAATATAAAGTGGGGAGCATTAAGAAATGCACCTGCTTTCAATCCTCTGAATAGAGGGATTGCCGCCATTCCTAGCTCCATTTTAATTTCCTGTTTATTTCACCCTCTGAAGCTTTGGGAACTCTGAAAGGATTTAAATGCCCTTCAGTCTCCATGTCTTTCTCCCATTGCCTTTGATTTATAGATTTGATTTTCAGCTTGAAAGCGAAAAAGGAAAAAAAAGCAGAAAAAAACACTATCATGACATGGAGGAGCTTAAAGTGAGCTGAGAGGTGGGGAAATGGGGAAGGATATAAAACGACCTATTGCTAGCTCGCCGAATGAAATATGAGGAAATGTTGCAAACCATGAAACAAAACTTGATATGCAGCAAATGAACTGGGCTTTATTTAATCCCCGAGCAACCATAAGAAGTCCCATTCTGCTTTGTCTGTATTGTGCTGTGCCCTGTGTCGACAGGACTCACTTTCACTTGACAATGCCAGACACCCATTAAATGCTACAATACACATTTCCCCCCTCCCTCCAAACTCTGTAAGCAGTGTGCTCCTTGTTACTTTCTTTCTGCAGGAAATGTGATTCCTCAGCAGTAGATGTCACTTCGGTGGTGGCACCCTGACTTAACCATGACATTTCTTATCTTCGCAGTGCATTTAAAACAAGTCACGACTAATGTGTATTAGATGGATGCTTTGTGTGAATATGTTCATTTCTCGAACCCCTCCCTTGTACGTGTGAGATCAGCTGGGATGACCACAAAAGGCACCCAGTGTACCGACAATGGAACTACCCAGGGAAAAAAGGCAGCTTTTGTGACTTATAGTTCCAACTGCGGTTATCCTATGGGACTTCTAAACCCCGGAGACTTTTAGAGGAAAGAGACTGGGAGGACAGGAAGGATTCTTGGGGACTGTGGCAGCACTTAGCTCACTGAGCAGTTAAACCCAAGGGATTACCATCAGACTTCACACTCCAATTGCTCACACATGGTCAAAATGGGGAACGGTTTAACTTGAACCTCTTTAATTGTGTACAGCCTCCAGCTAAAGGAGATGACAAGAAGTGTGTGAGGAAGCAGTTATAAGTGTTGAATCAAGCTTATGGCTTTTACCCCAAAGGTAGTGATTTATTGCTTCACCTTATGTCACATCCATATGCAGCAATTTGCAACACTGTTAATTTCCACCTAATGAGTGCAGGAAATGAATTTATGTTCTTGATAAATTACACAATGACAAGTACTTACATGAAGTACATTTTTTATTTTGTTTTTTTAAAAAAAAGCATTCAATGCATGTGTGTGCACATTGGTGCATAATTTTCAGAGACTACAGGGGCACTTGTCTGAAATAAGTAGGCCTGCCCTCTACTTCAGTCCTCACAAGCAGCTCAATATGTTAATGAGCTTTGTAAGATGAAGAAAATATGTTTTTTTTTTTCCAAACATCACAAACAGCACTGCAGTTAATTCAAGAAGCGCAGGCATAATCCACTCACACAGTTTTAATGACGACTACCACTGCAGTTTTTCCAAATGTAAAGCTCATTTGAAATATGGAACAATGAGCTTATTTGTGCAGGAATACAATTAGCGTTTGAGAAAAAATAGGAGTTTATAGCGAGACTGCTGCACAAACAAATATGTTGAAGGCTAACTTGCTGTGGGGGTTATGCGAGCAGCTGCCCAAACATAAATTAAAATGAATAACAAATTAGTAGTCTTGCAAGCCAAAGTGAAAAGGATGATGAGGTCATGGTGTCCATCTGTGGTGTCTCAGTTTTAGCGTCTTCATTAACTTGAGGATAGTTTTAATCATCCAAAATTGGCCCATTTAGGCACGCTGACATTCGATGCTTGTGTTTATTTGGAAAGGTTTGAGCTGACAGAGGGCAACCGTGAAGGTTTGTAGGTGATGAGATGACAAGTATATCTCTCCGTCCTTTCACACCACACACAAACTCCATTGTGTTTTCAACTTGACAATGTTTATCATATAAACAACTCAAAACAAAACATGCTAGTTCCTGCTTTGAAAACTGCACTTTATCCAGATCGTTATCAGCGCAAGTTTTTCTACTTCATTTGTTAAGTTTTCAGGAAACAATGGTGACTTCCACTTCTCTATCATTCATAAGATCTATGTATGGGAAGACCGTCCCGATTTAAAGCAACACATTTGAATCAACGCTTACTGGATCGAACGATGCTGACCATTGAATGATCAGAATTTATGAGTCGTTATTAGTTTTCTGTCACTCAGGAGTTGTTACATGCAATTTCAGTTATGAATAGTTCAATATCTTACAGTTATTGACTTTCTTGCTGAAAAATTGATAAGATCGATGTCAAATATTTATGTTTAATACTGAAAGCTAAATTAAAGCTTTTTCCCAGATCCCATTACTTTATGTCCTTTCCATTTATGTTATAGAGAACACATATCACTCAAACACAGTTTTACATGTTTCAATTTAACCCTGAAACCAGTAATACATTGCAAATATTCCCATTTATTATGGACACACTTCTTGCAAGGATTTAGTAAAATGTAGTTTTAACATAATACACAAAAATCTACATTAGTCGGTTGGAAAATGTTTACAAACATTTACAGTTACAGAAAGTGTTAACAGAAGCCTAAAAAGTTCACAGAAAGTTCACAGGTAAATGGGCCTCCTTTTCCTGCTTTGAACCAGCAAATTCATACATGCCATAAAACCAAAATGTGGATTTTCAGTCATGCAGCTGCATCTCCACTGCTGCCATCAAACACTTCCCATAACAGTATGTTATGGTACCAATAAGCTGATGTAAAGATGTATTTATATCATGATGGTTGTCTGGCAACCTCACATTGATGACAAGACTCTGAGAGGCTACAGTGCACTGCCAAGAAACAGTCATCACCCCCAGTAATAACTATAACCTGTTGTTTTTCTAGGAAGACAAAAAATGGTTTGTAATTATTATGATTTAGAGGAGCTGCTGTGTTATGTTACCTTCTGAACAAAGCCAACTGTGGTACAGACTTAATAAAGATTTGACATCTCATCCGTGAATTTCAAGAACAGTTTCCATAACATGTTTGTTTAGTATCATTTCACAGTAAAAAAAAAAAAAAAACTAAATGGAGCATTGCCGCTGGATTTGAGCTCTCAGATAGCTTCTATCAACCCTCAGAACTTAACAACCTTGTTATAGCGTTTGCTTGTTCAGCCATAATCATCAAACACCAGGTGATGCAAAATTTAAAGCTTTGTAAACACTCCAAGTCTTCGAACGCTGTCCAAACATCCGGGAGGATACGTCTCGAAGTAGATAACAAAGATTTTCAAATATTTAGACAGTAATAATGTGATAAAAAGTCGAAGTATAGAGAGCAAAGGAACCTTTTTGAATGAATTGGACTCTTTGCATTCCTGAGAGGCAAATTTAAAACTTTGACTATGACTGCAAAAGTCATTTTGGGAAATTTATTAGTGGTGCACTGTTTGAGCTGCAGCACCGACTTTAAATGGCTGGTTATCAAAGAGAGGTACTTCAAAAAGTGAAACAGTGGGAAAACTTCATGGCTAGAACACCTGTGTAACTGTTAAGTAGCAAGTGGAATAATCATGCTTTGGGCATATAAGAATAGGTGTAGTTGAATACTATTAAACTCCAGGCATGGACATCTGGTTATCTGCAGCAGATAAAAGGATGATGTCTCTACTACGAACTCTGAAATCCACAATTTCTCCACCACAGCAGGGTGAAAGCTTGGCTGCAGACCCCTGACCTAAATGTCACTAAAAGTCTGTGGACAAACTTCAAAACACCAATTCATGCAAGATGTGACAACAATTTTACATGACTGGAAGGCTCTGAAGGAAGAGTGGACAAAGATTCACCAAACAAGAACTGGAAGATTATTACTGTAAAACGAGTGGAGGGAATAATTCTGATAATCATTAATTTCTTTATTACTTGTATGTTAAAATGTTACTGGATGGACATTTGCCACATAAATGTGTAAATTATCAGACCTATACATATTTTGATTAGATTATGATGTTCTTATGTCAATTAGAAATACACCAAAGTGTTGAGACACTGTCTGAAAAAGGAGCTCTTAAATACCAAAAAAATGACACACACCCTGACACATACACATATTCCGCCCACACAGTAAACACAAAACAAGTAGCCCAGTAGTTATCAAAGTTCCACATCAAAATGTAACATTTAATGTCAAATAAGGATTGCACAAATACTTAATATGACATGTAATCATTGCATGTAGACGGTTATTGTCAATGTCTTTGTTTTGTCAGACTGATATATCATGTGGTGATGATGGCTGTCAGATAAAACCTAATCAATGGTGTGTTTGTTTTTCATTTGACTACCTGACAAAGCCTGCTTATTTTACCTTCTGTTCCCTAAGAGTGTAAATAGATAAAATAGCCTCCATGTCAACCTTCTCACAGGTATGATAAAGAAACACACTCTGTAGGAACTGTAATGAGTCACTCACCAATACAGTCGATAAAGTCTCCTCCAGCACAATGTGCTGAGAGCACACACTTGCACACACACAAAAAGTAGAGGACTGCCTGAAAATCCACAGATATGCTATAAGAAGTGTTTGCTATTGCTGTTACATTTGTGGTTAGAGTCCTCTTGGTTAACTAACACAGCTGCACCCACTTATCATATGTGTCCACTGGACCATGAAGTTAGCCATCAAAACAAACAAGCTGTCACAGTATGTGGGCATACAAACAAATTCCAGGACTAAGTGGGTGGGAGATCAGCACCTTTGTTCTTATACTGTCACATATCATACCTCTGATCATTAGCACCAAGACCCCGGCTCCGATCCAGCAGCGAGTACTTGTGAGATCTGTAAGACAGAAAAGAAACAGAAGCAGCAAAGGCTAATATTTTCCTTCGGAATTTTCATTTTCACTTTTTGCTCTTCATCCTTGTATAACCCGTCATCTAAGTAGGCTGTGTAATTAAAACTCACAAGTTTCAAAGATAGCCGGAGGATAGAAATTTCTTGTTACCACGCAATGAATTGCTAATATGCATTCTAGTGGTCACTCGTGTATTACCTGTCTGTCTTTCACATTTTAAAGTGTGAATAGGTACTGAACTCACTGCAGCAGCTTTACAGAGACATAATTAGAGGAGAGAAGGTATGACAGATGGATTACAGTCATAAGTGAGAGTGTGGAGAGTCTATCGTCCTAGCTGCAGTGCACCTGCTTTGTCTTCAGCATAAACAGCAGAAGAGGTAGGAATTTGTCTTCTCATACAGCATGCCTGCAGAATTACAATATGTTTTTTTTTCCCCCTCTTTCTCCTCACAGGCACTGATTCTGCTCGCAGTGATAAAGAAAAGCTCAGATAGCCTGATATGATTCCAAAGCAGATGGTACGTGTGAGCTGTGGGGGTCCATCAGCTGAGTGACCTTAATGTTGTTAATCTGACATCACACCTACATTGATCTAACATTAACCTTTCACCTCTCAGAGAATTTGCATGCCTCCCAACAGGCCGTCGGCCTGCGTGTTTCCGAACAAATCACCTCGACATGCAATTACCTCCTGCTCTGGAGTTATTCCTTTCCTGTGGATATGGCCACCCTTTCATTTGGGTCGGTAAATTAAACAGGTTTCCGGGTTAATTAATTTGACAGACAGAACCCATTGTGCCCAGTGCCAGCCCGAAAGGAAACCTTATTGCCTCTTGTCCTGATGGTTGACTTTTTATTGTTCTTTGATTTGTTGTTCTTTTAGAGAGCACATAGTGCCAGCCCTGTAATTGATTTAAAGAAGACAGCATCGAGCAGACATGTTATTGAGTGCTTGAAACAAAAGCTTTGGCTTTTTTATGGGAATCAGTCATTTATCTCCTGAGGTACGTTAGAACATTTCGCACCTCTGGCTTCTGAAAAGCCTTGGCTGTGTTTGGGCATTTGGTCACCTTTACAAAAATAGATCTCCTTCAGGAAATCACTCCTCCCTGAAAGCTGCTTCCCATTTCATCCTACGATGAAATTGAAATGGAGTTTATTGGAGTGCTTGTGCACACACGTGACTCGTTTCCGTGTGGGAAAGTGAGGAAGGAGAAAGAGAGAAGATCCAAACCGAAGTGTAATCTCAGTCTAAATCACACAGCCTCCCAGGGGGACGGGGCCCTCTTTCTGGGGTTAGTCAGTGAATTAAATCACGGTGAGGGCCCCATTTTTCAAAAGTAACCTTTCCGTTGACAGAGTAAGTGGGAGTTAGGCTCCTACCACAAAGTCCGAGCATTGGAATTAGTGTCATCCATGACGGCACCATTCTCTCAGGGTGTCATTTGTGGAAGCTGTTGCTGCATTTTTCCTGGCCTGCCTGTCTGTCTCAGTGTGCTCGCAGTGGAGGTGACCATCTGCCTCCCTCCACTCTCATATCCCTGATTTCTCTTCTCAGCAATCTCTTCCCAGCAGCTCCACCACCTATAATGTATTTTTAGTCTATCTCATCAACATGTACGATATCTTTACCCAAATGTGCTTAGATTTGGACATGCATAACTTGCCTGTTGAAATATGTCCATGTACTCAGCGTGGCTAATGGAGATAAATATACTACATGACAGGATTAGGCTTGAATTAGTCTCTATTCGATTTAATTAATTAGAAATTTTTCCATCCAAGCCTGGACGTGTCAATTGGACAAGTTTCAATTACAGCTACATCACCCTTTCTAATCTTTTAATTGAACAGAAACTAATGGAATGAATATGTTCATAAAATGGAATTCTATGCTTCATAATCATTTATTACGATAACGCAATCTGCAGAGGCTGCTTAATACTTGGCAACCAAATAACCACTGATAAATGCAGCTCTGTTTATTTATTTTTTATTTCTGAAATGTTCAGACAAACATAACACGATAACCGTTACAGGACTCCAGCAATAACACATCAAATTTTAAACCTGTGAAAATGTGTGGCTTCTTCTTCTTCTGTTGTTTTTTTTTCTCCAAATACATGCTCATGTTGAATTTCATACCAGAAAACTCGCAACAGCTCCATTTCATGACTGGGAACAGTAAAAACGTTCTACAGAAGCTGAACTTTTACAAACTAAAGCTGGTGAAGGTCCATCTCACAGTAGTTTGACGGGCTAGGAATCAGTTTATCGATGTACAGCTGCAGAGATTGTCTAATTAGTCTAGCCAACAGTTCAGAGAATAGATATTAAGTAATATCTGAGTGCTCAGGCAAAACAACTAATAGCTGTAGTCGTCATGGCTTCATGTGGCACTGCATAAAAAACAGACACAACTCTGTGGAATTCTCTTTGGGAGCTAATATGAGAACAAAAGTAGGTTCAAGCTTTAGAAAAAAATGTACATTTTGTTGTTGAATTGTTCAAAGAATTCATTGCCGGCCAATTTTAGGTGTATTGCCTGTTTACAGCACATTCTGCCTTTGTTTTTTAGACAGCGTTGTGTAATACACCTACTGTTGGACTTTTTCCGTGCTGCTGTAACGTTTCACCACAAGCAGCCATGCGGATGTTGTTACTGGGTGTGCTGTTTGCTTCATAAGTGGTCAGTTTTTAAAGTGACTTGAAAATGAATGCTTATGCATCAGTTATGAATTTAGTGGTTAATTAGCGCCTTCTCTTACAGTGTAACCCACTGTGCATGTACTAATTAGTGGAATCTAAAAAAAAAAGGATTACTGACAACCTGAATATTAGATTTACTATGAATAACAAGCAAACTACCTTTTTAATTAAGCCTCAAATTGCCAGGTGAGTCCCAAGATGATGCAAATATTTTTTTTCTTATAACAATCTAGTTAAATAGTTGATGGCAGTGCTTTTTAGAAAGAGATGAGGCTTCTGTTTTCCTGGTGTGACTGATTCTCATCAGTGTGTGTGTGTGCCAGCATTATGGGTGTGGAGGGGCTGCTCAGGAGTGTCTTCAGAAGAAAGGTTACCTGGGAGACCAGCCTGGAACTCTCCAAACGTGTCTATCCCCCCACCCACCCATCACACCCTCTCCGTTTTAAAAGGTGCATCAGTAATGAGTCCAAAACTATTTTAGGAAAGCCACTTCTTTTTTTTTTTTTCTTTCCAGTGGGCGGGTGAAGCCCCTCTTATACTTGCGGCTCATCTGTGTTTTCATGATGCCACCGATCTCCTCTTCACGCCTGCCACCATCAACATCAAAAGAAAAGAGGGGAAGAAAGCCGAGTTTTTGTGTGCTGGCGTGTTTGTGAAGGGATAAAGGAAGGAGGAGAAGTACAGAGAGGAAGATTAGGATGCTGAGATGCGGCGCGCGCTGAGAGGCACTCGGAGGAACAATTGTCTCATTATTCAAGCCTGTAAGTGCGTTTGTTGGTCTTGTTTACCTTCGCTCGTGTTTGAAGACTCCGAGCACTAACTTCCTGGAAACCTTGCCAGTGATGCTAATCTCCCTCCCCCCCCCTTGAATGCTGAATGACGTCTGGACGCGTGGAAAAGGGGGCTGAAAACTCGCGGTGGATGTCTCGCTGTGACTCATTCATTTCGCGTTTAATGCGAGCGGTTGCAGAGTCGGAGAAACAGTCGGGGATTTAATTAGCAGGCTTTCCTCAGTCCTCTGCTTAGTGATCGCACATTTGGTATTAATCGTTTTTCCCCTCTCACTCCCCAGCTCCCTCTCTCTCTCTCTCTCTCTCTCTCTCTCTCTCTTTGGAGACTGTGGAT
The DNA here is from genome assembly GCF_933228915.1 of Telmatherina bonti. Lineage (NCBI taxonomy): Eukaryota > Metazoa > Chordata > Actinopteri > Atheriniformes > Telmatherinidae > Telmatherina > Telmatherina bonti. The sequence goes on from NC_136622.1 coordinate 26,461,619, forward strand.
ATGATTATGCACCCCTGGGAGACAGACACCACAGCAGAGAAAGCCATCCCTGAGCTTCCGAGGAGTTTTTTTTTCTTTCTTTCTTTTTTAAAAAAAGCAAGAATGTCCCCCACTTCTGCCGGTCTTAAATTATAAGTGTTGAGATCCTTTCTAAGATTCACCTTGAACGTTACTTGCTGTAATTGTGGTTTCAGGACATGTTAAATGTTGGTTTTGGTTATTATAAACGTGTTTCCATTTGGCAAAATTGGGCCAGCTAATCTGTGGAGCGTTGTTCGTCTTCTTTCCCCTGGTATTCTCTAACTAATGGCTGTAGCCTCCCTTTCCGTGGGAGCTGAATTACCGTTGGGGGCTTCACTGTTCAACAAGCTGCGCCGCTCGCTCCTGGCTGCGCAACGATGGGCGCAGTTTGCTTGAGCCTTCTACTCTGTCTTGCTTCTTCAGCTCAGCTTGTTGAATCTCCTCCGTGGTGACAGGAATGGATTCGTTTTAACAAACTTCTCAACCTTTCTGCTTGAATTGTTTGCGGATTGCGGGCTTTATTCTTACTAAAAGTTGACCATGGTTCGTCCCGGTGCGTACGCGAATCCGAGCTTTATATGGAGACTGTTTTGGCTCATGAGCACCGTGGTAGATTTCACACTGCCCCAGGAGACGTATGCACCCCATTCAATACGGACTCAGGGACACCTGACACTCGGTGGACTCTTCCCGGTTCACTCAAGAGGCATCGACGGCACGCCGTGCGGAGATCTGAAAAAGGAGAACGGCATCCAGCGGCTTGAGGCCATGATGTACGCTTTGGATCAAATTAACCAAGACGAGCAACTCTTGCCGAACATCACCTTAGGCGCGCGGGTGCTGGACACTTGTTCGAGGGATACATATGCTCTGGAGCAATCACTGACTTTCGTGCAAGCCCTGATCACGAAGGACACCTCCGACGTGAGGTGCACTAATGGGGAGCCACCGGTATTTGTCAAGCCTGAAAAAGTGGTGGGAGTCATCGGAGCCTCGGCGAGTTCTGTATCGATCATGGTTGCCAACATCCTACGCCTCTTTCAGGCAAGTCTTTCAGAGTGTGCTTTTGTGTTTCTCTCACTATTTTTTTTTCCGTGCAACATGAACAGTTTTCTGATAATCCTGCGCTTTAGGGGGACAGAGGAAGTGCTGCTCCTACTCTTTCCTTTCCACAGAGAAGCGGAGGAAGAGAAAAGTGAACAAACTGCTTCTCCAAGCACTCTTCTTTGTGAACAACAATTTTTTTTAGCTGTTTTTAGTTGATGGCCTCAGATTTGATATTTATCACGAATGTTTCTCCCTTTGACATGTGTCCACTTTTAGACAGAGGCAGGGACAGCAGGTGAGGTGGATTTGGGGGGTTCTCCGATCCACTACACTGTGTGGCTGCGACAGCTGAGTGTGCTGTTGCATGTCCCCGGTGGTGCTGAAAGAACAGCTCCCGTCTGTTCCAGTCTCACTCCGGAGTCTGGATGAGTGGGCACTGACAGCCTGACACAATCACACCCAAACTCAACAACCCCCTCCTGAGAATAACAGGCCTATTTCATGTGATTGTACATGGTTATGGAAGCCTCTTGTATGTTGAAAGTGCTGGCGGGTTTTAGAAATTGTGAACCTGAAAACCTCGACTTATGGTTAAATGGGCTTGTTTTTTTTTTTTTTTTTATCTACAGGGGGTCTCTCTACAAAACGACCTTGTTTCAAACCTCTTTGCAGTCTAATTGAACTGGATGGCTGCAAGTCAATAGAATGAATTTGAACTACTTATTTGAAGACTGGCTTTGCTTGGGTTCATGGGACCATATCTCTTCCTGCTGCCTGAGACTCAGCTGATGTTGGCCTACTGCTGGCGCTGCAGTAGAATGTGAAGTAGCAGCAGGGCACCAAATACAGCAGATTAATTATTTAAAACACATCTCCATAGCAAAAAGCTAATTACTCAAAATGGATGTTTTTGTTTTTTTTCCCCAAATGGGCAGAATTCTGCTCATTTTTCTGGTGTGGGGGGACAGCAGTGTTGAGGCTGAGTATGACTATCAGAGCTGCAGCATTTGTGCTAATGATTTGTGGTTGCAGAATGCAATTCAAAGTCTTATTGTGTGGTGTTTTGTCCCAGTTCCATTAGACAAACCAAGGGCCTGGCTTATAAGTATCTGTTAAACAGCGACTAAGATCTTTAACAATCTTTTAGTCCACTCCATTTGCTTCCTTTTCCCACACACACATGCACTTTTACACACACAACAACACTTTTATTTATTTATTTATTTATTAACTGTTTTACCGTAATCCTCCGGGGTTTTGTGGCTTCATTTGCCAGACAGTTAGACTGATGGTCCCCACCACAACTTTTAGCTTTGGTTCTCTCATTGAAGGCTTAGTTAACATTTAATTTTTTTTTATAATTCCAACTTTGTGAAATCCCCCCAGTCATGCTTTGAAGCATCTCCCTGCACTCATTATATTGTTGCTGATTTCAAGAGCTCTAAGACTATTTTTGTTTTGTGCAAGCTGTGTGCAACAATAACGTGGGTGCATTTGTGAATTTTAGAGGATTTGAGGGAGGAAAGCTCAGTCCCTAATTCTCTTCGCTCTTTCCTCCTCTCACCAGTTGGACCTGCACGTCTGCAAGTGTCAAACTGTCAGAGTGTAGGTGTAGCTCATGCGCGATGTGGTGCTGAAGCTCAGGCGTTGTAATCAAGCTTGAGGAATCTGTAGAGTGACAGCAGTTGTCATGGAGCGTCATCCATCACTCTGCATTTCCTCTCATTTCCCCAAAGTGTTGCTGGAAAGCTAGATTGAATCACCACGCTCAAATCTGCACACCTGAGAGAAGAAAAATTCAGGCTTCCTTTGAACCTTAGCATATTTGTTCCCAGCGGTGCCAGCGGTGATGACATTATTGATGATAAGGATCCAAAATGAAATGTGGAGCCACATGATACTGCATAATCAATCCAGAATCAAGAGATCCCAGTCCACTTATCCTCATTAGTCTTTGAAAATTTGATTGGTGTAGCAGAAAATGCAAATATCTAACATCGTTGTCAGCTGCAGTCCTGCAGTCCGTAAGCTATAAAATCCTCTCAAACAAAAGCATCAAAAGCTTAAGAGGATGCCCGCTTGGATATGTTTGAAAAAGAAAATCAAACCTAACCTGCATCAACAAAAAGCTCTGGCCAAAGTATTTAATTACTTGTCTTAGTCAATTTGATTTTTTTTAATCACTGAATGTGCATTATAATTGAGGGACTCGATAGACTTTGGATCTAAGTCATTAGAAGCCTGAGGACAGCGGCTTCTCCCTGAGATGCCCTCCTAGCCTAATTCTAGTATTGTTCTCAGCGAATATCAATAGGTCATTTGGTGTCTCACTCCTGTGATAAATGAATCATCAGGGAAGCTAAATAATGATTGCACATTTTATTGCCTGATTCCAAATATCATGCCTGTCTATTCATGACATGAGTGGCTGCTGAACTGTTAATGCTGGGAAATTGACATGAGGGATAGATTTTTCTGAGGACCCAAGAGGGTTGATCAATACTGTTGCCATGGTGAGGCCGATTTGCTGCTAAGATGTTTTTATTTCGGTGCCTTTCATGCTGTGTTGGAAATGAGAAGCAACAATACCACACAATGAACAAAATCAATCAGCCAAACTTTTGAATTGGTATCGGGATCTATGATGTTTTGCACCTTCTGAGAAATCATCCAGACCTTCTGTGCTCTTGTGCACAAAGAAAAGAAGTACAACAGAGCAAAGAAAGGAAAAAAAACAGACAACATGGCCTTCTTGTAAGTTGTGGCCTCTTGAATGAATCAAGGAATTGATTTTTATCCAAATGACATTTAGATCGGGGAGTGCTGTCTAAATTTTCTGTCACATCTTTTCTCCCGATGGCGGAGGCAAAACTTTGTATTGAATGCAGGTGAACTGAGTCTTGTCCTCCTGTCTGGGGAAGGTGCCCCCTCAGAAGAGCTGTCTAAGTGAAGCATTGATGTCCTCCGCTCTCATAGCCCTGTCAGGCTCCAGCCAGCTCTCTTTTTTCACAGAATCGTCACTGTGACTGATTTGAAAGAGATGGAATGGTGTGATCTCTTCAGCTGACAGAGGAAGAGATGGGCACCAAAGGAATATAAAGACCCTCTGTGTCTCTCTGTGTGTGTTATACATTGCTACCTTTGGCCGCGACACTAAATAGCAGAGGTTAAATATGTCTGGTTGTGTAAATGCTGTTGCCAAAGTCAATTAGTCTCATCCTCAGTATAGTCTATTCAGTCATAGGGTAAAAAAAAGACAGTTGATATGTCAAGTAGCATAAGAGTAGATACACACACATCTATACACATTCATGTATTCAAAGATTGCCTTATTACTGGTGTTAGGGGAATGAAAACACCACTGACTTGTGGATGGTTAATGAACCACTCCAGTGATTTTGGCTCTTGCCTTTTGTTCTCTGTCACTCACTAATTGGCTGCTTTTCACAATGACACAGAGACCTTAGCTTTATAATAACTTTCTAGGTAGGAAAGGAAATTAGTTCCTATGTGGAACTATATATATATGTGTATATATATATATATATATATATATATATATATATATATATATATATATATATATATATATATATATATATATATATATATATATACATACATACCATGTATACTCTTAAATACAAGAACAAATTGGTTCTATTATCTTGTAACTGTGCTCATGTGACTGCGGAATAAAGGAAGAAAGTGTGATGGTGAACCTTTCTTACAACATAAGCTGTGAAATACCAGAACAAACAGAGATATGTTGGATATTTCAAAATGTTCCCATGTGAAAATTCAGTGGTATTAACCCCATGGATAGAAATTAAAAACGTGCTTGGATATGGATGACTTTAATAACCTGTCAAATCTGCCCAGTCTTATCAAGCAGGTCTTTAGAGTTGTGCGTTATTAACATAAGAAAGAACCTCTGTGCAGAGCTGTGCTGTAAACTAACATCCATTTTCATTTGCAATTTTGGCTTTTATAGTTTAGTAGATGGTCAAGATGAAACAATTACATTCTGTTTTATGATAACGTTCTTGTTTTGTGTTACAAATCCAGCAGAGGAAGGAAAGCCTGTTGGGAACGGTTACCAGCTGTTTATGTTATAAACTGCTATAAATAAAAAATCTTTGTTTATAAAAATATTTTTTTTAATTTGTATATAAAAAAAGATATGAAATTGTAAATGAGCATTTTTTAAAAAACTGTTTTAAAATGCTTTCCCCGCTGCTTCTAGCAGGAAAACATATACAAATGCTGACAAAATTGTGGAGCTTGTGGACTCTGGATGACGTCCTCTTTAGTCCAGTCACTCTCTCCAATGGGACATTGTCTCCTGCTGTTTTTTACTTCAACCTTTTAAACATATGTTGACTTTTGGCCAGAGCAATCCAGGTTTTGGCAAGGTTAAGTTTACTCATGTTGGAGCGAAACGTGTGTTGTAGAGGAAGTAATATGGTGCAAACACAAGCTGCAGCCACACGTCACAAAGACTAAGAATAGCAGTCTTCACCTTGTTTTCTTTGTCACTTTTCTCTGAGGTCACATTTTCTGTTCCCCCACTCTTGCAGTCATGGCCAGCCACACAGCATGAACCTCCTTAAATTGCTTGTTTTCTTCAAGCACGCACTTATACAAGCAGGGATACACAATCAATACTTACTTAAGGACAGGTCAATCCCACCTGCACTTTCAAATTGGCTGGATATTGGTGAGTATTGCTATTTCCCGGGCCAAAGTTCAAACACATTGAACTCTGGAAGAAGTTAGCAAAGCAAGATCGATTAATGTCTGGAAGCAAATGTATCTCAGCTTTGTTAGTGAGATGTTGGTGAGTGAATGATGATGCAGGTGAGGGCGTTCACCTGAAATGAGCTGTTTGGACAGCTGATGAGGCACACCTAAGCATGGATTTTATGTTTGAATTAGAGTTTCTCTGATACGGTGTCATATCAGATGAGGTTCAATCCTGATCAAACCTGGTGTTTATGTATGATTGTGAGAATATTGTGACAGCGGGTTGTTTTTATACACTACTCAAGATAATAAAGGATACACTTAAATGCCACATCTTAGATTGGATGAATGAAATAGTCTAGCTGAAGATCCTGATTCAGTGCGTGGTGGAATGTGTTGAGAAGAATATAACATAAAAATGATCAATGAAAATCAAAATTATGGAGGCCTTTATTAATAATCATGTTGAAAATAAAAATACAAAAATCAGATTACAGGCTAACTCAACTTATCTGGAATAAAACCTCAAGACACTTCAAAATGAGGTTTAGTAGTGTATGGCGTTCACATACCCGTATGCACTCCCTACAACATCACACACTTGATGAGACGACAGAAGGATCTCCTCCCAGGCCTGGATCAGGGCATCAGTCAACCCTTGGTCAGTCGGTGGTGCAAAGTGGTGGTTGTGGATGTCTGGTTCCATCCACCTGGTTGTATTTGTGCATCAAAAGGAATCCAGGTCTCACTGCAGCATGCGGTCTAACAATAGGTGTGAGGATCTCATCTTGGTACCAAATAGCAGCCAGAGTACATCTGGACAGCTCATGGAGGTCTTAGTGCCATACCTGCTCAGACGTTTACTCACCTGCTGCCAAACCAATCATGCAGGAGGATGTTGTAGGCAGCAGAACATTCTCCACTTTCGCCAGACTCTCTCACATCAGTTACATAGCAGGAACTGAGCGACTCTGAGCTCATCTTTTAAGAGCACATGGTGATTCTGCCAATCCTGGTGTTCTCAAGAAATACCAGTTGGGCTGCAGGTCCCAGTAGTGGACATTGGAACCTCATACCATCGTCATGGAGTCTGTTTCTGAAGTCTGGACATAAACATGCACATTGGTGCCCTGCTAGAGGTCATTTTATGGGTTCTGGCAGTGTTCTTCCTCACACAAAGGACCAGATAGTCCTGTGGCTGGGTTTTTGTCTTCCTGCAACCCCTTCCACACCTTTTGGCATACTGGCCCGTCTCCTGGGATTTCCTCCCATGCACTCAACAATGTGCTGCGAGACACAGGAAACCCTCTCGCCAAAGCGTGGATTGATGTGCCATTCTGGATGAACTACACAAACTAAACAACTTCTGTGGGTATATATATATATATATATATATATATATATATATATATATATATATATATATATATATATATATATATATATATATATATATATATATATATCTTCTACACGAATGCATTTCTCAAATAAAACACAACTAGTACATTTATATTCCATACTTATCCAGTTGTTTTTTAACGTATAGTAGTTTCTTTGTTGTGCTGTGATTCCATATATTGTGAACAAGTAGTTATTATTGTTTTTACATCAGTTTGTGGAAAATTTGTAAAGCTCCTTTTCAGCTGCTTGATCCTCCCAGTGAGTTTATTACCCTTATTTTATTTCACAGCATTTGAAAGGGGAAGAGGACACCTGCTTAAAAGCTTAGCCCCTCTCACAATGAGGTCATGCCAACAGAAGCTATAACTTTTTGTCGGAATGACAGTAAAATGTGACAAGAATAGCAGTCTTAGACTTTGTTGGGAGTTTTGTGCAGTGTATCTGCAGAGCAGAAGGAGTTATGGAAGGAAAAAAACCCCATTATGTCTGATCCTCTTACGGGGATGAGCGGAGAGGCATGAGGAGGTCTCTGCTGGGGCCTGGTCAGACTCTCACTCATTCTTCTGAAATGAAAACTTTTTTTTTGCTGATGGTTCTGCAGAAAACTATCCATTGTGGGGAGAAAAGCATTACAAGGGTCCATTGTCATTTAGGCCATGACATTATGGTCCGCGCAACATTCAGTAGCATGATTTAGAAACTATCAGTTGTTTACGTCTTCATGTGAGTGCAGAATATCTGTAAAAAATCAGTAAAAATTAAGACTTTTAGATACAATCCATTTTTAACAAGGCACTTATCTCACAGTTCCTCACATACTCATTTAAATTTGTTGAAGATTGCTTTCAGTGCTGACTGAAAAGATTCCTGCAGCTTGGAGAGGTTGCATTGTGCTATGCTTTCTCTTCTGTGCTTTGTTCTGTTATTTTATTGCTCTGTGAATACTTTCCTCATCAAACTGAATTCACATGGCACCTTAGAAATGATACTGCACTTAGGACTAATACTGTAGATTTACTTGTCAGGAAGTGTTCCCCTTCAAGACATGGAAAAAAAATTAAAGAAAAAAAAAACATTAGGAAACAAGGGAAATAGCTTCTCAGATTTAAGTGTGAAAACCTTTAATTAAAAAAAATCAAGGGGGGAAGTCAGACATTCAGGAGGTAAAGTAGTGGATAAAAAGTCACCATAAGATTTTTCCACATGCATGTCTATATTTTGCTGGAAAGCGTGATTGGTCTTTTCAACAATGAAATATAACTTGAAAAGATGGCGCTTCTGTGGAATAAGCAACATCCCCTTCCAACACTAGTGACAACACGATCTCCATGCCAACAAGACTGAACAGATATGCAGCTATGTTACTTCATGTGTTTGTCAGTATCTTCCATCAAAGACCAACAAAAGTTGTGACGAGTATAAATAATTATTTTCTCAACTTCAAGTTATCACACTTTGGAGAAACAACACTCAAGTGAAAATTAAATGGCTTGTAGGAAAGTCTCCTCAAGTCAAAAGAGTAAATGGCTATTACGATTTAATTTTCTTTGTTTATTTTTTTTAATCATGCAATTTGTGAGGGTCTGATTGTTGTCTTGGATATTTCTCATGAAGCCAGGATATGAGGAACATATTATTTATTCCAACAAATTGAATTAATACATTTTATATCAACAGAGCTTGTGGCTAAACATGAAACCCAGTGACTGAAGCTAATTACCATCACCTTCATATGCTAACACAGTTTTTCTATCTTACCATCTTCACATTTCTGAAAAACAACAACAATAAAACAATAATAATAAAAATAAAAATAAAAAACCCAACATAACAAGAGACACATTTCCTGTACCTGAGGGTTTTGAATTAAACGCAAACATCAGGGCAAAGTTAACATACACACATTGTGTAGTTGGCATCAAAGCCAGATTAGAGCTGAGGATAAAGGCGACATCCTCGGTCCTGTATGTTTTGTAAAACAGAAAAGAAAGGAAGCACTGCTTAAAGGTAAACATTTGACCACCTTTTCATATCACAATCACTGATAACTGATCACTAAAGTAATGGCATGCTAACCCTACAGGGATGAATGCTTGAACCCATCCCCAGGCCTTTCTACCCAGTGTAATTTTTTTAACCCTTTATGGGACACTTCATTTTCTTTCATTTTCAGCATGAAACAATTTTTTTTTTGTTAATGTAACAATAGAATGTAAGTCTTGATACATACTAAAAGGACAATTTTAGGTAAAAAATTCAAACTTCAGTGTATGTCATTGAGTGCCCTATAAAGGGTTAAACATTTCACCAAAAATCTCTCCCAAAAAGAAATATCACAGGATGTGAAAGACATTACGATTCCGCCTCCTGGGACTAAAAAAGTCCACACAAAAAATTTCAAGGTTGTCTAGACCATGGCAGCATCTCTCCATTACAGCTACATTTCTTCAGAGAGGCTGACGCAGTAATACACTTAAAATTTTATATTATATTCACTGTACAACATGTTTTAGGCTCTAAAGGAAAAGAAAGTGCACTGCTCACATGGTTGTCTTCCTGCCCCTGGAGGTTGATGGCACGAGGCTCTGCTTCGACTGCAGGCCATGTGAGGGCTCTAATGTGGGCATGCAGCTGAAGTGCAGCAAGAAATAAGACAGAGACATGACACATGGCAACAAGAGCTGCAAGAGAGGGTAGAGAATACACAAAGGTCCTTCTGCTTGCTCGTGTTTATTATATATTGTCTCACATCCCTCTGATGATATTGAGCTGTGTAAATATAGCAACTCCTGGTGCTCACGATTGCAAGGACTCTACTAGATTTTTTCAAATAAGATATAATAATAAAGAATACATTTAAAATGTTTGGATTACATTTTTTTTACATTTTTTTGTGTATAAGATATTAATTACATGACTATATCATTACAACAGCTACCATTGCAAATTTATTTGTAGTTAAATAAGCATGTTTTTTCACTGGTTCTGGTGGAAAAGAAGCAGATCTTTTCAATATTTTATTGGATTATAATTGATGAGAAGAAAATATTCTTAATTAAATATTTGTTCACTTTGAAATGTTACAAAATCAAATTAAGGATTGCTCAAAATTACATTCATGCAGCACTGGTATTGTGAAAAGCAGCATGTCAATAATTTCTTTCATTAACTCTGCTCGTCTCAAAACTTAGAAAATCAAATTAAATTAAAAAAAAAAAAAAAAGAAATCTAATAAATAAATGTTACCAAAATATAAATGCCAAAAAATAGCTACACCTCCTGTTTTTATGTGTCTTTGTCCCTGTGTGTAAGTGTCTATCTTTTCAGCTCAGAGGTGTTGAGGTCCAATGTGCGCCATCTCACATAATACATAATAAAAGGCCACTGGGACTCGTGCCTTGTCCTTCAGATGTGTTATTGCAGCAGGGCTTTGGGGTAAATCAGAACCTTTTCAAACAAGATGCAGTAATATATAACCATTATATCAGGCAGCACATGGACCTTTGCAGGGAGACTAAATGATTTGAGTGCTACATAGGCCTCGAGTAGTTTAGCTAAAATACCTGTTGATTTTGCATTTGAAAATAAAAAAAAGCAGAACTTTCGTTTATTTAGCTTCTATTTCATTTTGCGTATATTTCCCTTGAGATCATGTTTAGAGAGTGTTTTTTTTCTTTCTTTTTCCCCCCTCTTGGTCTCATCGTTGCTGATTATGCAGCAGTGTGAATGTATTTGTGTGCTGCTTGAAAAGTATACCGGGCCTCAGCAGCCGGAACATACATAAAAAATCAGTTGACAGGATTACTGTGCTCAGATGCAAATCCCGTGGGATTTCAAGTGCTCTCTAAAATGCCTGCATGTGAGTGTTACATTGATTTAAGGGAAGGCCTTGGTTACCATTGACATTTTTCAAATTAGAGGAGCTCTGTTCCTTCGAATAAAGTTGCATAAAGTACCACTGACAACTGTCCAGGAGCTATTGATGACTGAATAAATTGTTTTTTAACTGCCTTTTCAGTACCAAAGGACTTGTGTGTGAGGCCAAGAGGATCAATAGCAGGTTGCTTATCAACGGATTATGCAAGGAGCTGTCATGTAGTGTCAACCAAACATTTCAATGAAATTTTATGTCAACCTGCAAATTATTTTTTATAGCCAAAATCATCCTAACAATTAACATGGAGATTATGATTGCATAATTTTTTTAAGTTTAGCTTTAGCTGTTGCTCAGAGCTTCTTTGTTAAAGCCTATATTTTATATTAAGGTTTTTGTTATAAGTGCTTTCATAGAGGTTGGAAGCTTTTCCATGATTTGCATTAAGAAGATTGCCCTCTTATTTGTTAAATTTTAGGGTTAAATCGTGAATGAGGTTTGGCGAGTAGTAGTAACAGTTGAAGATCATATTATCCTCCAGAAAATGAAAGTACTCATTTGAACTCATCTCGTAAAATGTGTTTCATGTCACGCTCAACTTTCTATTAGCTTTAGTCACTGTATGAACTGAAAATACTATTCTAATTTTCTTTCTTTTTCATTTTTAAATGATGGCGCCCCCCTGTAGATTGTTGCTTTTGTGTGTTTTAAAGGACACTTATCCATGATCTGTCTTGCTGATTAATTTGGAGGTTTTGTTGGGGAAGTCAACACATGATCAATAAATTCATGGGTGTATTTGTATTAGTTTGAATGAATCACTCTCTGGGGGCACTGGAGACAGATATGTGGCTCTGCACAAGGTTAACCACTAGATTTATTTTTGGTTAAGGTTTCTGTGAGGACTAGATGAAGGCCAGGGTTTCTGTCGGTATTTGACAGATAATAAACAAAAGTTTCTGTAATCTTAGATGTGAGCTTAGAGATGTGATTATGGCTGAGGTTTGGGTATGTCTCAGAGGAACTCACATAAATCAATGTGATGTCTTTCTAAATGGGAAAAAAACACATATGTGTGTCTGTGTTTGTATGTTTCAGGATGGTGCAGATTCCTTGCTTTCGGTGCGCGAGCAGTTTTCCACTTTGTGTGCACAACTTGAAGCACTACACATCATTTTATTTGAAGAGTTAGTCCGCTGTGAGGTTGTGATATAAAATGATTTCTAATAAACAAATCTGAAAGAATAAATGAAAAAGCAAACAGAAGGCACTTACAAACACTCTCTGTCGGTCATAAATATGTGCGGCTAAGTTTACCACTGAGGCGTAGCTTTTTTTTTTTTTTCTTCCATTCAGTCTATAATGTTTACATTTTGACTGAAATATATGCCATTCACACAACACTTGCTTTCTTTATGTCTGCGCTCACAGATTAATCTTTAGCAAGTCAAACTTAGGGAAATTTCTGATTTGTGAACCATCCACATTTTAAAACGGGAATTTTAAATTAACATTTCAAGATGCAAAAACAAATTCCTTATATAAGTTTTCTTTTTTAGTTTAATTTACATCTATACTCTGAGGAAAGTAGATCAACATATTATATGTCCTGTATATTGCTTTTCCGATAATTAATGAGCAAACATATTTTAGAGTCTTGTTTTCATATCATTGAAATGCTGACAGCGTTGCGTTCAAATTGTTTAGCTCATTTGACAGATTGTGTCATTAGCGGAGTTGAGATTCACATGAGTTGTTTTGCAAAAGATGCATGTTTGTGTTGTTGAAAATAAAGATAAGCCTTTAGTAGTGATGTGTGACAGTCCCATTGTTCTTGACTGGGTTCCCTCCTGCTTCGGCTGGTTAACTTGTCTGGGGGTAATTGTCTGATCTGGCGTCAGTTCCACATCTTTGATTCTGGCTCTGAGCTGCATGTCAGCCTTCCTACTCTTTGTCTCTCGGCGAGAGGAAGTTATATGAAAGGCGCATGCCACAAACACATTCTACATAAATTTTCTTGGTCCATTAGTCAAGATGCTTGCCTTTATGAATCATAATCTGAGTTAGAATGGGAGTCTGTTTATACAGAATTGCTGTGTCTGAACGACTGTGTCCAGTTCCTCCAGAGTTGGCAGGTTGTTCAGTGCAGTCCTGGAAAATGCTTCTTGTGCTCACTGAACGGGCAATTGTTCATTGTTCTGGCTGTGCTGTGGTGCCAGTATGTGTCTGACAAGGCCACAAGGTCACATGCCCTCGGTGATGCACTACACCTGCAACACAGAGCAGAACAGGGAGCTCAGGAGTGTCCAGGTCACAGGTGGACAAAGTATCATCAAGGCATAGAAGCTTGCTTCATTTGTTTAATGAGCTTTACCCAAAGTGTTTTCAGTTTTATTTTAACAGCCTTTCTTCATCACTTTCTGCCCAAGATTAGATGTTTACTCCTTTTTCAACTGTTTTTGCAATATTACTGCAATATCTGTCATAATTTATATATTTATATACTTATAATTTATTCATTTATATATTCATCTTCATACATTCTTTTTAAAAAGTTTTGTGTACAAAAATAAAGTTGTTTGATGTATGGGGATATTGTGGTGAAATAGCGTCACACTCACTCTGAGTGTGTTTTAATCGGAGCTTTTCTGTTATACTTTTTGTCAGCCAGCCTGGGGTGCCATCTGTAGGCCTGCACTTCATTCAGACTCCAGTGTTAACATATTAGAGCATCCACAGCTTCTCCAAGTGGTGGCTCATCTGTCACGTGCAGCGTGAGGTGTGCTGGCACTGGGATGCTTTCAAAGATTCTATGTGGTGCCTATTTTTGCCAAAGCAAAGCAAAATAGCGCAAAATAAGGTGTGAAAATGTTAATTAGTCATCATTTTGATCACAATGAGTTATTATTGGTAATAAAAAGTAATGACTTTCAGTTCATTTTGGAAACTGATTGAGAATATTTGAAAGTAACATCTGAACAACTTTTATTTCTTTATGTTTCAAGTCATATCAAGTATGAATCCCACAAAGTTCTATTTATTTATGCCTATTATTATAAATGTGCTAAAAATGATAGTAAGAAAGTTGCTGCGCTGCAGAAATGCTGCATATGTAATGACGGTGCGAATACAAACATGCAGTTTCTCCGTAGCAGGTCAGCAAAGCTCATGCCACACTCCTGGTGTGAAGCCAGCCTAAAAAAAAATCTACTTTTTGCTATAGTAAGCAAAATCATTAAAAATGCAGCTCTGAGAATTTTACATCCTTAACCTTTAGCATAAAATCACTGCCTCATAAGATTTAAAGGCAATCTGTTATTGTCAGCCCAGTCACGTTGACAGCATAGAATTGAGGTTTGACTCTCAGCAGAACCTTTATTTTCCCATAAGTCGCATGCAACTCGAGATCCTCAGGCGGTTCTGATTGTCCTCCTCTCCAGACAGAACAGAAAAGGTGAGTGGGGTTTTGCCACTGGGACCTACAGACTGCTGCGGAGAAAAGGACTTCATTTTATTGACCAGAACCAATCTTTCCAGGCGCTGTACTTTGACTAACATAATTGCGCATGTGATGTATGATAAATGTTATTGAGGAAGATGCTGTCAGTCATCAGAAAGAAGGTGAAAGTTGTTCATAAAGCAAGGATGGTAGGTCCTCCTGCATGTCGGTATCAAGAGAAATAAAGCCCCTCACCTGACTGTAAAATACTCTCGCTGAGCACTTTAAAAAAAAAAAAAAACCTCGTACTTGTCTTGAGAATTACTTTTATTTCAAAATCGCATATCATGTTTTGATTGTTTGGTCTATGTTGTCATCACTACATTTACTGCATTTCACATTTCCACTGTTCCTTTTGTAGGTCATTTTAACAATATTCACAAATAAAACATGATCAGTGACATAATTCTACAGTTTAATTCTCTATATTTACTCACTCTGCATACATTGCACTACAAATTACTACTGCAAATGTTCATTGCCACACTTTCTATGAAAAGGACTGCAGTTACCGCAATCCACTGTATAATCAATAAAAAAAAAGGAGCATCGATTTAGTCTGTTTTAAACAAACAGACATGTGAAAGTACACTCCTCTGCACATTTTCTCTCCAGTTTGTTGTTCCTCTGAAAATGATACATAAAGCCTGACTGTTGCTTTCGTGTGGTTCATGTTAAAAGTGCAGGTGTTGCAGATGAGATAAAATAACACCGGCTCTGTTACAGATTCAGGCACCACTGCATGCAATACCAAGCAGGCAGACAGCTGCTTATTAAAATGCTCTGCTATCATTCCTATCCAGCGCATACTGTATGTCTCCAGTGCATGGCATGAAGTAGAGGCTTGGATACACCAACAGAAGGAATATGAGATCTGTGATATTTCCAACTGCTGTGATCAGTCCATAATTACATGACTCTACTAAAGAATTCTTTGTGACGAGCGGACAGGAAAGATAAAATCGAGGAGGCTCACCCTCATTGTCTGCACTATTAGGAGAGAAATGGGCCCGGCGATAATGTTCTTTTGAGTCTGAAGAGAGGGGAGGCACGGAAGATTCAGAGTCAGAGTCATTGGGATGCAGGTCAGACTGTTGCAGGTGCACGTCTGACAATGAATGTGTCAAACACAGCATGCTCCAGGTGGAGGTGGTAAAAACATGCACCTATGCTCACTTCTTATATGAAGAATACATCAGAGCCATATTAGGACTGGACAGAGCAGTGAGGCAAAGCATGTAAATATGTTGCACGCTGACTATTCCCCATCACGGACATTTGTTTGTCATAAAGGAAATAAAATGAAAGGGCAGAATGGGCAAAATAGGGTGAAAATTTCTACATTGTTTTTTATCAACATCTCAATTTTTTTTTCCAAAACGGGATTTGAAAATGAAAAAAACAGCCATCATGCAAGCTATAAAGAATAGATCAGAGAAAAAAAAAAAAAAAAAAAAAAAAGAATAGATCAGAGAAAACAGAGCCGAGTCTACTGCACTTTGCAGTCAGGAAAAATCAATACAGCCATCTGTAATGCGAGATCTTGTGGATTTAAAGGAACCTATTTTATAATGCTCCGTCATAAACATTCGGGCTATGTTTTATTCACACCTGAAAAGAGTGGACGGCACAGCTGTGACGATCAAAGCTGCTCCACTGAAACGCGTTGTTCTCTACAGAGCTTGGCTTTGTGTGAAGCCTAAGTCAAAAAATCTTTACAAAATGACTCCAGAGGTACTGTGTCTGTACCAAATAACTCTGAGTGTCACCAGAAAAAGCCAGGCTGTCATGCCAGCTTTGAAAGTGAGATCCTTGAGGCAGCAGCTTCCATTTGTGAAATGTTTTTCTAACGTCAGCACTATACCTTTACACAGCCCTGCATATATGTTGAGCTTCTCCTCAATACAGATTAGAGCTGTTTGGTTTTGGGAAACGGTTTTAAATACCAATATAGTTGAAATAGCAGTCTGTTTACCAGATGGAAAGATGGAGGTCGGTCAGGTTTCCTTTGTTTGCTTTCCACACTTTCCTCCCACGCCTTAGCTTTACTCTACTGTGTGGCTCTCCTGGTCAAATATCTGATTTGTGAGTCATACCTAGCCTCTATACCCATGGAGAAACATGCTGGTTGTCTTAAAATATACTCTGGCAGGGCAGCCATGCAAGAGCTTACAGGCCCGGCACGGAGTACTGGAGCGGCCCAGGGGACTGGCACGGAGTGAGCGGGAGGGACGGAGAGTGGGGGGAATCGACTGGGAAAAAGAGAAGTGGGTGTAGAGAAGGAGACAGTGGAAGGTCGTGTTAGATAAAGGATTATAAAAGCCTAACTTTTTGTCACGTAATACCAAGCTGGTCCAGTAGTGTGGGCAACTCCAAAGGACTGGTGTTTGTGACTGCGCTAGCGAAAAATGTGCTTCAACAATACACATCCAGAATGGTCCAACACTGTGCAGGGAAGGTTGTGGCAGGATATGATGCCCAGACAATGAGCAAGACTTGTGAAGGAAATAAGAGCTCAGTGGGGGCTTAAAAGAAAACAGCCTCTGCTATCAAACACATCTATTTTATTTCTTTACTTAGTTGTGTTTTTTGGAACACAATCTGGAGGAAACAAAACTTCAGCTTGTGTTAAATCACTGGCAAATAAATGTTTCTTTCATACCAGAATCAGGAGCCTGGAAGTGATTATGTTTGTTCTTCATCTGTTCATTCACCACTTATAAAAAATATGATCAATACAATTTGCTTGAGAAAGAAAGAAAGAAAGAAAGAAAGAAAGAAAGAAAGAAAGAAAGAAAGAAATATGGATCAAATATTTCTAAATGCTCTTGATGTCGAATTAGAGGTAATGTTCCATGAAAAATATTATTTAATCAAAATGAAGGGAAAACTGAGTTTTCTGCTAATGTGTTTTGCTGTAACAGCAGCTATTGAACTGTGCTAAATGACAGTCAACAGATCCTAATAAATTCACACATGTAAATCTTTTATTTTGATCAGTAAATGGGACATTTTTACAACCTCTTGAAATTATTCCTCGTTGATGTAAATTCTGATACACATATACCTTTACTAATGTCAGATTAAGTGGTGGTTTTAGTTGTGTTCATGACAATGATTTACAAAAGTAATTATTTGTAAAATTTATTTTTTTGAATACATATAAACCAAGATCATTTCAAATGTGACAATGTGTCATCTGAATTATCCAATTTCTTTTTTTTTTTCCTTCACTTATTTTTTATGGCAATTGTTTTTTTTTTTATTTCTAAGAATTGTTTGTTGGACTTTACAATATAATGTAAAGAATTAAAGCAAACAATTTGAGCGACGTTATGATTTGCATCTTTAAATGCTTAAATCCTCAAATTTTTACTTCTGCACTCAGACTAAGTACAGTATCTAACATCATAAATGGTGGAAGTTGAAGTCCATCTTTTTCTTTCCAGCTCATTTATTCAAGCCTGTCTTATAAAACTTCTGAAAAACAAAGAGAAACATTCTGGTTGTGGCTAAATGCATAACAGACATGTCCAATCAATGAGGATGGTCATCCTTAATCATAACCTTCATTTCGCCTCAGACTTAAAGTGGCAGAAGTCAATCCTTCAAAATAAACAACTGATCAATGTGGAAAATAATTCAAAGAGAATAACATAATTATTTTAGTTCCTCTCACCTTTACTTGGCACATTTTTATCTTTTAGTTGATTTAAAACCTATTATTGGGCATCTGTCTGTTTAGATAACAGACAGTAGCTGTGAATTGATGCATGTGAAGCAGTTAAGACCTGAAACAAAAAGATTTGTGCAAATGTGGCACTGAGAGCAAAATCAATGTAATCTATGTCCATTATCTGATGGATATCTAAATGAATAATTACTGAGTTTGTAGGGCATGTAATGTCTTATAACAGTGTCTTAGAGAAAATCTAACATTTATAATCTGCATCATGTTTGTGTTATTCAACTTGTTGATGTTATGGGACGCTGTATTGCTAACTGGGCGGGGGGGGGGGGGGGGGGGGGGGGTATATATTGTATACAATGGGAATGTTTGGCCCGGAAGGGCAAAGGGCTTTGAAGGATGCAGGTTGATACTGTTTGGTTTGCCACTAAGATTATGTAACAAGAATGAAGATGACTGAATCTACAATGACATAAAAATCAGTTCTAGATTAAAGATAGACCGTGCACAGAAAAGCGGCTCGTCAACTTACTTCCGGGCCAAGCAATCACAGTTGCTTTGTATAGACTTAGCTCCTTCAACATTAGTCTGAACCCTTTGCCTACTGGGCCAAACATCTGATTAACCAGTGATGCATTTCACATATATGTCACCTGCCCAGGTAGCAATACAGCTCCCCGTAATAGGAACAAGTTAAATAACAGTTTAAAATCTGGCACTATTATTCTTGTCAAGAAAAATGACATTCTGTGTGAGCCACGATTGCTGCCTGCAAATATAAACTTTTGGTTTAGCTAGTTCTTTGATGTTTTCTTTTGAGATGTTTTAAAAAGGTTTTGGTGTTGTGTGTGGTTATTTTACTGTTTGTCTATATAAAAAAAACCTTTTAAGATAACATTCAGTTGAGTTCTTATTATAAAAATAACTTACACATCCAGGTTGCATGGTACATCCAGAGTGCTGCCCTATTTTTCCCTTGCTTCACACTTTGATCACCATTTTTTGCTTTGTTGTTCATATAGATTAGAAAACTTTGGCTGTGTCTGTTGCTTTTCTGATGCAATCGGTTTGATCTACATTAAATGTAATAATTAAACAATATTAGATTAAATTTTTATATGTATTTTATAAGTTGTTACATTTAATAATTCCAATTAATGTTTTCTTACTAACAGGTGGATGGAAATGGTAAATGGACTTGTAGTGGCTGGAAATTATTATTATTATTATTATTATTATTATTATTATTATTATTATTATTATTATTATTGTTATTATTATTATTATTATTATTATTGCCCTGCGATGGACTGGCGAGCTGTCCAGGGTATACCCTGCCTGTCACCCAAAGCCAGCTGGGATAGGCTCCAGCTTCCCCGCAACCCTAAATTGGGATAAGCGGTTCAGAAAATGAATGAATGAATGATTTTTTTTTTTTTTAAATTACTGTTCTTTTTTTTTCTTTTTTTTTTTTTTTTTTTTTTTTACAAACAGGTGGTTATTGTAATAAAAATCATTCAAAATATTCCTCAAAAATATTAATTTGGACTAGCTATGACTGTTGTAGAGATCTGTTAGCTAACCCAAAGTGCCTTTCTTTTATTTTATTTTATTTTATTTTATAACAAAGGTTAAAATATCAATTATGGAGAAAAACAGAGATAAGACAAAGGATATCAAAAGTTAGAAGGGGAAAACTCAGAAAACAACTGAGGGCAGATTGTCTCGGCTTGGGATAAAACTGGCAGCCTGAGGTCCACTCTGGGCAGGAAGTGTCTGCTGATCATCTGTGTCATCAGTCCCTGTCATCAGTCTCCACGCAGACTGATGACAGGGAAGGAGAGGCACACAGGAGGAAGAGGTTCTTTCAGCAGAAAGACATGGAGGGGCAGAGCACAAGGGAGCGGGGCTGAAAATCACAGGTTGTGTGACGGAGCACTGATGAAACGCAGCTTTGACAAAAGGAGCATTTGAGTGAGAATAAGAGATGCAGATGGGTAGGAAGAGGGGGGGGGGGGAGTGACAGAGAGAGGGAGGGGAAGCTGTAACTTTCCCCCGCCTTTCCTCCCTGCCTCCTCGGCTGAGTTGGCAGTGCCACGCTCTGGTAAAGAGAGATTACCAAAGCCCTGCCTGAGGTTGCGTGTATGGACACAGTCATTACCTCTGCCCTGCTAACAAATGGCACTGCTGTCTGGATACAAAGCCACGTCTGTCTGATCCCCGCCATGCAACAGAGCTGTTGAACCTTGATTTAGCAGGAAAGATGTAAAACTTGATAGCTGCTCAATCTCTTTATGGGCCTGTTTATAGCATAGTATTATTTTTTTTCTTTCATAGAATTTTATTGACTGCAGGTATTTTACAAGGCCAGGCACTGGAGCTACAAATAAATCTTCTGAAAGTTTTTTTCCAGAGGCAAATATTTATTCTGTTATGTGTTGGGTGTGTAAAATTGCTTTCAAAATGGCTACTTGGTCAGTTTGTAGGGTTATGCATGCAGTGTGAATGTGTGTACGTCTTGTGTACAATCTGTGCATTGGCATTCTGCCTCAGACGGCATGGGGTTATATTGTATCTGTCAGAGCACGCTGTCATTTCCGCCGTCGCCGTGGAGAGTTGTTGCAAACGGCCGAGTGGAGCTGACTGATGTCAAGATATACTTAGAAGCTAATCATGCAGCAAATAGAGGCACAGGGATTCTTGCAAGAAGAACTGCCAGGCTGCCTTCATTCCAATCAAAGCCTTTCATGGGAAACGTTTCAGCCCTGCCACTCACAGCTCATTTGGACTCATGTTTCTCAGGGTTTCTATTGGATTAATAAATAAAAAAACGGAGACAGGGTCCAACTTTTTGTAGTCTTTGACACCATTATATTTACTTCACTGTCTTCTATATAAAAGCACCATGGAAGTCTTTAATGGACTGTCATATTCCTCTTTTTTTTTGCGTGGAAACAGCATGTCTTTTCATATTTTCAGCTTCCCCACCCCTTTAGAGCGTCAGGGTAGATGCTTGTCATCACCCTGACTGAGAGTTGTGCTGTGCCATATGTTGATTTTTTTTTTTTTTTTTTTTCCAAATACCATTCATTTCCACTGTGGGCAAACCGAGCAGAGCTTGCTGCATCTGCAAGAATTGCTCCCAGCTCATCAGAATCATCACCTTCACATTAGCAGAGCGGGACAGATAACGTACAAACATTACTGTCTCACACCTTTATTTAGAGCTGGCCATGGTGCTTGTGGGCTGCTGAATATGAGAGTCCAACCAAAAGGCCACGGCACTCTAATTAACTTCACCTGGCATTCCCATAAACCGCGAATGTATCTAACCTTTACACAACCTCGCTTAGTCACCTCTTCTCTTTAACACCCAGGTTGAAATTCTCATTTAATGTCAGTAAGCAGATTACCGCCCTCCCCCACCTCTTTCCTTCTCTTGCCTTTTTTCTTTTTCCTCAACCTTCCTTAGACTCCACCAACAGATTTTTATTCAGGGCGACCACAGCACTTTGTGCTGGTAAATCAATAAGGCAGTGTCCCCTATAACAGACCCCTGTGTTTTCCCTCCATCGATTCTGTCAGCATAGATACATTCAAGCGCAAGCTGGGCGATTACCCTCAGCAATCCTAACTTTGATCTACACTGTAGATGGCAGGTGCCAGACATCAGCTTTGGGTAATTGCGATGCTGAAAGGGGCAGTGTTAATCGTCCTCTCTTGGCCTGACTTTAGTAGCTCATGATTAGTTAATGCTTATTGTTGGTCAGCCATTGATGCAGACTGTGTTAATTCATCCACGCCGTCTTCACGCCCAGCTGTCTTTGTATAACCGATGTCTTTGTGCAAAATGGTGTGTTTTGCATGCCAGACAAGTACATTACAGATAGTAGCAATTAATCTTAAACCTATTATTTCCAGAAAATATTGTAAAATGTTGATGAAATATATTTTCTCTTTGTCAAGCTTATTATTTCTTCATTATCAGTCTGACTAATGATAATGTAACAAGAGCTTATTTTGGTATTAGATATGCGAATCACTTGTGTCTGTGTGAGAGAAGTGGTAAAGCTAAACTTCGTTTCTGACAATCATGTATTGTGGGGGATTAATTACTAATTTCCAGAGAGAGAAATGCAGATAAGGCACGATCTAATCAGTTCAGCAAGCCAGCACTGCATTGTCTCATAATTTCAGCAGGTTATCATCAACATTTTCTCAGCACCTTTGCTATGCCTGGAGGTCAGAATCGTGCTAAGAAATAACATTTAACAAAAAGCTGAATGTTTGTGCTGTGATGAGAGGTGGATTCCTGAGGAACAAGGAAAAGAAATCATTTCAGCAGAGCACAAGCCTGGGACAAAGTAAAACGACATTGCTTTCTTAAATGTTTCCCTGCAGCAAAAAGCTCCTGTGAGACAAATGTTCGAGCTGCTTTGTGTCCCAGCTGTGGCAGAGATAGGATGAGATTCAACAACACTGTAACACTCCTCAGCTTCACAGTGTTACAACCACGTTTCTGATAGACAAACTCCAACCATATGCTCCAAATAGGTGCTTCACTTCTGAGAAAGAGTCTTTTGAAATTCAAATCTCAGTTTGACAATTGTTTTTCCATTACTCTGCCACTGTCCATCTTTGACCCAGTATGCTCATTATAAGCAACCCTGAGGCGACTTGTGATTCACACTAAATTTGCTTAATGGTACTCCAAGTTGGTGTTGTTTTGATTTACTGAAAAATTTTGTGACTTTTATTCTGTAGTGATTTTAAACATATTGAGACATCATGACATCCTTCTCTGCTTCTCAGCTTGTCGCCTTTGTTCAATTGACCCTCTTTGAGTTGTGGGTCAAAGCTATAACTCTCACTCTGAGTTGAAGTGGTCCCATCAGCGCACCACTGTGTCCTCATTCCTGTGCTTCCCCAGTGTCCGGTTGCTTTTGATCACTCTAACAAAAATGGATGGCATTCGTATGATGCTTATATTAGAATCTGAGATGGGTTACTGCAAGGGGTTCAAGGAAAAGGGACATATATCCCTGTTTGAACATCCTGCAAAGTGGCCATTTTAAACTGTATCACCATCAGCTGAAAATTGCTGTTTTACAAACTTAAATATTTAGGATTTTATCAGGTAGAAACAACTAAATCACCAAATTCTCACTTCAAACTTGTTACACTTTGATGCTCAGGCAGGTGCCCCAGGCTTCCCATTTCAAGACATTTTTGATTATTCATTAGTTAATCCAACTTGTGTGAAATTTAGCTTTGTCTTTTTTTTCTTTTTCATGTTTTGAGCCAAGACTGCAGGCTCAGCAGTTTCCTTTGGAGTCATTTGTAGATATTTGATGGTGAATTATTATTATTCACCTTCCTTGGTTTGTGTGGCCTGAAGGCAGCTTCCTGTGATCTTACATGCATTGGCTGTATCTGTCCAAATTCATGTCTCCGGTTGTTATTCAGTCGCTTAAAGCTCGGGAAACACAGTTTTAAACTTGCATAGATATTTCTTTGCCTCAGTTATCAACTTTTCAGTACAAGCCTGACTAACCTTTTTGCCATTTCAGGCCAAAGAATCCTTCGTATAGCTATTTAAGTACTTCACAGAGTTGCATCTAAACAGTCAATAAACACTCCTGCTTAATCAATAAATCAATCAGATGTCATTTTGTATAGCATTATTGGAGGAAATGCTAAATAGAATACAAGCGCAAAATAGCTTAAATAGAATAAATTAAGTAAATGTATTAAAACAATATTTCCTAATCCTCCACTGCATCCTTCCCCAGATACAACCTTCCTCCAAGCACGATGCACTGAACACTGGTGTACTGAATTAAAACCAAAAACAAGTCAATACAGAGGACTACAGAAATGAGGAACTGAGTAAACACAATTACATTTAGGTCTCATTAATATTGTAGAATTGCTTTTTGGAAGCTGTTGGGGAAGGTAAGGACGCTGCAAAATTATTTAGTTCTAATATCCTTAGAGGAAAGACTCTAATGGCCCATAAACATAAATAAAATAGTAATATATTTCTTTTTATTGAACTTCAGAGATCAAATAAACAGATTATTTCCAGCAGAATCATAAAAAAAATTAGTAAATTAAAAATATATATATATGTACAGGCCTAGGCCAGTTTACAGAGCCCACTTCGAGACCAGATAGAAATATATATAAAAAATAAATAAATGTACAAATAAGTAAACCCAGCTCGAAGTCACACAAAATAATGGAAAACATAGTCCGAGGTTATGTTTTTATGTTTAGTTATTTTGTGCATTGCATGCATGCATTTTCCCAACTGCTTAGTCCGATGAAGAGTCATGGGGAAGCTGGAGCCTATCCCAGCAGTCTTAAGGCAAAAGGCAGGGTACACCCTGGACAGCTCGCCAGTCCATCGCAGGGTATTTTGTGCACTTTTAGGTTGTATTTCTAATGACAGCTCCTGATCTAATTGGATCAGTGGAAAGTTACAAACACAGTGTCCTACATAACAATGATATATTTAATAAAAATTACTTAAAAAAATGTGTTGAAAAACAATGAGATTTGCAGTACAAACGAGTACACACTAGTAGTCTCAACCTGGCAACCCCAATGAAAATCTTCTGGCTCCATCACTGCTTTGCAGGAGAATATTTTTCTCATCTTGTTTCTAGTAACTTCCTACCCCTCTCTGTGAAACTGTTACACGTTTATGACAAAAACACCTGACCTTAAGATTGTTTATGAGTGTTGATCAAAGTAACCACAACCACAAGTCACCTTGTTCATGAAGAATTTATGGCATCTATCAAATGAAGAATTTGGGAAGGTAAGAAGAAGAACACCTGCAGACCATTTAAAGGTTTTGGAACATTTGCAAAAGTGGCTAATATATATTTTTGTAGGGCTCAACTGACTGAAGTCGCTTTATATCCCTGTGTTGTCCATTTACTTCTGTACTTGTCCAATAAATTGCACAGCTGTTATGTAGTTCATAAAATTGAAGTAGCTCCGGCATCTGATGTGGATGCCTCCCTTAGGATGCATCCCTGGAGCGAGGTGCACCAGGTACATCCCACCAAGAAGAGATCCAAAGAAAGATGTTAGAGGAATTCATTTAATTTTGTTACAAAGAAAAGCAGTGATAGAGCTTGATATGGAGTACAAGGAAAGTGAACAGTTTTGCATTTGTCTCTATATTATTTATATTTATTTTAAGCCTATACTCCATAACCTATTATTCTGTACATATTCATGTGGAAAAAAAGTAGCACAAGTCCACATTGTATGATTCTACATTTTCTAGTGTTTTTTTGCAGGTTTTAGCAAAGCTACAGGGTGATGAAGACGGATTAAAGCCTCATCGGGGGGTAACTGTAATAGACCACTTACAATGCTGTGCTTCCACTTCTTAAAAAGTGCTGCAAAGACATTTTTAGCCAAAAGCCTGTAATGCTAACAGTTGGAGATGACAGCGCTGCACGTTGCCGAGGTAACAGACCAAATGCAGGTTATGCAAAGTATTACAAAATGTTAATTTATTCTTAGATGATCAGCCAATATTATAAGATAAAATATATGCATAAGCAGTTCTCCCTTTGTTAGCAATACCATCTTTATATCATAAAAGCTAGATAGGATCGTCTTGATATCAAACGTCTTCTTTCATGCAGCCTACAGAGCCTCAATGGCTGTAAACGATGCACATGCTTGGTGGGTTTCTCAGCCCGGCTACAGGACTGTAATCGCAGGTGTAACTGTGCCTGGATTCCCTGGATCAGCCTAAAATATCCCTAACTTTCCCACCTCCACCATCCTGACAGCCTCATGATGTGCTGGCCTGCTGATTATTAGCAAGTACACTGTGACTTACTCACATCTATCCTGTAATTTATCCCCTGTTACAGACACAATATTTTAGTTTCTTTTGCACACAGTCTGACATGCTGATTTCCACATTTCCAGTTTCTTCTTTCAGCTTTGTTCCTAAAATTGGTTTTATATTTAGTGTTTAGAGACTTGAGTGGTATCAGCATTCTCATATAACTCTTGGCAAGAAAGTATGTTGCATTGCACTATTTCTTTAGCCTTTAAGTATAGCTGACCCTGGTAAAACACTATATCTATAATATGTGACTCATTGCATTGTAGGATTCTTGGCAAAAATACTTTTTCGTTCCACTGTGGGGATTTCTCCGAGCACTGAGCCAGTAGTTTACAGTGTGCAGATATCCCACTCTGAATACAAAACTGAAAACACTTGAATAAAATAAAAGGTAGCAAATATAGTGAACCGCACAGCAAATGAAAAGATATTTCAAATACAACCGTTCAAAAATGTGATTTGTCAGAGCATTTGCCAAGGCTACTGCTATGATGCTGCACCAGAATAGGAACAGCATGACTAAACTTCCATCTCCCCCCTCCATCTCCACGTCTTCTCTTTCAGATCCCACAGATCAGTTATGCATCAACAGCCCCAGAGTTGAGTGACGACAGGCGCTATGACTTCTTCTCGCGGGTGGTTCCCCCAGACTCATTCCAGGCCCAGGCCATGGTGGACATTATCCGAGCCCTGGGCTGGACTTATGTCTCCACTATTGCCTCAGAAGGCAGCTATGGCGAGAAGGGCGTGGAGGCCTTTACGCAGCTCTCCAAGGAAGCAGGTGAGGGGAAGGTGACCTGCGATGAGCTTTTCCAGAAAATTACATTTGAATTTCAAAATGCATTTTGAAGATATACATTTGGACTCACTCTAAAGAAGATTAGTTTGCATTTTCAATTCATCATAAAGTGTGTTTTGGGCAGATTAATTATTGATCTGTTTGGCAACTTCTGCTGTAGTTCCCCAGTGAGTTGTGGAGTGTTACTGGAAATGTAGACAGGGAAACAGCTGACAGGGAGGATGCCCGGTCACAGAGAACAGACTGAACTCATGTCCCTGTTTGGTTTTTTTGTTTTATCCACCATGGAGAATTTTTTTGGTAAATGCACCCAGAAAAGAAACTGTTTGAAAAGTCTAATGTGTCCTTCTTGTCCATAAGAGAAGCAAAAGAGGGCTCATTGGGGAGTATTTTATTTTACTTTCGACCCATATGTTTAACTCAGACTCATATTTTATCACTTATAGAGGGAGTGTATGACTCAGAGGAGTAATGATGGGCCTGTAAGTTTAAGAAAAAAGCGTCTAGACATTTTTAACTGAAAATACACAAGTGGAAAAAGAGCGAGAGACTAAAACACTGAATGGTCTACAAAGCAGGATAAGAAAATCATTCTTGCTTGTTGGATCTTGTTGTAGAACAATCATGGTGATATTTTTTAAAGTGGATGCAGTCTTTTGTCAAACAGCTGCATTTTTATACTTTAAAATGTTTGGATGAAGAGAAGCGATTTACATTCAGACATTCGGTTATGATTTTGCTTTCACTGGTCTAAAAAAAATCGTGCAGATGCTCATCTCACCAGTTTATTCTATGTTGCTGCTATTGTTGGCATTACGTGGTATATGTCAGTCGGCAGTCACTGCTAAGGCCAGGATAAACAGAGTGGGTATACGGTGCAATAGGTCAGTATATTTGATCAAATCATATGGTTCACTGTGCCTCAGACTGGAGTCTGCAGACACTTTTCACAGTTGCAGTTTGGCTGCGAGGTGACATTGCTGCCTTATCACAAAACACAGTCAGATTGAACAATGTTTTTTTTTTAAATTATTTATTTAATGTGAAAATGTGCAGCAGCTGCCATTTGTTTCCTTTTTTCACCTTCAAGAGAAATGCTACCTGAGCTGGAAAAATTACCCTCTCAGCCGTGGCAGAACATCCACGTCACAGGGGCAAGTCTTTTGCGGCTTCTTGCCTCCATTTATGTGGATCTTAATCTGTTTCTTGTACATGTTCAGGGACGAAGCTCTGCCTCTTCTTCTCATAGACTAATGTGTGGAAAACTCTAAAATGAGAAAAAGCTAATGACATCCCACAGGCACCAATCAGAAGTCCAGCCTGCATGAATATTTTATCTGGGCGCGTTCGTGTCCAGTGCAATCACTCAGTAAAACTTTAAGAAGCTGTTTGTGGCTGCGTAATTTGCATCAACAGACAGAGAGAGAGTGAGCTAGGACGAAACAGAGATACTCTCACCTCTGTAAGAGCAAATAAGGAAAACTCCTGATTGATGGCTTGTTTTGGAAGTCTCAATTCCTCTTATGTCCTGAAAGAAACTGTTTCTTTTTTGTTGGTTTTTGCAGGCAGATTTCTACTGGTGTTTCTTTCTTTCTTACACAAAGAGCAGTAAGCAGTGTGGTATAATTATAATTCCCAAACAGCAACAAAAGACATAAAGAATTATAGGCCATTGTTGTTGTGCTCTCGTTCTGCTGCTATTGAGCTCCAGTCACTGCATTTTTTTGCACTCAGACACAAATGAGAATTATTTCCTGCAAAGAAAAGCTTCCTGTATGGAAGAACTTATCTTAAACAAACACATTAATTATAAAAATGGCATAACTGCACATTCAGGGTTCATTTACTGGATGTAGTTCTGCACTAAAACTAACTGGAATGGACCAAATAAAAAAAATAATAAAAAAATTCACTGTTAGTACAAAAGAGAGTCTAGAAAGAATGTTAAAAGAAAAAAATTGTGTTGTGACTAAATGTATAAATAACAACGCGAAAACAACAGCATTGTTGACTGGATGTTATTGCAGAATCTGTGCAAACTGATCCGTAAGGGCCTGAGACGTTTCTGTGTGGCTGCCTTGTTCAGTTGCGTTGAAATGTCAGATGCATTAGTAGGATTCTCGCTTCACCACTTCAAGGAGAACCATCTTGCAGACTAATGCAATATGGGTGCCCATTACCCCAAGCTGAGACTAGAATGGTCAGCCTGTATTGATCTTTTCCTTTTTTTTTTTTTTTTGTTCCAGTGTCTCTCCATCATTTGTGCACTATGGTGTTGTGCACCCTCCATCTAGCTTGAGGTGAAGCTGGCAAAGATAAATCTTGTTTGTACTTTTCAGTGTCTGTCTGGACTCGGTCCAGAGTGATGCAGTTTGGTTTTAGGATCAGATAAAAAAAAAAAAAGATTTGCAGTTGGAGAACCTCCCACAAAGTCTCACTGAGGAATTGACTACAGATAGTAGCACAACTATGCATTCTCAGGTCTGGTTTTAACTGTGAGGATAAAAATCTGCAACTTAAGTGCACTGGACTCATATATAGAGAGGTCTGATGCATCTTACAAGCTCCGTAAAATAGAGCACCATTTTTCTGCATGACCTCTCGACATTGCCAAGTCCCAGGCCAGCACTGGAAAGGCTGGCAGGATAAGAAAGGGCACACAGATGTAGAACGTGAATATAAGCTGTATGTCAGCCAATTTTGATGTGCTCCCAAGTGTTCAGGCAGGGAGACTGGATGGAGCAGGTCTGCCTTTTGACTGTTGAGGTGATAAATATAATTACAGCATTATAGACCCCCTGGAGGTTCTGGTATGTAGGGGTGTACAGTTCAATAATATAATAGACATTATAGGCTTTTGAAGTCAAACAAGACTCTTTTAGTTCCATCTTCCTGCTAAAAGACTTGAGACTGTGAGATTATTGGACATGTTCCATGCTATGCTCACTTAGGGACTGTCCGTGGATTATAGATAATCGTCTTGTACTTGCTGCTGTCCATTTGGGGTTTGAAATGTGTTTAACATCATTATCCTGTTGCATACATTTGCCTCTTTTTTTGTCCTTTTGTTCCCTTGTCAATTCTTTTTTTTTTACCAGATTCAGCAGAGCAATGAAGCGTCATCGGCTGCAACACAAGTCCAAAGATGTTCAATATGCTTTACAGTGGGAGAAGTGAAATCCTGTACTCGTTCTTTTCTCCAAGTACACTGTCCCATCGTTTTTAACTTCACTGGCCAACATAAGTTGTGTCCAAAATACGACAGACTTTCAGAATTATACAATGGGGATGCAGGATTTTTTTTGTTGACACTCTCATGAAAGCTGGTATTATATCAAAGTTGCTGCACTATAGAGCAGCACACCATGACCGCTTAATCTCAGTCTTACAAAAAGTTTTCATGTTTTTCATTCAAGCAATTACTATAATCTCCCTTTGGGATTAATCAAGGTTTTTTTTTTTTTTTTTTTTTAAATTCAATTTATCTAATTTAACCCAGTTCATTTAATTCAAACAGTAGTGACAATTTGACTTTATAGCATTTGTAAAAGCAGCACTTTGTAAAGAATGATTTTTCTCAGCTCAGTTGTCCTCCGCTGTTCTTGTTATCTAACATTTCTTTACTACAAAACAAATGAAAGAAAAGACTTTCTGAAAACTTTTGACATGTAAGAGCCATCTTTGCTGTAGGCATCAATTATTTTCATTTTCAGACTACCTCGCCCCCCCCCCCCCCCACCCCCCACCCACCACACCCAACACACAATAAAACAAAAGGAAAGATTGCTTATTGTTGAAGCAGGAGTCGATGTTTTATTTAAAAAAAAAGAAAAAAAAAAAAAGAATGATTTCTTGCGGACAAAACATCGGGGAAGTGAGGTAAAACCTACACTGCACTGTTAAATGTAGAAAACAGAAACTATAAATCCATTTTTTATCTTTTGGTTTAGGTTCAGGATATGTGAATTACTCGTTTTATTCATAGTGATAAAATTACTGGACATTGGTTGGAGATGGAGTAAATGACTTTCGTTTCCCAACAACTGACATTTCTCTGCCTCACATCACACGTCTCTAACCCTGACAGACGAGCGGCTCTCCTTTAAATCCACTCTTTGAATCCACGACTCTTTGAGGCCCATCTGCCTTCCAGGGACAGGTCAATGCAGTCATACCCACAACACAGAAATTCTGACACAACATTGTATTGTCATCATGCCAGCCTCTTTAACAAACTGTCTTACCATATGACTGACAGACAGATGAGGCATTCTGCAGGTATTTAATAATTCAGCCTCTGCTGCACAACCATCAACCCAAAAGTCGTTAGGGCAGTTTTAAGCCTGCAGCACATTCTTCCCTGAAGATGGGTTCTGCTCCAAATGCTTCTTATCTTCATCAGCGGCTCTTGCGGTTTCGGTCTCTATTATTGACTATAGTGACCTATGATCCATCTCTGCTCAAGACTATTAAATGCTCGTAACTCTTTACAAAACTCTGCAGGGCTGTACTCTTAATGGATTTTCATGAGACTTGGGCTCTTTTTCTTTCTCTCTGTAGTTAATGTGTGTGATTTCGACATGCAGACATACAGCTCTGTGGAGATAAAAGGTGCTGCTAATGTGGTGTGAATTTGTCAGAATCAGATGTAACATGCAACTTGGAAGGGCAGTGTCACACTCTTGGTGCTCTAACTTAAATGATCTGAAATTTCTGAGCTGAAACAGAGCTGCAATGCCCCTCCTTGGAGACCAACAGCATTTTCCTTCTTTGCACACATGACACCAAGTACATTTCCTTATAACAAGTTAAGTAACAACTGGGCCACTGGCAGGATTTCCATTTTTATGTTTAGTCCACTCAGGCTAGATAGCAGCAAGCATCTGAGAAGTCTCTTGGCACTTGCTGCGTCTTTTCTCACATCAAGAAAATCCCCAGTTTTGCCTGCTGATACTCAAAAATGCATGTCTAAGAACAGTCTCAGAAGTTATCATTTTACTGTCCTTTGCCTGAAGAAAAACCACAGAAAACTGACTGGAAATGTGTGATCTGCCAACTAAAAGTAATGAGCCAGAGGAGAGCGGCAATTAGGAGATCCCTCCATTTCTCTGTCTATTTAGAGAAACTAGAACTGAGAGCTTATTGGGTAGACTATTAAAATGTTTGAGTGGGAGAAATTTAATTGGTTTTGGTAAATCGATGCTGTTGACTCAGGACATAAGCCATCACTTGAGTCCAGGCTTACAGTTGTTAGGGTTATGACCCAGCACAGGTGATATTATTATCTGTTCATCTGAAGTTCTTGAAAGGTTAGCTTGTCCTCCACCCCCATAATTACCCAACAAACCTGAAGCAAAGAGCACTTTGATACATTTTTTTTTTTTAGTTAGGGACAGTTTTGCTGCTCCATCTGATAATGAGCTGTTGAATATCATAACAAAGGCACTATCTGTTGTAGTAATCTGCTTTAATGCTTTGCTAAGTACAGTATGTACCAGCTATTTAGTGAGTCACCAAGGCAATCAGGGCTCTTCATCCTGAACAAACTCATCACTGATGACCTGTCTGAGAGTGATTTATTGTTAGCGTTAATATCCTCTTTGTTTGTTATTGCCAGCTGTGCAATCTGATTGGTTCACATTCCAATAAGAGATGTTTGATAATGACTTAAAATGAAAAGTCAATGGTGAGCCGTTGTATTATTTCAAATCCATAATATTAAATCTGTTGCTTTATGTCCCAGTTGGTGTGGAATATTGGATTTTTTTATGTTTATAACTCTCTCTCTGTCTGAAATGATGCTGGTGCTCAGCTGGAAGGCGTTCTATAAGTGTTATATTGCATGCTGCTGTGGTTTGGAGATCATTGCCAAAATGTAAATGCATACACTGGAAGACCATTTGGACTCTTTAGCAGGCATGACAGCTTCATCTAGCTCTCGCTATTCAGTGGAGATCTGTCTCCCTCTCCACATGTGCAAGATTCCCTAAGAAAAACCAGCAGCCACTGTGTCCTAAGGCTTTTTAGCCTGTATGTGCACATCTGCGTGAGAAAGTGAGTGAATGGGTGAGTTCATCCCAGAAGCCTTATCATTTTTTACTTCTATCTCATGAAAAAAGGTGGAATCTGCGTCGCTCAGTCTTTGAAAATTCCACACAACCCAAAACTGGAGGATTACGACAAAATCATCCAACAGCTGCTGGAAACGTACAGCTCGCGGGCAGTCATCATCTTTGCGAGTGAAGAAGACATACGGTGAGGAGCGCAGCGCATTCTGGCTCCATACATGTTGTTCACACACGATGATCAGTCGCAACACTGAGGTCTTTAATCTCTGAGTAGCAGCTCTTAAAGACAAGCTAGAGGCACAGATTTGCCATGCACACAGGCTGTGTCTGCTTCGCAAACAGACCTGCGACAACACAATCACAAACATGGCTCAGAGGGGAAGTGGGAATACAGATCATAACAGAGCAACAGAGGTATTGTTTTATTTACAATACCCCCTGGGTAATAGTCATATAAAGAAACGCAGAATCAAACAGTTAGCATCTGTAAATTCAGAATAAGCAATCCAGAAAGGCAAAAGATGAGCAAAGAAAGATGAGTCATGGAGATAAACATTTGTTTTCTATAAATAATTTACATCTACGCTTTACACAAAACACATACAACAACATCAGCAAAGTAATATCTTTTTTTATCTTCTCTCAAATGAAAAAAAAAAGCCTCACAAGCTGTCCATACAGCTCCTTAAGGCTGGCTGCATCTCTGTGTAACAGATATGATTGCCTTTTGTGCTCTTTTCTAATAAACATACAAATTCCTTTGCAGCGGAGTTCTCAATGCAACCAAAAGAGCCAATCGGGTGGGACATTTTATGTGGATTGGATCTGACAGCTGGGGATCCAAGAGCAGCCCCATCCACCAGCTCGAGGATGTTGCAGTGGGAGCAGTCACTATCTTGCCCAAACGTTCCTCCATTAGAGGTATCCACACAATGCACACAAGTCAGCGTATTATCTAAAACCAGGGGTAGGCAACTCCGGTCCTGGAGTGCCACACCTGATTCAAATCAATGGCTAATTAGCAGACTTGTGCAGAGTTTGATGTCAATCTCTGCACAAGTCTGCTGATTAGGTCTGATGTGTGCCCAGTGTGTTGCAGCAGAGAAACTCCTAACATTTGCAGGACTGCTCGAGGACCGGAGTTTCCTACCTCTGATCTAAACTCTTCTTTCTTGTTCTGAATTCGTGAATAAGATTGTTATCTTGTTCCTCTTACTTTTAATAAAAATAAATCTAAAGTTCTAAAACAGAACGAAATGTCGAGAGGTTGATTTGGGAATAGAGAAACAAGCTGTGAAAAGCAGAACTATTATAGATTCTTCATTAAAGAAGCAAACAGGTGCCTGTTCACACATCCAGTAGTTACATCCGCTTTCTTTTGAAAGACATATACTCGGCTTCAAAGTCCAATTTATATTTGTTTATTTAAACATCTAACACAAGATTAAATCTTCAGTACGAAAAGTGTGTGTTGTCGTTTGACCAATCAGAGTCATTGCAAATGTTAGCTGAGTGTTTGACTTTGTATTAGTTAGGCTAGAATATTTCTCCCACATGCTTTCTGGAGCACTGGATGGCTTTCTTGGAAGCTGCACAGGAGTCAGTTCAGGACAGGTTCCTGGACCTGATGACCACGGTAAAACTGGGTCAACGCTTACATTTACTAAAAGACTCCATTCTGCTGTTTTGATAGCTAACACCCACTAAACTGATTATTTGACTTCCAGTTTTATTGCAACTCCTTGTTTGTTTAGTTCAGCTTCTATTGATCCATCTTTCAAACACAATGTCTTCATCATGTGTTAATTCTTCTGCAACACTGTGGTTTAATAAACCCTGAGCTTCATTGTCATTTCATCTCTTTTCATTTTGTTTACGCTTTTAGAGGCTAAAGTTAGCAATTTGCCAATGTACTGCATTGGTGGTGTTACATTAAGTCTCAGTTTATCAGCATATGTCCGTTTAATTCAGTTTATTTCTGGGGTCATTTCAAGAACGAGAAAGTCTAATTCATTACAATACAGTTCAGTCCCAGTTAAAAAAAAAAAAAAAGTTCATATGATCTTGTATGAAGTTGTCATCTGATGTAAACTCATAAAAATGGCATGGTTACAAACACCATCAGACTGTATCAAACAACCATAGATGGTTAAGCAATTAAAACGTGCTAAAAAAGTTATTATACATTAGATAACTTTTTTCCATTGGTGAAGTACTAAAGAAAAGTTTAGGTTATTAGTAAAACAAAGAAACAACAGCAAAGACTTCTGGTCTCCTTTCCTGGTATGATGAAGCAGCATTATAAAAGTTGTGTGGTGGTGCTCCAGTTAATTTCCACGACTCTTTGAGTGACATATTTTCACATCATGGTGGCCTTGAACTTTGTAAGGACAACATTTTTAATTAATGGCAACTTCAGACACCCAAATATATGCAGAAATAATAATAAAAATGATAATGAAATATTGATCAGCTCAGCTTTAAAAAAAAACAAAAAAAAAACAAAAAACATTGCAATTTTCAATGAGTAAAAGCCTCCCAAAAAACGGCAATGTAGGAAGCATTTCACGTAGATAAACTATACAGGAAATATGAGTTTCATTGCATTTTTCATTTTCCTGCTTCTGCTCCATGTGAATCTGTTTCAATAGGCAACTTACTATAGAGGATTGTTGACAGGCAGTCCTCAGGAGACAGGTAAAACCTTGCTGGGTAGTGTGTGATTCGACAAGTCAGTTCTTTTCGGGGTTTTTTTTTTTTACTTCTTTACTTCTTACATAATTAAACATTGAATTCCCAGCATCTAAACTGCTTCATCCTTTTGCAGTCATTACTTATGTATTAGAGATGAACTGGTTTTACTTCCTAACACAGTGAAAAAATCATCTGTCTGTGCATAATTTTGAAAGAAGCACACAATGAGAGACTTGATCAAGAGCTTTGCTTTAGTATTTAATCAGAAGCATGTTTGCAGTTTTGACTAAACACTTTCTGTTGCTAATCCTAATATGAAAGTGTCATCACAAATGCCTCTTTTGAAAACTGTAGCTGAAATATTCTACCCACAAGAAAAAAAAGTGAGGCAAACAAGAAAATTACACAGCTACATTTGCTACATGCAAAATTCACCACAGAAATGAATATTTTTCAGCGTATCCCTCCTGCTTTAAGTTCTGTTCTCTGTCACAGAGAGCTGCTCATCATTATAACTAAGGCCTTAGTCTTATGTCGCTTTGGTTAATTAGGGGAGGTCTAGCCAGGATAAATGTTCACTGTGAAGGCAGTGAGCGTATTATTAATCTACCATCCATCATTGATGTTGTGTTAACATGAACATCAGCAGCTATTCAGCTGTAATTAGCCGTTATCACCTTTACCCAGCTGATATGAATGGATACGGACTGGAGACACATTCACAGCAAAATGTGAAATTCAGATCATCCTCCATGTATAAAGTGATGTGTTCTGCAACAAAAGAGGAATATGAAACATAGAATCAGAAATCTTGCTCTGAGAGTTTTGTCTTTTCACACCTTGCTGATCAAGTTTCACAAAAAAGGGGAAAAAAAGCATGAATTTCGCCATGCATGCCTATTTTTCCTATTGTTACAGCAGCTTAATTCTCATCAAGGTACTGCTTCAAACAGGCGCCCAAGCCCTGCTGAAAGGGGTCTTATGCTAATGCATCATGCATTCAATCCATCTCTATTGTAATGGATTTTATGAAGTGAGGCAAACCTGTTCAGCACCTACAGCACCTCACAGCCGCAGGCAACAGGCTGCAGCTCCACTTAGCATGTCTGTGTTATTTATTATGCATCCTGTTTTTTAATTAATGGAATTTCCTAGATGAAAGAAGTGATTAAAGTTCCATGGGGTTTGAGAGGAAAAGGAACCACTGTGGTCAAATTTTGATGAAGTAGCGCCTGTTGGTGTGTTTTCAACACCTGGCGGCCAGCAGCATCACACTGCCTCCACCACTATGCTGTTACTACTGCTGCTGCTGCTCAAGTTTCACCTCATTTCCTCCAGGTCTGAATTGGTTGATAATTGGTCCGGAACTGAGCCATTCTCCTTTTTTCCTCTATCCCAGGATTTGATGAATACTTTACTGCTCTGACCCTGGAGAACAATCGCAGGAATGTGTGGTTTGCTGAGTTTTGGGAGGAAAACTTCAATTGCAGGCTCCTCAGTGCCTCAAAGAGAGAGGATTCCAGCCGTAAATGCACAGGTACGTGGGTTTTGACATAAAACAATAAGAGGTTTTGGTTGTCTTTGACCAAAATTGATGCATACATTCTGCATTTGAAGCTGGAGGCGCCGTAGACTGCCAGAAGTATAATTTAAAGCAGTTTGTCTGCAGTGCAGCCAGAAAGTCTAACACCAGGTGTTTTTACCCAGTTGCTGTTGGACTGAAAGAGTTTATTATTAGAATAATGATGCACTACATATCTTAGTCATACTACTGTAACAGATCATAAATCCCTTCTATTCCCCCTTAACCCTGTCACCCTGACAGCTTGGAACATTAGCTGCAAAGAGCCAGAGAATTTTCTTTTTTTTTTTTTTTTTTAAGGTGGGAATTACTGGGAAAATGACAGAAAGCTGAGTCGATTCTATTTATGACCCCATTCTGCTTCAGCACCATCTTTGTGTTGTATTAATGATGGTGTTGTTTCCACCAGTGATGCACCCTCGTGTTACCTAAACTATGCCTGCCATGACGGTGACAGGCATTTCACTGCATGCATTATCTACGTGGATGAGGGCTGAGATGTGGGATGCTGTTTTAATCTTGTTAGCATGCGTGATAACGGTAATATCAGTGTGATACAAATTACTGTTTGCTGAAGGATTTTGTTTCCTTTATAATCTCCTGGATGGTGTCTTTTATCATGCACCAAAGATAGAAGATACTCCTTCACCTGGTGAACCCAACCAACTCTCTGCAGAAAGCCTGCAAAACAGCTTTTAGTTCTTCCTATAGTTTCACTGGAAATGCATTCACAAATGTGTCCATGTTGTGTGTTTTTAAACCTAAAGACGAGCTGATATTTTCTACATAGTGAATATTAGCAGGAGGCTTTTGCATTCCAGAACTGTCCACTGAGCTTCCCTGTGGTGAGCTCAGAAAATCAAAAAGGTTACGTGTGGGCTAAGATGTATAAGTTCTGAGAAATGAGCTGAAATGTCAGAGCAGATTGCTTTTGATCTTCCTCAGTTTATGGAAGTCTCCCACATTCTTGTGTTTATCTTATGAACGTTATCAAAACGCTCCTGTAGATAGCTATCACCAAGGAGAAAATCTTTTTATAGTTTTCTGTTTTCTTGATGCATTCTTTGTTAATTGGGAGCTCGATGTTTAATTGGACGATTTTTGTTCCTGCGACTTCTCATGTACATCTGAAATGCAGCGTTTATAAACCAAAATAAAATTCAGCTTGGAACGAAAACAAAAGAAAAGGTTTCACATTACATATTCAAAAAGTGGATCAGCAGAATGAAGCAAAACCTTTGGAGCAGCCAGCAGTGAAAGGGCAGAACACTGGCAGGAGAATATAAAGGAGCAGGAAGCTACTGTACCACTGTTACTAAAGCTCATGGGGATCTTCATCTTCTTTCAGATGGGGCAAATGAGGTGCATTGTTGGCTGTCTATTACTTTGCAGCAGACCCCAGTAATTCAGTCTGACTGCTGTATTTGTCACAAGCACTTTGTCTCACAGCTCAGCATGATACATGTGGGAAGTAAATGTGCCTTCTTATTTTGTTCTAACACGCTGTCCCTTTTAAGTGTAATTTTTTTTTTTTTGATTCAAAAGAACAAAAAACCCAACAGCAGAAAAATGTTAATGGGGGGGGGGGGGGGGGGGGGGGGGGGTCAACAAGAACTTGGAGCTGCCAGCCTGCAGTAAGGAAATATAACTTTAAATGCTTGTGTAAGCGTCTGACTTAAAAAAAAAAAAAAGATCATTTCTTCTCTTTTCCCCTCAGGTCAGGAGCGAATTGGGATTGACTCCAAGTATGAGCAGGAAGGGAAGGTGCAGTTTGTGATTGACGCAGTGTACGCCATGGCCCACGCTTTACACAACATGCACAGGGACTTGTGTGCCGATCATCCTGGCATTTGTCCACAAATGGAGGCTGCAGATGGAAAGACTCTGCTGAGGTACATCCGCAACACCAGCTTCAATGGTGAGTAACACAATGTTCAAGGTTTCACGTCAGATCGCAGGCTGTATGGGTCAGTTTTATTACTTAACTGCATGGAGTTTTGATGACATTTAACCCAAACGCTCACCACGGCAACTGAACTAAAATAAAAATATCTCTATCCTCCGTTTTGTTACCACCATAATCTGTATTTGTTCCATGGTCTTCAGAGCTCTGTTGCAGACATACTTGGCACTTAAACATTAAGGAAAAGGACAATACATAAACATCCGTGGTAGTTTTCCCACTGTTAAAACGGCTTTAGTGACAAATTTGCATGAAACAAAAAATGGTATTAATTTCCAAATCTAACCAGTGGCAACAAAACAACTGTGCTTTGTTTCAGAACACAATTCAAACTACTACTTTACCCTGTGGGATTTAACTCATGGCTGCAGTGTGTTTGCATCATGCAGTTTAGAGATAAACTAAAGAAGCTGCATAAAAGATCATAGAGATATATGTTGCATATGTCATATTCATTCACCTCAGGGCTAACTTTCACATCCGACTGCATTTTATGCATATTTCTAAACAACATCTTCCTATATCTTGAATAAAGATTCAGTATTTGATGTCGCTGCTCGTAACTGAACTTTTACATTATTAAACCGAGAAAGCGGGAGATAGTTAACTATTTATGTCAGGTAGCTGCTAATGACAATAGCTCTAAAATGCAGAGATAAATGGAGAAGAAGAGCCAGCAGGGAGATGAGCTTAAAACACAAGAAAACCTTTGTCATTTCAAATGTGCTGGTATGTACGTCCGCCAGTGATCATTAAAGGCTCCTTTGAAGTACTTTGTGCCTTCACAAAATGTTCTAGAGGAGATTCAGCGAGCTATTAGATTATACACACTCTGGCATCAGTATAATCTCAGAGAGCTGTCCTACTTAAAGAGGCGGACCCGGCTCATTGTGTTTCTTTCATTAAAATAATTTATCACGACATTGTAATAAATGTTGTAAATATAGAACTTGACATTTTTGGAATTGATGATTCATTTAGGATTTCTTTGTTTTGTTTCATTTGCTTGCTTTCAGGGAATATTACTGCACAGTTCCAACATGAAACATCACACAGAATTAAAATCCAGACAGTTCGCCTACACATCCTTCATGCCTTAAGACGGATAAGAGAAAACAAGGGGTAAATAAAACAGAGTTAGGTCTACTTGTTTTGCCACAAAATGAAACAAAAGGTTTTAAATTATGGATCTTTTCTCAGAAAAAACTTTGCAGAAACGGAGTCATGCAGTTTTATCCTCAACTTCCAGGTCAAATTTAGTATTGTTAATAATTTACATAATGTCACTTGGAGTGTTGCGATACTTCGTCTACTTTTCCATTTCATGTCATTATTCAGTCAGACGTCCTGGTTTCTGTTTGAGAAACTTGGTGAGTTCTATAAAAATGTACATCTGTCTCACTGCCATCAAATTCACTCCAAACACAAGCTTCTTTATGATGAATCAACAGATTAACTGCACATATTT
The DNA here is from genome assembly GCF_933228915.1 of Telmatherina bonti. Taxonomy (NCBI): domain Eukaryota; kingdom Metazoa; phylum Chordata; class Actinopteri; order Atheriniformes; family Telmatherinidae; genus Telmatherina; species Telmatherina bonti. The sequence goes on from NC_136622.1 coordinate 26,502,354, forward strand.
ATCATTATTCAAGTAGTACTTCAACAAGGTGCCCCTTTTGCTCACTTAAATCCTCATTTTTAACAATTCTCTACTTTTTCCCATTTTTAGACAACGTTAAAATGCAAAATAAAAGCATCAGTGTGAGCAATGAATCAGAAGGTTTCAAATAACCTATGAAAACTCAGCCAAACAAAGAGTAATACTGGCAGAGCATCTTTGTTTTCGTGTTACTGTTGATAAGTATCATTAAAAAACTGCTAGCCGAAAACATCAGCCAGTGATATAAATCCTCCAGGCTGCTCTTATGAAATAATGTAACTGCTGGGTTTTGTAGTTTCATGCAAATTGGTAGTTGGGAGAAGAATAGTCAGTCACAGCTTCATTCATATATTTAGATGAAAACTCAGAAACATTCAAGCAGCTGGCCTGTTGGATCAGCTGAAGAGGATTTCATCACTGAAAGAAAGCGGAACCACCAGCGGAACCACCAACTAAAATATGTTCTTCCACTTATCCCACTGGCTTCGACAGGAGATTGATTTTATGAACTGGCTAGGTTGATCTGACGCTGGAACACGATAGATGGTTCATCCAATCAAATGCCAAGTATTTTTCAAAAGCATCTGCCCTTCTCCAAACGCGGTCCAGTGACGACTACCCAGATGGTTCCATGTAGCAGACCAGCTGGCACACTAAGTTAAGTATTTACGGTAGCAGGCTGGTGTGTATGGGAAGAAAGGTTCAGTGTAATGAAGCCACAGATCCAATGCAATAAAAATTGCTTTTGGAAACAAGTGAAAATCTATGGCGCAAAGCAATAAAATATGTTGCTGTACTAAAATGATGACTCTGAACAATAGAGGTTATCAAGCAAACATTCATTTTATATTTATTGTTCTCTAGTCATTTGGCAGACTTACATGTGATAGGTGATCAGTATTATATCACCACCACATACTATCTTTACCCTTTAAAAGTGGAAAAAACAGGATATAAATATTACCCTGTACTATAAATTAAGATACAAAAATAAATGTGGAGGCAAATTTTGGTTTGTGAGATAAAAGCTAGGCTACACAGCTGCTTCCCTTTCTCTAAAACGGCCACTGTGGCAGCAGTGCCAAGTTGTAGTGGGCACAATCCCATCAATTTTAAGGTGGAACTAAAGCAATAGAGTGTATTCAGATGCCTGTGCAAAGCAGATATTTCAAGGAGACTAATGCAGCTTCCTGCGATAGATTGAAAACCTGCTGTCCAGTTTCAATAACCTTGTGAGTTTCTGCTGGCTTCTCTGGATTCCCTGAAAACATTTACCTCAGTAGAACTGTGACAAAGAAGAAGGTTCATTTCACCTGAGCCAAAAATAAGATCTCTATCTGTTCCAGCCTTGCTGTTATGTTCTCAAACCTTTTTACTCCACTGGTGCTCCATCAGGCATCTCTCACTGCCCCCTTATTGCATTTAGACGGGAACTGTGCACATTATCCTGTGTATGTGCTGCTGCTAATGTATGTTTGAGAGCGAAGGAGTGTAAACCTCCTTAGCTGATCTCCCCACTGTGCTGGAGTCACAGAGCTGAAGAGTGAGAGGCTGAAAAAAAAAGGGAAAGAATAATGATGCGAGAGAAACACAGCAGTGGATCCCTGGTCCACCCACGCTGCTCAGCAAAGCACAGCAGCAGTGCACTTTTGTCATGTCTTAGTTCAGAGTCACATGCAAATACATAAATCTTTCATCTTAGACAGCAGAGCGCTTACTGAGAAGTCTGCAACAACTATTTTGCTCCCTTGAAAAAATCAGCAAGCAGAAAGCGCATAAATTTCTGATGCTCATTTTCCTGCACGCAGAAACACCACTTAATAATTTGCAGAAAACCCGATGAGTGCCAAGTGCCCAATCTTTCGTGTCGCTACACTAAATGAGCATTTGTGAATGCTATATATTTTTGCTGAGGCATGAAGTAAGCTTTTTCTCACAGGAGTCAATACCCTGTCAACATCTTTACACACTGTGCCAACAAGTCTGCTGTCTGTTTGGTAGAAGCTGAAGTGACAGGACATTGACTGCCACCTACAGAGTTTTACTTTGCTTTCCATATTGACAGCTTTCACTGGAATTAATTCCCCATCCCTAGTCCTGAATGATTTTTCTCAGACACGTGGATACCTATGAAGTGCTAATTGAACTAGACGGGTCAAAAGGTAACAATGCTACATCACCAATGTGAAATATGTTGGATGGTGTTACGTAACAACAGGGAGAAATGCACAAATCAGCATGAAAATTGCCACTTCAGCTCTTACAAAACTTGAACAGAGGAGTCCTAAACTCAAAAGGGAGGAATCCCACTTGCTTGTCCACAATATTTGAAAAAAAAAAAAAAAAAAAAAAAGTAACAAGAAAACACTTTATTTCAATGTCTTAAATATTTTTTTTTCTCTTTCTATCTCTGCATCTCATGTTTAACAAGATCCTTTTGGCCTGAAACATTTGTAGCATGCTCAGGGGTAAATGTCCTTGAAAAGAATAACTGGAAAGAGATGAAATTCCCTTTTGGCTGAAAACTAAGGCGAGGGTGCGGTGGCCTTCCATCCAAAAGCCAAAAGCTGTTCTAGAAACAAAAAACAGCATGTTCTCAATGGGTTTTGGACACAAGCTTGTTTTCCCTTTCTCTATAGACTTTTTTTTTTTTAGCCAGAGCTATTAAAAGTACTTAATTCCCATGCCAAGAGTCACCAGACTCCCCCTGTCCCATTTCAAAAATGGTACGTCTATTCACGCTTGTGAACCAGTGTATGTAGTGCCAAGGTGAATAGATTTTTCATACTCTTGCAACTTTGCAGGATGGGTAGAATAACCTCATCCTCATTGCAGAACTCATGTATAAAATAAGGTACAACCATTTTTCCATTAATGCCAGTCGACATTCGCTACTGTGAGGGAGCTCTCTCGTTGACTGACTTCTGCATCAAAACACTACCTTGTGCACACTCACGAGGATCATTTTATTGAGTGACATGCGCACAGCCACACATACACTCATGTAGACTAAGCTTACAGGTCCAAGAGTTTTATAAAATACAAATCTAAAGAGCTCCTTTTTTTTTCAATCATGTGTAATATATTAGTGTCCTGCTTGTACTAAGCTAATTAGGGAAATCTTCAGGGCTTGGCTTGAGAAAGGCTGCTGCACACTGAGAGCAGATGGGGACCATATGATGCTTTGGCTGACCTGTTTATCCTCCTTACATCTCCTGTTGTTGACCACTGTGTGGCTGAAATTCATCAGAGGTGTTTCATTTCCAACAGCCGGCAGTTCCTGCTTTTACAACAGAGCTGAGACTAACTATGACAAACTAAGCATGATTGACTATATTTTGAAGCAGACACATTATTCCTCCTGTGGCCATCGTGCAGCTGCAATTCTGCAGAGGAGGAGGGAGGAAGTGTTTCATTGGTGAATATGGAGCAGATCCTGTCCTGCTGCCACTCTCATCAATGAGTACAAATAGTAGAAAAATAGGTCACGGTGTTTTAGGGGGGAAGGCTCTTTCTTGGCTACCTTGCAATCTGAGTCAAGACATTTAAAGTTCATGATCTTCTCTTATTACAAGAGGTGTTTGTCGTCTCACTCCATTATCTAACACCTTTTCGTCCTGCGGTCATTTCGTCCCATTCTTTCTCTTGTCCTGTACAGGCAGTGCAAATACCTCGGTTGTGTTTAACAAGAATGGCGATGCTCCGGGACGCTATGACTTGTTCCAGTTCCAGATGACCAACTCCTCAACCCCAGAGTACAAGGTGGTGGGACAGTGGGTGGAGAACCTGCAGCTCAGGGTATGATGATTTACTGATGCCCATAACTCTGATGGCTAGACAGTCTATTCAATTGATCTCATTTAAACAGGACATAAAGGTGTGCATCAACTTTTTATGTCTCATCTGACACAATGTGTTAAATTTTTGCATGTAAATACAGAGAACTTGGGTGTACACAAGTTATACTTTCAGTATTATCAATATGTTTTTCAGTGCAAAAGTGAATCTGTTTGTGTAATTTAAGATGTAATTTTTTTTTTAACATGATAAATACTTCAGGTGACATTTTTTCCTCAAAACATGAATTTAGGAATATGAACACACACAGACACATTCACACATACTAACACTTTTTCTGCCTATTAATGTAAGCAAAAGATTGAATACATCCAAAGGTCTTCCAAAAAGTCCTGGACTTCATTTAAGAAAAATGTTTCCATCCGTAATTGAATTTTTAAACGTTATTAAATATCTCGTCAGCTGCTTTTAAGTGGAGGGAAGAAAGTTTAAGGAGATCATTTTTAAATTAACGTGAAAAGGGATAAAATGATTTTCTCTGTTCACATACCAACTGTTATTAAAAGATGTGATGTGTTTCCACCAGTGAAATGATCTTAGACTAGAGCTTTACATCAGAAAGGTCTTGATTAGAAAGTTCAAAACTAAAGAATTTGTATGTGAGTAAAACAGAAGAGTTCTTCCTGTTGTTGGATTTCATTATGATTACATAGTAGCAACCGGCCAAAGAGCTGACAGGATGGCATGAAAAGAAGAGAAACTACTTGTTTTTAACCCAGGTGTCAGGCCGTACTCTATGTTTTCGGTTTTTGGCAGCTGGGAGCCACTGAAGCTGTTGATCTTGGTGAAATCTGACACCCGAAATACTGCACACAGCTCCCATGCTCCGTCTGGAGCTCATTAGTTTTCCTGCAGGCCTTACTGTACATGATGGTAGTGTATGATCACACTTTGTCAGAGTGTAATGAGGACAAGGATAGCATTGTGTTAAAGCTCCGGGTGTGTAAGGAAAATTGATGAGTTTTATTTAAAAAAATAAATAAATAAAATAAAATTATTTATAGTACATCCTAAATACAATGAGAAGGATTAATTGAAACAAATAAAATAAACTAGCTTAGAATCCTAAAAGACATTTTTTAAAGATGTTTTTTAAAAAAAATATCACGAAGTGATCTTACCAGGAATCACCTTGGTGATTTATGAAGACAATAAAGAAACAATTTATTTAGTTTCAAGACAAACGTGATTGGATATTACCCATATGATTAGCTGAAACTTGAGCTGAGATATCTATGTATTTAAGTGGAATATGATTCCAAAAAATAAGCAAAAAAAACAAAAAAAAAAACATGACATTTACATACAAATGAGTTTATATTTGCATAGTAGTTAATGGATTGTAACAGCTCAACTCAACTGAATGGACGTGTTGCACTGGTGGGATAGGGTTTGTGCTCCTTTCTGGTTTAGTGTGATTAAAAATCGAATGTTGTTATTTTGTAATGCAAAAGATATTCATTTGTGCAGCAATACATGGAGAGCTGTCTGATTGAAAGGTTTCCCTACACTGAACATCCTGATACGCATTCTGATCACCAGTAAAAGACTTCAATGTAACACTGTTCCAGCCAGCAGAACCCCAAATTACCTGAAAAATTAACAACTAAAGTAAAACCTCAAAGATAACAGTGGCAGCGGTGCAGGTCCAAGGTGATGAAGAAAAAAAAATCTTGTTTCTGGTTTCCATAGAAACAGAGCTGTTGGTCCCATTACTGTTTCTACACTGTGTGTAAACGGCAGGTTTTCCAAAGAGAACCATTCATTGTCCAAATAACAAATGGCACCTTCATGCCCTCAGATAAATGGCAGATGATAATCTGCCCAGACAGCACAGGAATAACACATTCGTCATACAGGTACACACATCACAAACACGCAGCAGATGTGTGTGTGTGTGCGTGTGCATGCTGCAGAGGGGCAGTTCAGCATCTGCAATTACTGGCCATATGTGGAGGAGATGATGCTTACACCTTTGCCGGACTCCTATTGTATGTGACAGTATTTGGACTGCATAAGTTTCTTTAGTCTGCTGATGTTTGCATTCAAGATGGACAATAAATGTAACAAGTGACAGAAGTGGCTGATATTGTGCTGTGTTTACATTTAAGTAATCATCTTATCTAACGATGGGAGTTAAGGGATCACATTTCAACCAGTGATGCCCTCTGATTAATGAAACACCCCCAGAATAATATAGCTGAAAAGCTGAAAAGCCAGGTTAAAATGAAACACCTTGGGCTCAAAGGATAAAAGGCACTTCAGGGACTTTTGCAATAAAATGGGACTACTTATCCTCATCACACGGCTAGAGTGAGATTCGAAGAAAACCTGCAACAAAAGCTTCAGTTAATCAAAACAGCAAATGACAAAATAAATAACAGTCTGATAATCACTTGTCATACATACTTTCAACTGGAGGCCCACTAAATGGGATCCAACAAAAAAAATGAAATTCAAACTATGCTTACATGCATTTTAGTCACGGCAGTGCAACAATGTGCCACTCCCCTGGAAAGCAGCACCTGCTGCTTTTAAATGTCGACAGGTTGGGGATCTAGGAGTCTTCCTGAAGTCTGACAGTTACCTTTAGGTTGAGACGATGTCAGCCCAGGTTTGTTTCTTCTGAACAGAGCCAGTCAAGCTGTTTCCTACTGTCTGTAATGACTGGCACATTCACGCTTGCACTGGTAAAAGACTGGAGCCCCATGCACATCAGAATGTGGTCTGAGGTATTTGATCCTCAAAGCATCCTGAGTATGTTTCACACCTGCACTATAGAGCTGCCCACTTGTGACTGGATCATCACAGACACATGCTCGCCGTGAACAGTAGCTTTCTTTTCTTGTTCTTCACTTGTGAGATCATGTCTGCAACAGCTGCATTTTGAGATTGTAGTGAAAACATGTTGCAGAATTTTTAATCTTCTAGTTCTTTGAAAGCAGTAGTTCAGAGTATGTTTGTGATAAATCAAAAGATTGGTTCAGAGAACTGTGAATATTTTAATGCCCTAACAAAATATCCAAATATATCTCCTCAGAGCTTTTCAAAGATGACTTGTATAGTAAAACTATAGCTTGAGCTTAAATCACGAAATACCTCGGGGCGATTTGGCTTTGACTCTCAGTTAGCTTCTCGTTGTTTCCAAAAACTACACTTTTTATTTTCATGACTAGATCATAAATAGGAATGGCTCTGTAGAGTGTACTGCCTGCATTTTGCAAACCCAAATCCCATTCTCCTTCCTTCTCATCACATATTTCATACCTCACTGGCTCCTGTATTAAAACCTAATGTCTTTTGCATTCCACATTTATTTTTATTTCATTGAACAAAGGTAGGCTCTGTTGCCATGGTGATTTCAATTATTTTTTCAAGTATTACAAAAGGCAATCCCTCCAAGAAATTGGAAAGCAAGATGTTGCACTGTATTAGGTTCTTTTCAGCCGTGTGCAAAGATTGCGTTGTACTTTACAGGGCAAGTTGGTTAAAACATGACAAGTAACTATGTTGTGTCAAAGCAGAATTTTATTTCCTTTTCCAAAATTTAGGTAAGTTTACTTACCCACTTGTTTCCTGTTTTCTTACTGCTCCTCTTCTTCTTCTTGTTCTGTGTGTTTCATCTGTCCCAGCTGGAAGAGCTTCAGTGGCCAGATGGGGAGCAGGAGGTGCCCGCCTCTGTGTGCAGTCTGCCCTGCAAAACTGGAGAGAGAAAGAAGAAAGTAAAGGGCATGCCATGCTGTTGGCACTGTGAGCTGTGTGATAGCTACCAGTACCAGTATGATGAGACTTCATGCAGACTGTGTGCCTACAACATGAGGCCCAATTCCAACAGAACTGCCTGCCAGCCCATCCCCATCATCAAACTCGAGTGGCACTCTCCTTGGGCGATTATCCCTGTCTTTCTAGCCATGTTGGGTATCATCGCTACTATCTTTGTGATGGCAACCTTTGTGCGCTACAATGACACACCTATCGTACGGGCGTCTGGTAGAGAGCTGAGCTATGTGCTGCTAACTGGCATCTTTCTCTGCTACATCATCACCTTCCTTATGATCGCCAAGCCTGACGTGGCTGTGTGCGCGTTCAGGAGGATCTTCCTGGGCCTGGGCATGTGCATCAGCTATGCCGCTCTGCTCACCAAGACCAACCGAATCTATCGGATCTTCGAGCAGGGGAAGCAGATAGTCACACCGCCTCGTTTCATCAGTCCCACCTCTCAGATTGCCATCACTTCCAGTCTTATCTGCGTGCAGCTGCTGGGGGTGTTGGTGTGGTTTGCCGTTGATCCGCCAAACACCATCATCGACTACGATGAGCAGAAAACCATAAACCCAATGCTTGCTCGTGGCGTGCTGAAGTGTGACATCACAGACCTGCAAATAATCTGCTCACTGGGCTACAGCATCCTGTTGATGGTAACCTGCACCATCTATGCCATCAAGACAAGGGATGTACCAGAAGACTTCAATGAAGCCAAGCCCATTGGCTTCACTATGTACACCACGTGCATAGTGTGGCTGGCCTTCATCCCCATTTTCTTTGGCACGGCCCAGTCGGCGGAGAAGGTGAGTCATTTCTTTTCTCTTTTGCTTTCTCACTCTGTCACCACCCTTCGTTTTGTCTGCTTCTCTCCTTGATTTCACAAATTCCCCTTCCTTTTCTGATTCCCTGATTTTCTTTTGTCTCTCCAAACATGAGCGTGTACAAACACAACATAAAAACAGACGCAGTGCATAAAGGGAGGCTGTCACACAAGCACAAGCATATAAACCAGATGCATTAATGTGGAAACCCGCATTAGGACCTTCACTGAAATAAATGGTCATAAAAAACGTGGGAAAACAGCTTATGACAAGCAACAGAATCCTTAAAATGCCTTGGGTGCCACTTCCTTAGCTCTCACACCTAGACCTCTATAACTGCCTTATTTCTGAAGTGGCAGGCAGGTTGAGGAAGAGAAAAAAGGCAAAGTGGAGCTGGAAGAGAAAGAATGTGGGAAGAAATAGGTGGGTAAACACACCCTCTCCCATCACTTGACAACTGCACTTTATTCAACGAAGCATTTGACATTGTGTGCTACTAGAGTTGATTGAGAGAATGACATTCTGACCTTCTGTGTTAGTCACTGCTTATCAGGCTAGCTCTGAGTAGAATACAGATGCATTCATCTGCTGGACTCGCGTGCTGCTTGGCAGGCCCGTGTGTACATGACAGAACCAAGGGGAAGTTTTCCACTGACAGAATATCGATGCTGACAGGAAAGTGTTACTCCTAACCTTTTGAGAGGCACACCGTTCAATATCCTTCCTGCTAAGCTCCCGCATGAGATGGATCAGAAACTGATTTTCCTCATCTCAATTTGCAGCTGATTTCATAGATGAATTACACCCTCAGCAGCGATTAGGAGTTCATTATGTTACTTGCGGCGACTAGCGAAGCAGTAATGTGTTTATCTTTCCCTTTCATGCAGTTAACTCTTTCTTCACACCGGTTCTGCCTTTACACCCTTCTCTAGTTCACACCACAGCATCTTAGTGCGATGGCTTCTGTGGCTGAATTTCTGCTTAATCCCTTGCCACTGTGAGTGAAAAGTGCCTTAGCATGTCTTGATAACAGTCAGGAGAAGGTGATTTTAGGCCATGTGTCAGTTAAGTGTACTTATGCTGAAATTCCCATCACTTCCCGACATGCGCTTCTTAGACAGTAATTACTGTTTCATAAAACACCAAATGTTCACTCATCTTAAATGATTAAGATAAATAATTAGTGTAATTATTGGACAGATTAGACTGATGCAGCACTCTTTTGTGTGTGTGTGTAGGATGTCATAAGCATCGAATACTAAATGTGATGTATTTGGCTGTATTCTCATTTTGTCAGTGAGCTTCATAAAGTCAGCTTGTACAGAGTTGTTATAGTCACATGAATAAGACAGTACATCATCTTTCACTTCTAAGATTGGCCGTATTAGATCAAATAAAAATGAATTTGTTCCTTATCAGGAGTTAAATGAGGTAATTACAATTTTAGACTAACAAAAGCACATGAAGTATTACCCTGAATCATTATTTATATAACAAAAACTGAGACAAAATGCCAAAGTGGTGTGTCAAAAATGAAATGCTACTTTTTATTCAGTAGATTGTAGAACCATCTTTGGAAAGAATAATTCGACTAATTTTCAGCAGCATTTTATCTGTCTGTCACATTGTTTTGGAAGGTTTCAGCCCCCGGTTCTTTTTTTTTTTTTTTTTTTTTTTACATCGCTTCAGTTCATTGAAGTTTGCACCATTCATTCATGCAGTTCTCTAAAGATACTCAAGTTCTGTGGCTGGAAAACACCCCCAATTCATCACCCATTCTCCTAAAGTCCTAAAGTTATTTTTCTTTCTGAAAAAATATGTTGATATGGTGGATTTGCTTGAAAATCTCCTTCTGGAAGCTTTGACAGCTGACTTGAATGTTTTCTGCTCAGGAATGATAATTAATCAGTGTAAACTGATTGACTTCTTTTTTTTTTTAATTAACAACCATTTTTTTAAAGAACAACCATTTCCAGATAACTGGACGGAATAGTTCTCTTTCTCTATTGGTAATGTTGTTAAATTCACATCCAAATACTCTAAAACACCAGAAAACCTTTAAAACTTCCACTCACACAAGGATTCTCACATTTGCCTGGGATCAGTTAAAAGAAGAGGTGGCAATTCCTGGTCCAAAAAGTAAAAGCCCTGCCATGTTTTTAGATCTACCTGTACATAGAAAAGCTGTTTTCACTAACAGGCTTGTTTACCTGGCAAATAAACTCTGCTCATTAAATTCAGCTTCTTTGGTGACTGGTCTGAACAGCTGCCGGACAGGACTTTTACTTTCTGGACCAGTAATTGCTACCTCTGGTTAACAGTAATGGTTTTTCATACATTTCTTCTGTCTGTTGACTTAGTTTTTGTCAAATAAATCATCACATGGTTTAAAATGTGTTATTGTCACTTGGTAAGGACCAGATTATTTTTTCACGCTGTATTTTCCTTTTCTCATCAAATCAAATTTTATTTATTAAGCACTTCTCATGCACAGAGTAACACAATGTGCTTTACATTCTAAAAACAATTTATACATATTAAAAAAAAAAACATTTAAAAATCCTTAACACAGCAGAGTATAGCACAGAAGTATAAAAACATCCACCTTATTATCATCTCTTTCCAACACAAGCACACATTCACACACACAAAGTACACGCTCACTCCCCTCACCAACACACCCCGTTCTGCACATACATGAACCCCCATCCATGTCTCTTCACTGAAAATAAGTATAAAAGTATCAACAGAATAAAAACATCATGTTTGACACTGCTGTGAGGAAATGATATACTGGGGATCCATTTGCGCCAGAAGCCAACCCAGCCATGGCCACAGAGGGCACCACCACAGGACACAGGGCCGTGGTGCGTGCAGGACCCCCACAGTCACCCAAACAGAGGCAGCCACTGCAGCAACAACCCTGCAGACCAAGCAAGGAAAGCCACCGGTGTGAAAAATCCCCAGACAGGAATCACTGGAGCCAAAAGGGAAAAAGAAAAAAGATCAAATTACTAAGAAAAAGGAGCCACATAAGGTGGTATTTAAAATAAATAGACAAGTACATGATTCAATAAGTAAAAATCTATAAAATCTATAGATCTATAAAAGTTATGATAGAATTAATAAAATCAAAACTAAATAAAATAAGAATTCAGCTACAAGCTAAGCTAAAAAGGTAGGTCTTGAGTCTCTTTTTAAAACCACCAGCAGTCTCTGCATCTGCACATACAGTCATGTGCAGATGCGAACACACCCACTAAGATTTGAGTAATTCCTCACACTAGGTTGTCCAATATCCGATGATTTATACCTCTATGATGACAGCAGGCCAGCTGCCGAAGACAATCCAAAAATTCAGCTGCACCTGTTTGACCTTGCATTGTCTTGCAGAAGAAGTTTTAACTGCACTGGTTGTAATATTTCTTCAGCTTAACATCATGTAGTTCCCCTTATATTTTTCACACCTGTGACTCGTTCCCTCCTCTTCTGTTTGCCAATTCTGACTTATGTTAAGGAAAGTCATTAGAAATCAGTAGCAAAAGATCCAGTTTATGGCTGTGTGAGTCACACTCATCCACAATCACTTGCCATCGTTCCTGGAGATTAGCTGACTTTTGAAACAAATCAGCATAGAAATTTACAAAGTACTTTTTAAAGTTACTGTCATCCTGACCACAAAAATAACAGCTCTTACATTTCAGAAGAGTCTGGTGATATCATGAATCTATTTTCCTGAAGCATAGAAACATTCCTTTAAAAACAACTCCTAGATTCAATCATGCCTAAAAGGTAACTCATCAGGGACGTTTATATACCTCAGCATATATCTGCAAACCACTTAGGCTCATGTAAGATGTCTTCTGAACCTACATGAAACTTTTGAAGACAGATTGTGCTGACAAGTATTGTTAGCAATGACCTACTATTATGGAAAAAAAAAAAAAAACCTTTTTCAATTTAGCTTTCAACTAGTGATAAGAAAAGTGCAACTTGTACTCCCCATCGCTCTCCAAACAACTGCACTTGAGATGACTTGGATTTGACAGTTATTGCATGGATGTGGACTCTTTTAAAAAGAATATGAGAAATTCCCCTGCCTATCACTTGTTTTATGCATGAAACCTTGAGAAGACTGCACCCGAAGCAGACTGCAGGAAGAAAAAGCTACAACTGGCCAAGTGTAACTCAGAGAGAGGGAGGTTATGGTTTTGATTTTACCCTCGACCTGTACTTATTTATTTATTGAGAAGAGTTTCGCTTTTACACTAGTCACACCTGCAAAACTCAAACTGTGATGACCTCATATTTTTTGCAGCATTTCTGGATGTCATAGTAAAATTGAATGCAATAAAAAAAAAGCAAAGCTTCCCTAGGATGGTCTGAAGAAATGTTAAATAGATAAATGAATATTTATTATACTATACATGAAGTAAAGTCCCGAGGACTTCTTAGGAACCACATAACCACATCTCTGAAAGTATGGCATCTTGCAGCTATGGTACTGAAACGCAGGCTTTCCTGTAAACGATAAGTGGTGTAGTTTATAATATAACTAATAATTCCATAGGAAGTACTTTTGATGATTATTACATTACATTATACCCTTGAGCTGGTATTCATTTGTCATCCAGCCAGGACTGAATTATACCCCTTCCTCACTGACAAACACTATGTACAGCTGATAGTACTTGAATAAACTAACTGATTATAAAGTTTGTGGTTCTGACATAATCATTACTGTTGCATTGACTCCAAAACAATGTCATATCGGGAGGAAATGTGGAAAAAATGTCCTGCTTTGCAGCAGCATAAAGCCGGTCACAAAACATTACTTTGTGTTTACCAAAATAGTGTTTCTTAATCGGCTTATTGTCATCAAACATTTTCCAAACCTCTCACCTCTCACAGACTGTCTGTCTGAATGCCACCTCCTGGTAGCTACTGACCAGTTTGTGCACCTCTGGAGTCCTCTATAAGAGGAGTTGAGGTTGAAGTAATTTGCAAAATGAAAACACTTGTACTCCTGTTGTAAAAGTGGGACCAAAACTGTGTCGCTTTGATTTTTTTTCCCCCCACTTCAAAAGACTTGATGATGAAAAGTCCACATAATTACAGTAAAATATATGCCGTTATTATTCACCTCTCAAGGAAATGTCAAAAGTGGCGTCCTCTACTTGTTCTGGCTGTTAACCCACTCTAAAACATGCAGAGTGAGTTATATGTCACCACCTCTTTAAAGGCTTAGCCAAACACTCAGAAATGGGCTCCTCCTGTGCACAGTGAAAACACAAAGAAGGCCATTCACACAGGATGCACTGTCTCCAATATCCTCAGAATAGGGCTTTGCAGCACAAAGCCATCCCGAGTTATTCATGATATGAGCTGGTTTGTGAAAGTAGGCCACCCAAAACAACAAGAGACACCAGGTAGCTAAGAGGAGACTAAAAACCCCATGGATTCATTATTTAAGGCATTCTCTGATGAGGCAGCGAACATCCTAATTGTCACTTACTGAATCAAGTCCTTCTAACTGTACGCATTCATAGATCTCAACCACACCCAACTAAATTGGTTTTGCACTGAATGAAACTCCGTGTGGATATAATTAGGGGAATTACCCTCTACAGCTTTTTTGTCGAGATGGAAGAGTCCCAGTTCGTCGTGGCTTAATGTTTGGATTCAGCTTGTCAGTGAGATGTAAAATTCAAAAGCAACTGTTTGATTCCTGATGAGGACTTTAATAAATCATTACTGTGGCTATAAATAGAGAGTTGCTAAGCAGTTGTGAAAATGACTTCATGTAATTATTTATGTTAAAGCAAAAAGTAATTAATTATGAATGCTCTGTGACAAGCTAAACATCCGAGCGGTGGCTGAGAGGGGCAAAGAATTTGGGTCACAGTGAGGCACAATGTAAAACCCTGTCTCTGTGATTCGAGACGGTGAGAAAAAAGGATTTGGTTTGGTGTGTTTACGTGTGTGTGAGCGTTTGTGTGGTTGTATTAACAGGAGCAAAAGCCCACACACCTACGCACGATTTGTGTGTGCAAGCTTTTGCTTGTGTGATGAGTGTAAGCAAGCGTATGCTACTTATTGTTCACCCTCTCTCCAATCAACTCTCCTGCATGCTTACAAACTCACTTCTGACTGGGTCAGCACTATTGCAGATCCTGAGATATCAGGATCTTATTAAACGCTTATTCCAGTCCTTTTTAGTTTTCTCGCACTAAACTCTGTAGTGTTGCTATGGATACCAGACAGGTTACCATTTATTAAACATGGAACCCAGCAGTGTGGAGTTTCTTACGCAATATTTGATGCCATGCGTACTGTTCAGTTGAATACCCTAAAATTGAACCATTAATGATACAAATTCCCAGCTCGCACACAGCATTCCACTCCAGTTTCGAGTGACACAGAATGGAGTGCACTGCCATATTTACAGAGTTATTAATGCATGGCGTACCAGCTAGATCACTGCCTCTAAAGCTGATACTCAGAGAAGCAGGAGGTGGTGGAAGGAGACAGGAGCAATTGAGTGCATTGGATTGTTGATATCCAACATCTGAATGATTTCAGAAGATTAGAATACAAAAACATGTCTGGAATGTAAATGAGATTTGTATGGAAGAAATTATCGCTAACGATATTTACAGAGAAATATTATATGCAAATGGTGACATTTCTACCTCTCACTGATTCACTGAGCATTTCGCCTCGGTGCACATAAACTGTGGTGGATATTGTTTACAGTTGTATCCTCTCCCCATCCACATTACCAGTGACTGACTGAGAGGCGGCATATAAGTTACATCGGATGCTTCAAAGTGCAGTAGATTGGTGAGGAGGTTCTTGAAACAGTAATGCCCCTTCTCAAAGTGATTCTTCCTTCCTCCAGAGCACTTAAATGAAACATGGGGCTCTTACATGTTGGCTGATTTACTGACTTCACAGCCTCTCACGGAAATCACTAAATTTTGATGAGGTCTGTGTTTGAGATTCGTAATCCTGGTGTGATCCAGGTTATGTAAGCTCACAGTAACAAGTTATCAATGTGAAGTGTAATGTAACCCTTAAAAAGGAAGTTTGAAAGGAAACGTTTCATTTTACATAAACTTTTCCAACTTTAAAAATGATCTGTCTATGAGGGATGAAATGAAAGCCTTTCACAAGCTGCATCCATTGTGTTTGAAATGACATAATACAAAACCTTGATTAGATGCATGAACAGATCACACACTCAGAAGCCATTTGTACAGTTTTTCCTACAATTTGTAACATATATTTTATTAGTAAAGCAAATTATTCCTGATATGAATTTGAAGAGGAAAATCATTTAGAGGTATTTTACTTTAAAAACATAGGATAGTGATTAATAATACTTATAAAGGATATTTTTCAATATCCCTTTTATTTGCAAGTGCACACTCAAAAATAGAGGTACCAGCTTGTACCTAAAAAGGTACAAATGCTTGTCACTGGGGGTGTACTCTTTTGAAAGACATTTCTGTACCCTTCAGTTCTGGTCTATTTTTGTACCTTATCAAGTTCAACCTTACCTTATCAAGTTATGTTTTTTTATGTTTTCACAGGATTAGGCCTGGTCCATGCCACTTTGCAATATTATCTTATCTTTAATTTAGAAATAATCTTCAAAAACTCAAAATATTGACCAGCCATACACTTAGTTTGCAGCATCTGACCTTCATTGTCTGGTCTAGTAAATGACTGTTAAGTAGTACTACTGTCATCACTTAACTCTGCTCTAGTTTGTAACATTACAGCCATTAACATTACATTTTTCAATGCTGCAGGTACCCTTATGGTCGAAATGGTACAAATTTGTACTTTATGTCACTTTGAACCCTTTTTCGTACTCTGAAGGTGTGCTTCTGGTCTCTTAAAGACCAGTATTGTACTTTTGAGAGAACATTTCTTTAAAATGTACCTATAGGTACAGAAATGTCCTTATCTTGTACCTCTATTTTTGAGAGTGTGGGTGCTTTTATAAATGCTGCCCTGTTTCCCTGTCATGTGTAAGGATGGCCGTGGATGATCTCACTTATGCAGCTTTCCAAAGAGAACAAGCATTTTTGAGATTATTTGATTTTCTGGCAAACGATTGGGTCATGTGTTGCTTTAGAGGTTGTGTAAGATAACAGTCGACACGCCATGCTATTTCTGCTCATCTTCGTCTCCCTCGTGTCTTGTAATCATCTTTATGCAAGGCTGTTTACAGTGTGCTACAGTGTGCTATCTGCTTATTCACTGCAGAATTTAACACAAGTTGCTGTTCTGATCCCACCCTTCTTTGAACTAATGTGTTTTTTGTGTTTTATTTGTAATCCCCATCTTTTTTCTTCTATCTTTGCAATGTCCTCTGCTCTGAATATACAGGTTTGATCACATCTGAACTTACTTAAAATCTCAAGTTGACTGAGATTTATAAGAGAACCTTATCTAGGCTACATTAAAAAATGTTTTCACATTTCTGCCTTTGTGCAGACTCATAGTTTTAATCATGACTCTACATAGAGTTTTATTCATACAGGCCTTACTGTGTGTTGCAGATACAGCTTTCTTATGCTATGCTTTGTGTGCCATTTTATTTTTCATAAAACTGAACCAGGCAGTGGAAATGGTTAACATGAAAACAAGCACTTGTCTGACTGGTAAAAGAAAATATAAAATACAAAGTAAAAGGATAAGTGAGCGTAAATGTGAGGGACAGATCCTTGTCAAATAACATTTTTTATCAATCTTGTCAAAAGTGTTAGGCTGTTAGGACGCAGGTCATATGAGGATATTTTGATAAACTCTTAGTGATGTTTTTATGTTGCCATTAATACACCTCAACTGTCTGAGTAGCTGCAGATCAGACTTTAATAAGTGCTTCTTCGTCACAGTACTGAACGCATGATTGCTCCTTTGCCCATTGCTGTGTATCGTATATTCACCACTGCACACACATTTGATTTTTGGTAAATTTGATCATCAATAATTGAATTTTCTGAGTGACTTATAATTCATAAGGGAAATAGAGGGATGTGCTAAAAAGAAACATGACCTCTAGCGGCACACAGTGGGTCCTTTTGAAGGACGATCTGCTACAAGACTGAAAAGCGACAAGTAACTTTTTCTACTCAGATTCTGTTATGGGGCAAGAGCTATTATTAGGTTTTGGCTCATCAGGGTGCTCAGCAGTGTGTGTGTTGTGTAACTGGTCACAGATGTTTAGCGATTGTTGCTGCTTCATATCTAATTTTTCTTTAAACATTGCTCTATACATATTAATCTGCTTCAAAGATCACATACAAGGTCATTATCATGTACAAAAGAATCCACTAATTTCATTATGTATGCTGCTATTGTAGACTATTAAAAATCATGCATTTGTGCTTCCCTTCCAGCTCTACATTCAGACAACCACCCTGACCATCTCCATGAACCTTAGTGCCTCAGTAGCACTGGGCATGCTTTACATGCCCAAGGTGTACATCATTATCTTCCACCCTGAGCTGAACGTACAGAAGAGGAAGCGTAGCTTCAAGTCCGTGGTCACCGCTGCCACAATGTCATCCCGTTTATCCCAGAAGCCCAGCGAAAGGCCCAACGGAGAGGCTAAGACTGAGCTTTGCGAGAACCCTGCTGCTGACCCAATGAGTGAGTAACCCAGCGACGACACACCACAAAGCCTCAGAGACACGTACCTGCTGCTAGCACAATGAACTTAGCTTAAGTTTTAATTAGACCACATTTCACGAAAGAAAACCTTGATTTAAATAGAGTATACAAGGCTGTACTTCAGTGTGTGTTTACACATCAGCCTAATTTTCCCTCAAGTTGTTGCTGTATACAAAATCTATTCATAAGTCTGCTTTACAGCTATATTATAAGCTTACACATTATTAATGCTATAGTTAGATTAAAGCTGTCTGCAAATGATAAAAAGGCCACCAAGTAAAATCTAAGAAAATATGTTGAGATTTATTTTACTATGTCAACGCCGTGCATGCTGCTGAAATGTACAATTAATAAACAAATATAAAAGAAAAGAAAAGAAAACATGCACGCATACACACAAACTTAGATGCTTGCACATTAATCACGGATGAACACCAGAATCACATGTAAATTTCAGTGTTTATCCTTTACTACTCTAAATTAATAAAACTTCTGTAGAGATAAGAAATTAATACCATATAAATGCATTCAGATCTGTGTGTTAACAGTGTTTTAAATTTTTCAATTAAACAATAATGAAACATCTTTCTCCCTCCCTCATTTCCTTTTTGCACTAGAATTGTGTTATTCTACCAATCTAATTTGGTGTGACTCGGCCAGAAGTATGTATCATATCCTGGAGAGGGAACCCAGTTATCCTCTATTCTGATAAATGGCAAGACCTTTAGCCCAAGTATATGGCAGCAAGCATTAGAGAAGATGGGGAACTTGCTCTGAAGAGAGATTTGAAGAACCGGGGCTTTGTTGTCAAGAACTGAGGGAGATTATCTTTCTCTGTTGCTCTGTGTTACTCATGCCACCCTTCATCGGAAACAGTGAGCATGATCCTGTTAGCAAAGATAATGCTGGGTATTAGTGCAGGAGTGAGGCTTCCTACGTATTCCCACAGCTGGGTGACACAGCGTTTATTTTGATAAAGAAACAAACAAAAAAAAAAAAAAGCTCAAATGAGTTGAACAGAGGAAAAACTGCAAAAGCTGCATTTTACACACGCACGTTGCAATGGAGGTTGTGCACATCTTCAGCTGTCAGGATCAAGTCAGGGAAGATTGGCAGCTTATGCAAATGACACATCACAGTTTTCAAGGCCTTTCTCTCCCACAACGCCTCTAATCATATCCAGCAATCATAGCACCCACAGGTGCACCATCCCCTCAACTCCCCCCTTTGAATTATGCCTCTGAGGTGACAAATTTTCCTGGGAATTTCTCCAAACAGCCAACAGTTGTCACACTCATCTGTCATGGGCGCGACAAGCTTGTGTATGTCAGTGTATGTGTGGTTTCTGATGTATGACTGGATGTGTGAGGTGCACACATGGAAGGCAGCAAGCCGGGCAAGTGTATCAGGGGATGGGGAACATTTTCATGCATGTCACACATGTGGCTCATTGACTAAATACATACTTTGAATTGATGGTAAAAACATAACATCTGTTGCAGGAACACATGAAAAATCCCCAATGACCTCCACAGGGCGCTCCCAAAAGTGTACCATGTCATCTGTTCTGTGTGCCTCTCACCTTCTGTCTCTCCTACATGAATATCTTCTCTCCTTGGCTGTCTCCACCCTGCACACTCCCTCCTCCTCTTGCCCTTCTTTTTTAGCAACAGTGGAAGTGACATTTATTAATGGCGAATTTATGTGCATGACCGCCCTGAAACCTGAACTGTGCCTCGACCATCCCTGGAGACTGTCCGTCAATTCCTGTAACCATCAGGGCGCCAACCACCTCCCTTTCAGGGCCTATCAGCCCTGCATGTGATGACTCCAAGTGATTTATAGGATTTAGAGCTTTAGCAATTCTGCAGATTTACATTGGTATTGATATGGTGTAATATCTTCATGATTATGCCTCTCAGACAGGAGCATTTGCCTTGTAATTCTGTTGAATTTATTCAATGTCCTGCAAGATTTTTCCCAGCAGGCATTTGTGTGGATGCCTTAATGCTTTTCAGATTGAGCTTATTTCATTAACAGTGTTCGATGTGGTAAGGAAACTGAGCCTTACAAAAGGCCGAACCACAGATTAGGAAGGAAAATCAGTTTTTAATTACAAAAATTAAAACAGTAGAGAGGTAAAAGAATCAGTCCCAGAGCAGATAACACGTCAAAAATATCTCTAAAAAATGACTAATCTTCCTGAATACTGTAATAGTTACCAGCAAGAATTGGTTGCACATTTACTGATGTTTTATTCATCATACTTTCAGGCCGAGACCACAAAATGCTGCTCCAAAGAAATAGTGCGACTTTAATTGCATAGCCCGTGGGATCTGGTCTCCATAGCAACATTAAAGCAAAGGAATTAGAATTTAGAGCAATGTCTGTGATTAACAAAATGCACATTGACCTCCTCTGCTGCACAGATATTACATTACACCAGCAGATACACATATCTTTGTGTTTGTGGTTTGTGTGCGAGACACACTCACATTTCCTTAGCCGCTCTTAACCTCCACAACATCACACATTATCCAAATATCACCCCAGTCCAAAGACTAAGCATAACTCTATTTAATTCCCACCATAAAACAGTCTTCTTAAGAAGTCATGACAACCTCAAATGGCCTGAGTACACGCACTCACACACACGCCAAAGGTTTAAAACTCAAATTGGTTCTCATAATGATAGCTATGCAGCAGGACACACAAACACAAACGGCAACTAGGCACTCAGCCACACTCTGATACGTTTCCATGGCAATCGAGACTGGGATCGCATTGCATGCCCTAGCATTTGTTCGGTGCCCACTTGTGTGGTGTTTGTGATTTTTATCACAAGTTAACAACTGAAAATAGAAACTGAGGCTTTACACAGGGGTACTGTGGATTGAAATGATACACTAGGCCAGAAAATATTGCTACTGATTGCACACAACTGATAATAAGAATTCACAGCACAGCAGAAAGACATTATCAAAAAAGGGTGATGTCTATTTACCTCTGCAGGGGAGGGGTGTCTACTCTGTTCTTCGTTTGTTTTAGCAGCTCTCAGAGTAAATTTGAATATTTTTTTACTCTGTTTTCAGGTCAAGCAACCAAGAAAACATATGTGAGTTATAACAACCTCAGGATCTGATCTGTGTGGGATTAAAAGCTGTTTGTCCTTTATCTGTGAGCAAAAAAGTTGGAAGAGATCAGAGAAAGACAGACAGAGAGTGCAGGCATCCCAGCACCACCTGCAGTACCTATGCACTCTGGGACTGTGGATTGCAACCAACCCTCATCCAGACATGATGCATGAGTCCTGACAGAGACAAGCAGAGCTTAAGGCTGGGGAGGCTGGGTCGGCCTTTACAACCAAACTGCAGGTTGTAAACTTGTGTTGTGGCCCCTGAATCTGTCTCTGACAGAGGTCAACTCACCTGTTAAAAAGGGTCACTGTGAATGAGCGCAAATGCAAAAAAGGACAATGGATCTGCTTCAAGATTTATTTTTCTTCTTTTGAAATGTCATTAAAGCCATATTCTCTTGGGGTTTCCATTATCTGATTTATGTTTTGTATTGTTTCTAAGTGATTTTCTTCTGTGCCTCTTCTTTCTCAAAGTTGATTTAATGACCTTGAACAGCAAGCTCTGCCACATACAGTATTTTGTTTTAACAACTTTAACTCTAATCAGTCCCAAATGATTGTTATGTTAGAGTGATGGGCATTGTAATTATATATTTTTTGTAAATATTTGAGAGTATTTTCATGTTTGGAGTACACAAAAAAATAAATAAATATCCAGTCTTTGTTCAATTGGGTTTGGATGGCGATGAAAAGCACCACAAAGTGTTCACTTTGCATGTGCCAATGTATGTCTGTTCTATTTGATGTAAACCTTAAAAAAAACAAACAAAAAAAAAAAAACAAAGAAAAAGAAAAACAATAAATTCTGAAAATAACCATGAGCTTCAGCATCCTTCTGCAGTTTATTTTCTTTACCAAAAGTGAAGTTCACTGACTGATGGGATATGGCTTTAAACTGTATCTGCAAGCATGTTTGTTTGTTGTTTGTTTCATATAGTTTCGTACTTTGCCTAATTATTCTGTGGGAAATATGAATTCCAGGCCAATCATGCAAGTATGTTGTGATGTCTGTCTAATAATGAATATGTAATAAAATGATTTTGTTATCTTTTATACAATTAAACCAGACAGCATATAATAGTCATTTCTGTTTGTCTGAATGGACAGTCGAATGAGTGTCGAAGCAGGAGATCTTCGAGTACGTTCAAACCGGTGTGCACACTAGTACAATAAGTGTAAATATGTGTTGTTCATGGATTTCTGGCAGCTAATGGAAATGTTATGTGCTGGTCTACTGTATCACTCCATGACAGAGCGTATTAGAGAGCTCACTGAGCAGAGATGGAACCTGGTGAGAGGATGTTCACCAGCTGAATCCTGTGCTCCCCCTTTGCTCATTCTGTCTCATCCTTTGTTTATCTTTTCACAGTTGGTCCTTCCAAGTTTCACTACCAATCACTTACATGAACGATATAACATGTCAGGTCAATTTGTCCTGCTGATGACCAAGCTATTACACGCTAACCAATCCTCATTCCTGTTCCTGCCTGCAAGCCTAATGTTACTATTTTCAATATTGATTATTGCATAAAAGTATGAATAGGCCACGCTTGAGAGACTTCTGTTTCTTCACGAGTGAGCATCTCCCTCTAGGCAGTTCCATGGACAAATGATATATGACCATGACATGACAATTCCTTTTCTGTGTGCAAGAATTAGAGACAGGGAGAGAAAGAGTGATATCCGAACCCACAGAGGGTCTCTCTTGTTTCTCTTTTCATTTATCTGGCATCTTTCTCAGTCCTGTGGGACCAGATGGTCTTTACTTCTCATACACACACTCTGTCATTTTCTGTTGCACACAGCCAAGAAAAATCCCACTTATACCCAATTAAGGCTAGCCTCTACCCTAGCAAATTAATTGCCTGTGTCAGTGTCTATGTGCGAGTAATCAGTAGGGCTGAACAAAGTTTAAGTTTGCAGCTCAGCAAAAAGAAAGGAAATACCAAACAGCTTAAGCAATCACCTTTTGCATTTTGGTGTAAAACAAAAGCCTACAGATCTGTGAAAAAACTGAAAATATTCAAAAGAAAGGGGTATTCAGGAATAGTATTCAGTACCTAAAATAGCACACAGTATGGACTAATCCAGCTTCATCTCAAAGCTCCTATGTGAGGGCCCACCTGCTCAGCATGCACCTGTTCTGTAGGCAGCCGTTTCCTGGGACAAGCAGATAGGAGCCACATCAAAGGAATGAAACAAATCATAAAAACTGATTTCAAGGCAAACTCGGGAGGACTTACATTTTTAAATCTGTCAGTTTGTGTACATATCGTATATATATGCATCAAATGTTTTGCTTGGTATTGCCGCTAAGTTGCATTGGGGGAATTTTATGCTGAACAAAGGTTTTCTTTAATAAATAGATACGATTTTGCCAAAAAGAATTTGGAACATAGGAGCTGTCTAGTTACAGAGTTGTCAAAGCCATCTTCACAAATCATTACAAGACTGCATGACCTAATTTGGTTGACAAGGTGACACTGCTACTTTGCAGAAATGTGCATTTCATTGAGGGCCTCATGTGGCATCTAAATATCCCAGAACCAAAGGCTTAGGCTTTCTTCTGTCTGAGTTTTTGTGTCACTTTGGTCCGCCTCCGCCTTTGAGGAAAGCCTTCTTTATCTTGTCAGAGCTCCTGATGCGCTCTTTCACAGACAATTTACTGATGCTGAGTCTAGATTAGCTCTGTTTCATGGCTCCTGGGCCTTGGGCTCTCCTATCTCTCCATAAATGTCCAATTATCCAACTGCAGCCAGAGAGAAACCTTATCTGCTTCCCGTCAGTGACCAGCTGAAGCCTGATATAACAAAGGATGGATAAAGACACTCTTCAGTCCTCTTAAATTTTTCCCCTGCTGCATTATGTACTCGAAAGCTCCCTTTGATTCCCAACATATTTTCCTTTCTTTGCATGTTTCCCTGCCTTCATAAAACAAGCCTATTATTGTTACCAGCTGTAACAGCAACCGACATTAGCATCGGTGTGATATTAAGATATTCATATCAGTGAAAATCACTATTTACACATGAATCACAAGACACACATCTCCTCACAGCCGCTTATTATCATCTGCAGGAACTTCATGAGTAAATTATGCTGATATACTGTATAAGCTATTTAGTCTAAAAAGAGCAGTTTCATGAAAGTGATTCAGTACTTTTTATCCTCTGCACATATATTAGTCTGAGGTCACTTGGTGCCATTTCTTATCTCTTGGTCATAAAGCTACACAACAGTGTATGGGCTGCACAGTATGTGTGTGTATGTGTGTGTGTTTGTCACGGTGTTATTGCATTTTTAATCGGCGGAAGAGACCAGGCATCATTCTCATCACATTAGTGTCTCCTGGTATTTTTTCCTATCTCTCAGCACGTTTACCCTGTGGGGAGGGAGTTGGGTGGGTGGAGAAAATGCATTGGAAATTTGCTCATTTGACAGTCATAAGAGATATGAATTCTGACACTTCACAATTAGCTCAGTCATCTCCTTTATCTTCACTCATCTGAGAGATCACTGGCTGAGGGATTTGGATCTCTCGCTGCCTTTCTCCTTGTCTTCCCCTCTAATCTCTTCAATATCCAAACTTCTAATTTCAGTTAATGATTATGTGGAAATTACAAATCTGACTTCATGGCTTTAATTGACTGCTGTGTTATTAAGAGGGCTGAGTGAGACGAATACTCTCAGGAATTTTCAGCCGAGTAGGTGCACTAATCTGCCACTTTTCCCCATTTCCCCCTTCTGTCACAGGGATGCATCCATCGAGAAAAGACTTATGAGCAGAGGCATTCATCCTGTGAATATGGTGCATGTATGTTCAGTCTTGGCTGTTTGAACAGCACAACTTACTTTCAGAAGCTTGCATAAGATAAAACAGCTTTTTTTTTTTTTTTTTTTTTTTTTTTTTACTGCTGTATCAAAGCTTAGGTTGAGGGCTCAGACAAAAGTCAGCTGTATTTACACCAAGAAAAATCACCTGTTGCTTCAACAAGGGTTGACAGCAAGTGCTGGCTGGCTGTGAAATTTGCCTCAAAAGCAAAGCCCTTTATTTCAGGCAGCATAGCATTAGTAATGCAATTCGACATCCCACATCTCAGCCGCTAATGCTTCAAAGGAAAGTAAACTGCTAAAGTAAAACAAAACACTAAGATGGAAATAAATAGTTGCCTGAGATTGATACAAATCCACATCAAGAAAAGATTAATTAATAGTGGAATCTCAAAAGGTACAGAAAACAGCCACAAACCACAATCTCTGCTAGAGAGCAGATTAGAAACAACTGCTTGGTGTTGCATGTATATTTATTCTTAATACCAATCGCAGCTCAAAACTCCTTCACGTAAATCCGTCTTCAAAAGCTTAAATGCTGTGAGTTTTGCTCTTGGCATTAAGCAGGAAGTGAACAGTCAAATGGTGATAAATCAATTCAAAGTGTGAATTATAGTCTTACCTTGCATCTACATCGCAGGGAATTGTATTTCTCATTTTTCAGTTGGTGGTGGAGTGTGGAGTGCTCTCCATTTGATTAAACTCTACCCAAAGGCTGCATCAATTATGTATCTTCACAATGGAGTTAATGGACTGCAATAGCAGCTGAAGATGACTTGACTAAATAAATAAATTTAGATTGAGCAGAAATAAAGAAAAATATCCCTAAAATAATGTTACCGTCCTGCAGAGCTTGTCTGGAATGATAAAAGATCAGCTCTGCCTCTGGCTTATTGAAGAGAATATCAATGTCTGTAGTTAATTTTTCTGTTATTCAGTAAAAACATCTTGTTGACAGATCTGTGTCCTGCAGGAGGAGTCAGAAGCAGCGCATGCCGATACAGCACACTTTCTGTTGGGAATGACACAATGCATACTTCTTAACGTACCTGTGTGGAGTTTGAGTGTGGACTGACTGTGTTTGTGAGTGAATGTCACAGCTCAGCTTGCAATCCATGTACCTTGTTATCCAGCTTCTATAATTCTCATCTCTGGGGTTTTGATCCCATGAGTGGGCCCTCACAGAGAACAGAAGGGGCCCGCAAACCCTGACTACACAATCACTGACCCATCTGGCCATCAGGCCAGCAGGGAGCGTGCAGGATGCGTGCTCTGCACAAACATTCATCTCTAACATGAGGCTGACAGATCACACAATGTCTGTAAAAGCCAGAAATGATGTACAACAACAATATAGAGACAAGCCCTCTGATTTCAAAATGTTTTCTAGACAGAATATAATGACGGAGGGCAGAGAGACTCAAGCTAAATGCATACTGCGGAGAGGAATATGAGTGGCGGTGATCCTGCTGCTGCATTGTATAAAATTCAGAGCATAAACAACATGTTGAATCAGCTGTGGTCTTTGTGAGTGAGGAGGAGGTTCATTCAGCATGACATTACAAGGCAGGGGTCGAAACCTGACCCCAATACTGTTGTGTCTTCTCCATTTTTTCAAACGCTCAGTCATGTAATTGTTGCCAATCACCTCCCATTTGATAAGTCTCTGTTGCTGCCCTCATGCCCTGCAGCAAGCCTCAGCTAAAAATGCTGCTCACATCATTAAAGCCAGTGTCGTGCAAAATCTGTCATGTTTTTTTTTTTTTCCCGTCCTAGTTTGCTGCAACTCCCCAAATTTCTCAGCTTTGTCATGGCTCTGAAACCTAACAGCTTCTGTGAGGAAGGGTTCCTTCCTTCACTCAAACCGAGGATTTCTATACTAGCTCTGGAGTGGATCCAATTTATAAGATAAGAGCCAAATGCAATTATCCTACACTTTCTAAATCTGTGGCTGAATGTGAGTTTCACAGTTGCTGAAACTTATCTCTCTCTCTAATTATACGCGTGTGTTAAGACAGCCAACATGTTCTATCGTCATGGAAATTTGAATATGGATTAATTCTTGCTGATCCACTGTTTAAAATTTTCGTTGTATGACATGTTGTGTTTTGGTACACCTCCTGTAAGGTAATGAAATGAAATAAACACAGTATCTCATAATAGGATCTTGTAATGCATAGATGCAGAATCTAATAAAACAATAATTGCAGTCTTATATGTTTTGTTTACTGTGACTAAAGGCAACTTAATGCTTGTTTAAAAAGATATGAAATGCAAAGTGTGTTTATCAGTACCTTTGTCATAGTATGATACTACTGCCATCTACTGATACTGTATAAATATCTGTATATTTTGTGGGGGTTTTTCATGTCCCAGAGCATTGAATTCTCACTTTCCTGTGTCAGAATCTAAGTAGCAGTACTGACAGGTGACAAAAGGTTTGGAGTATACGTCCTGCTTAGGGCAAGTAAGCTTCATGTTGTGTTGGCCTACCTCAACCTTTCACTGGATGGCACTGCTATCATTGCAACAGCACACAGCTTGAGGGGAGATCAGGACTTGACTTCACCTTGATGAACTGGAATTCTGAATATATGCAGTTCATATACTTGAATAAAGTACTCAGAGATTTCAGTGAAACTCTGACAATTATACATGGAAACATGCAGACTATGGACACAGTTCATAGCTGCATTCACAAATAAGACCATGCACATGGTGTGGGCATCTTGTGAGTTATCTTGTAAGTTAAAGCCTTGCTAACTTCAGCTAGACAATCCAAACCTCAGTTTGTACATTTTACAAAAGCACGGCTTTGTTCTGAGAAACTATCTCTCACCACTTTCTGAAAGAAAACTTTAAAGAAAAGAGAAACTAACTTTAAAGAGTTCAATAAATAAGTATGAAAAGACTAATAAAAAGGAGTTCAGTTAAAAGCTGAACTAAAAAGATCTATCTTTTTAGACCTATAGGTCTTCAACCTCTTTTGAAAAACAACACTCTGACGTTCTCTGGCAGGCTGTTCCACAGACAAGGGGCGTGGTGATGGATCAAAGCCCTGCTATAAATTTAGTTCTCACTTTAGGAACAATTAAAAGGCTGGTAGCATACCTCAGGGCTCATAATTTAAAAGCAGGTCAGATAAGTGAAGGCAGAAAAACCAAGACCATTAAGACATATATGGTGATTAAAAGAATTTTAAAATCAATCCTGAAACACATGGGGAGCCGATGCAGTGATTCTAAAAGTGGTGTAATGTGTTTCTGCCCTCTGGTCCTTGTCAGTGCCACTGAGTTCTGGAGTAATTGCTGGTTAGAAACACACGTTTTAGCAAGACCAGAGAGCAAGGCATTAAGATAATCTAGTCTAGTGGTAATAAAAGCACATATTAGTGCCTCGTTGCTGGCAAGAGAGAGAGAAATGGGTGGACTCTGGCAACGTTTTTAGGAAGGAATGTAGTTTTTGAGACATTTGTAAAATGCAGAATTTCAGGTTTTTCACACAATGAGAATATTTAAAGTTAAATGTATTTATCTCTCTTAAAACTTCTCTTTTTTCCTGGTTGACCTGCAAGACGTTCTTTTATCAATAACTTTATATCTAAATTAAAGTTTAAAGTGAAGTTAACTGGCTCCAGGTTTTCACGAGACACAGCGATGTAAAAGCAAGGCAAGGCAAGGCAAGTTTATCTGTATAGCACATTTCATGTACAAGACCATTCAAAGTGCTTCATGTAAAACATTAAAAGCATTCCAGATGAAGTAGAGAAGTCTATAAGACACACCAAATAGAAAAATTAACAATAAAATCTTAACATAAATGAAAACATGTTTAGTCCATGTTTAGTCTGGCCTCTGGTCTGGACTCGTTGACCTGAGTCTTCGGATGTAAGAGCTCTACTTGGTTTATATTCTGTGATAATATTGCAGCTGTATCCTGGGCCTAAACCTTTCTGGATTTATAAACAGTCAGTAAGGTTTTAAAATCTATCCTGTGACTGACTGGAAACCAGTGCAAATAGTGGACAACTGTGAAAATGAGTGTCCTGATGACATCCCCAAGTGACAGCATGTACAGATAAAAAAGAAGTAGGTCTAAAATCAATCCTTGTGGAACCCCACACAGGATTTTATGTATTCTTGGGAAGCATGTGTCGAAGCATATAAAAATCTGTTAAATTGGAATAAAAACATTCATAAACAGATTTACAAGGATGCAACGTTTCTGAGGATCTAAGTGACACCTAAGGTGTAAACTCACAGTAACTGGCCAGCAAAGCCTGTGAAACGTGGACCTCAGCTTCTCCAATTTTGAATTACATTTTTAACAGTCTTTGAACTAAAATTACACTAAAAGAGCAATGTTTTCATTGTAGTGAAAATGATTGTAACCCATGTTTTTTCATTGTTGTCTAATTTTTTTATGTTTGTAAAAACACAGATCAAAATAATTTGCTATCACCTGTCAACTCATAGTGTAGTGTTTATCAATCTAGTTTTGGTCACTGTGTTACCACTGTAAACCTAAAATATACAAACATTTCTATAATTCTATTTTATCAATATAGATAAGAAATTTGATGAAGGTTATTAATAACTTTCCCTTTTTTATTTGGATTTTTCTTGTGAAGCAAACTGAAACGGCAATACTGGAAAATAGAAAACTGCAGTCTGAGAGGTTTGATACGATGGGAGCAAAACAGAGGGGACTGGGTTGAATACACCATCAGGAGACTCATTTATTAAAAACAACAGCTAACATACTCTCTACAGTACAGTTCCCTCACGTGTACTCGGCCTGCTTCAACTCAAGACAAAGAGGAGTAGCCATTCTGATAAACAGGAAAATTCATTTTACTGCTAATAATATAATTTTAGACCCAGGTGGAAGATTCATAATAATGACATTATCTATCCTAAACATGAAGTTATGCATTGCAAATATTTATGGCCCAAACACTGATGACCCCTCCTTTTTTCATTCCTTCTTCTCCTTACTATATGATCACCTTGATAATACACTTATCATTGGGGGCGACCTCAACATGACCTTAAACTCTGGGATGGACAAGGGGGGCGGAGCAGGGAAACATAGGGTCTGGCAGTCAGCAAGAGTTGTTAAACAATATATGGAGGATTTTGGTCTTTGTGATGTCTGGCGCTCACAACACCTCACTGCTAGAGAGTACACTTACTTTTCATCTGTCCACCACTCATACTCCAGAATAGACTACTTCCTCACTAACAGCTCTATGATGAACAGTATCTCAGAAACTAAAATCCATTCCATCACTATCAGTGATCACGCACCAGTATCATTTACCCTAATGAATAAGAAAACTAAACCATCTTATAGCAAATGGAGACTTAATACATCATTACTTAAAGATCCTGATTTTATCAGTTACTTCAAACGGGAGTGGTCTTTGTATATAGAAAACAATGACATACCAGGAACATCAGCTTGTGTTCTTTGGGAGGCAGGAAAAGCAGTAATGAGAGGGAAAATAATTTCATTTTCATCACATAAGAAAAAGAAGGAGAGTTCAAAAATATCTGAACTAGAGCTTAAAATAAAATCACTAGAAGATGCCTACAAGGCTTCTCCAGAAGAGCAAGTGCTGAATCACATAAGAAAGGCTAAACTAGAGCTGAATGAAATAATTAACCAAAAAACCCAGTTTTTGCTACAAAGACTTCGCTTAGAGAATTTTGAACATAGCAACAAATCTGGAAGATTTCTCGCAAATCAATTAAAAGCAAACAAGGAGAAAACAACCATCTCCTCTGTTAAAGATTCAAGAGGAAATATCCTCCATGATCTTGATGGAATAAATGACACATTTAGGGATTTCTATAAAACATTATATTCCTCAGAAACAGATCCATCAGACAACAGCATTGAGGAATTTCTCAGCTACCTCAATCTTCCAAAGTTACAACAGGATCAGGAAATGGTTTTGGACGCACCCATTTCAGTAGGGGAACTACATGAAGCTTTAAAACACATGCCCAGCAATAAAGCTCCAGGACCAGACGGTTTTCCAGTTGAATATTATGAAGAATTTTGGTCTATACTAGCACCCACTTTTTATAAAATGGCTTCAGAAATTAAGGAAAAAGGTCGAATATCTCAAAACATGAATTTGGCTAGTATTACAGTAATACTAAAACCAGGAAAAGACCCCAAACTCCCATCTAGTTATCGTCCAATATCACTAATGAACGTAGATCTTAAAATAATCAGTAAAGTGCTTGCTACAAGACTAGAAAAAATAACTCCACTTATCATACATCCTGATCAAACAGGATTTATCAAGGGACGACATTCCACCACTAATACGCGCAGACTAATAAATCTAATTGATTATGCCACCATACATAACCTGGAAACTACAATAATCTCTCTAGATGTTGAAAAAGCATTTGACAGGGTGAACTGGAAATTCTTATTTGCAACATTAAGAAAATTCGGGTTTGGCTCATCGTTTATCGACTGGATAAAGATACTGTATAGCAATCCAAATGCATGCGTCAGGACAAATGATCAAACTTCTCACAGCTTCAGATTGCAGAGAGGCACCAGACAAGGCTGTCCACTCTCCCCTTCACTTTTTGGAATCTTTATTGAACCCTTAGCAGCTAGCATTAGACAAAACAAAGACATTAAAGGCATTAACTGTAGAAATATGGAGCATAAGACCAGTCTTTATGCTGATGATGTATTACTTTTCCTTCAAAATTCACAATCTTCCATCTGTCAGACAATCGCACTCATCAATAAATTCTCATCAATTTCTGAATATTCCATTAATTGGTCTAAAACCACCGTTCTACCCATCAACTGTTCCTTCCATAATACTCCTGACACTGCTTTACAGTCAGGCGATATTAGATACTTGGGAATAAACATCTCACCCAGACTGTCAGACCTTATAAAGCTAAATTATGTCCCTCTACTAAAAACAATTGAGGACGATCTCACACGGTGGAAATCTTTACCCATATCACTAATGGGAAGAGTTGCAACTATAAAAATGATGATTCTACCTAAAATCAATTATCTGTTTTCAATGATCCCCATTAAACCTCCCTCCACCTGGTTTAAATCGCTGGACTCTAATGTTACTAGATTTCTCTGGAAAGACAAACCACCACGGATTAGTCTAAAAACACTCCAGAAGACTAAAGATAGCGGTGGCTTAGACTTGCCTAATTTCCAAAATTACTTTATAAGCAATAGACTACAATACATCTCTAAATGGCTTAAACCTAGCTATCTAGATGAACCATGGCTTAATATAGAAGAAGCTATGTGTGAGGATATGGCAATTTCAGACCTGCCATTTATCAGCACAGCTGTCAAACGCCAAAAATGCTTTAAAAGCATTAATATCAGCTCCTCACTAATGGCCTGGTGGGAATTTCTTAAACTAACCAAATCCTTGCTTATTCCATGCAAACTTACACCTATTTGGAACAATCCCGACATCCAGCAAAACCGGAAAATGATAAACTTCCCTCAGTGGAAGAATAAAGGAATAAAACAGTTAGAACATTTAATAGAAAATGGGAACTTTCTCCCTTTTGATACAATTACTTCACGATATGGAATCAGCAGCACAAAATTCTTAGAATACCACCAACTTAAATCTATTATAGGTAAGAAATACACCCCTGATCAATTAAACTTGCAGCTACCTATCAGGGCTGCAGAATTCTTAAATCTCAATGCCCCGAAACTGTTATCCAAAATATATAGATTACTATCAAAGCTAGACGATTCCATATGTCTCTCAACTTCTAAATGGGAAGCAGACTTATCCAGTAACTTTGACCAAAATGAATGGTCACAAATCTGTTCAAATACATTTACAATGACTAAGAATTCAAACATGCAACTAATACAATTTAAAATTCTGCATAGAACTCATTATGCAGGACACAGGATGTTCAGGATGGGTCTGTCACAATCAAACATCTGTCCACACTGCACTGGCAACACGACTGACAGCTACTACCATGCTTTGTGGTCTTGCCCACCTGTCCAGGAATTCTGGTTTCAGGTATGTAAAGATCTGTCAAATTGCTTCAAATGTAACATCCCTACAAACCCCAAACTGGGCCTACTGGGTTACTTGGGTGAAATTAACATAGAATTTAATTCTGCAAACTTAATCCTCACCAGTTTATGTATCGCAAAGAAAACTATCCTTCTAAACTGGAAAAGCAAACAAAGTCTGTGTATCCAGCAGTTCAGAAATCTCTTATTAGATCACATCAGTGTCGAGATGATGTCTGCCTCCTCAAGAGATCAGTCAGCTGAACTTTATTCCCTCTGGTCCCCTGTGATCAGCTCCATCACTTAGTATGGGGGGAGAATGTGACCTTATTGCGCTCGGGGTTGGTGGCCGGTTGGGGTTCTCTGGGGGCTGTGGGTCTGTGGTGGGCTCCTGGGGGGGGGATTTTGACTGCTCCATTGCTGGAGTGGCTAGGTTTCTAGCCCTACTGTGGACCTGGATGGGCCAGCGGCTGGAGTTGCCGTGCAGCGGCGGGGCGAGGTCGCTGGCGGGGGATGGGTTGGCGGGCGTGACTCCGTAACGGGCGCCTGTGCCGCCGTGGGGTGGGCTGGGTGGGGTCCCGGGCTCCGGTGCCCGGGGTTGTCCCCTGTCTCTTGGGGGTGGGGGGGTCGGCTTGTGCCGGGGGGGGGCTGGGCTGACCTGGACCTGCCGCTGCGGCGGCGGGCAGGTACGTGCTCTGGTGCCTGGTTGCGACCCTGGGACTTGTTGAGTGGGGGGTGTTTGATAGTGTGGATGGGATGTGAGTGTGTATGGAGGGATGTGTGTAGGGGGTGTGCGTTGAGGACTGGTGGCGGTACATAGGTATGTGGATGTGTGTGGGTGGGGAAGTGTGATGATGCGTGTGTGGGGGGGGTGTCGTGGTGTCTGTGGGGGGGGTAGTGCCGTGTGTGTAGGGGAGTGGGGTGATGCGTGTATGTGGGGAGTGGCGGTGGTGCATGTATACGGGTGTGTGTGTGGGGGGGGGGGGGGGAGGAGGGGGGAGGGGGGGCGTGCTGTCTGTGTGTGTGTGGGGGGGGGCAGGGGTGTATGTATGGGGGAGTGGGTGGTGCATGTGTGTGGTAGGTTGGTGGATAAGTGTAGATATGATGGATGGGAGTGGGGGAGATTTGAATGTGACGTGGGGGTCAGGAGGATGGTCTTAAGGGTGGGCTGAACGGGTGGCTGGGTGGACCTGAATGTCTCCGGAAGTGTGTGTGTGTGTGGCTGTAGGTGTGTGCTGAGACAGTGTGAAGTGCCGATGTGTGGACAAGGGGGGACTTCATGTCCCCAGGTGGGGGTGTCCTCTGTGAGTGAGGGGGCGGTGGACAATCGGTCTGGGATTCCCCTTCTGCCGCCCCGCCTCCTCTTTGTCCTCGTGCCCCCCTTCTGCATGTGGTGAGCTGGTTAATTACACTTAGACACCAAACACCAAAACACTGACGACTCACATGATTAGGGGGAAGAGCATGCGGTGTATGGTGGGCGGGGCTGCTTAGGTGGTCCCTCTCCCAACACCGCGTGGCACTTCCCTCAGTTTTAATTGCAACTAATACATACTTCACAATCAGTCATAAGCGGGGGGGAGGCAGAGACGATAGGGTCTTCTCATGCCCCTGCTCTCGGGGCTTTACTGGGGGGGGGGTACGGGTGGGGGAAGAGTGCCGTCCATTAGGCCTAAGTCTGGGCTGGCCTGGCTGTAGGAGGGTTGTCGCCGGCCCTGGGGGGGTGCTGGGTCGGCTGCATCTGTGGGGTGGTGGGGGGGACGCTGGGAGTGGTGGGCGGTAATTATGGGGGCCCTGATCGGGGCCATCCTGTCCTCTGCCCCCTCTGAGGTATCTCACATGGGACATGATGGAGGGGTGAGGTGAGGATGTGTGGGAGTGGGTGTATGGGGTTACAGATGGATGGTGGGATGGCTGGGGGGGGATTAGGGTTGGGGATATAGGTGGGTAGGGGATAGGGATGTGTGAGGATGAGTAGATGTGTGTGTGTGGAGGGGTATGTTGGCGCGTGGGTTGTATTGGGGTGTGCCTGTGTTGGAGGAGTGAGGGTATGTGTGTGTGTGTGTGTGTGTGTGTGTGTGTGTGTGTGTAGGGGGGGGTGTATATGCGGAATGGGATGTGTGAGTGAGGGTGAAGTTTGGAGGGGGGCTTTGGGTGGTGGAGGGGTGTTTGGTGGGGCATGTGTGGTTGGGTAGAAGTAGAGGGATGGGGTGGCGGGGTGTGAGCGTGTGTGTGGGGGGGGGGTGAGCGTGTGTGGGGGCGGGGGCGATTGGGGTTCGTGTGACTTGGTATGGGTGAGTGAGTAGAGGTGGGGTGGGGTTGTATATGTGATGGATGATGTGCATGGATTGCAGAGGGTTGTGTGGATGGGGGTTGAGAGGGGAGTGCGTGTTTGGGGGGGGGGGGTATGCATGTATATGTGTGAGGGGAGTGCGTGTGTGTGGTTTGGTGGTGGGGGGGGGGGGGGGGTGTCCTGTACCCGGGGGCGCAGCTGGTGCGCTGGGGTGCGACCTGGCTGCCGCTGGGTGGCGGTCTGGGGATCCTGGTCCTCCGTCGGTGTGGGCTGTGCCCTCTGCCTGCGGGGGCGGGGGGCTGCTCACGGGCTCTTGGGGCCCTGGGGCCTGCGCTCTGTCTGCCCTAGGTGGCCGGTGCCCGGCGGGATCGGCCCTTGCCGGCCTGGGCCTGCTGGGGCCTGTTCCCCCTGACTGCGGGGGACTCTGGTTGGGCACCTCCTTCACCACCTCCTGGGCAGATGCATGGCTGGCTCTGGAGTGGGGGGGTTGGGATCTGTACCTGGGGGTGACTGTCGGTTACCCGGGTCTCTGGGTTCTCCTGGCCTTCCTCTAGCTGTAGGCGGGCGGGGTCACATTGGCATGATCACTCTTCTCTAAACACGTTCCACTCTGAATGTTCTGCATGAATGTTCTGCATGTGTCACAGTCACTGAGTCATCCAGCAAGTTTATTCACTAACAGCAGGTACCTCTCTTTCTGTCTTTTTGACTTAACTTGCTAGTTTCTGGTCCTCATGATTGTCAACGGTTTTGTTCTCCACGAATCTAGAGTTGGCTTGTGTGGGTGTATATATTTATGTGTGTGGGTGGGTATGTGTGTGTACTTATGTGTATGTGTATGTGTATGTATGTATGTGTATGGATATGTATATATGTATGCATATGTGTGAGTGTATGTGTATGTATGTGTATGTGTATGTGTATGTGTATATGTATGTGTATGTATGTGAGTATGTATATGTGTATATATGTATATATATATATATATATATATATATATATATATATATATATATATATATATATATATATATATGTGTGTATATGTATGTATGTGTATATGTATGTATGTATATCTATCTTTATGTATGCATGTATGTATGCATATGTGTGAGTGTATGTGTATGTATGTGTATGTGTGTGTATGTGTATGTGTATATGTATGTGTATGTATGTGAGTATGTATATGTGTATATATGTATATATATATATATATATATGTGTGTGTATGTATGTGTATATGTATGTATGTATGTATATCTATCTTTATGTATGCATGTATGTGTACATGTGTGTGTATGCATGTGTATGTATGTGTATATGTATGTATGTATGTATATATGTATATATATAATGTATGTGCGAGTGTATATACATATATATGTAGGTGGGTATGTATGTGCATATACATGTATGCATTGATCTCTTTCTTTTGTTTTTTTTTTGTTTTTTTATGTTCTCTTTTCTGTTCTCTTTCTGCCCCTTTCCTGTCCTTTCCGGTCGGGTCCAGCAGCATAAACTCTGTAATACAAGCTATTATCCAAAACAAATTGAAAAATAAAATAAGAATCAAGAAATACAAGGGGGTCATTACATCTACAAAAGTTCCCCTTGGCTAAATAAATTTGCTCAGCAGAACACAGCATCCAGAACATCAGTCTGCTTGCTTAAATGCTGGACAAGACAAAAAAAAAAAAAAAAAAAAAAAAAAAAAAAAAAAAAAAAAAAAAGGAATCTTCTGAGGAAATATTACTAATGTTATTAACATGTTATGTTAAATGACTTTGACTTTGTGGAGAGCAAACAGGTTATATTCTAGCCAACATCTAAACATTATGGCTGAGACACTATAAGCAATGTTTTTACTATTGTCAGAAAACAAATGGATGGAAACCAGTTTGTAATTCCAGCACTCTTTGTATTCTGTTCTCAGACCTGCTTTTGATTTCTTGCATTTTTCTTTGTGTATTTTCACCAAGGGAAGTCCATTTTATTCATCAATGATGTACCATTTCTGTTGCGCTGAACATAATGAAGCTGAAAAGGCTGAAGCCTGCGGGCCCTTTGTGTAGATGTCACCATGACAACAAACTTGAGGTTTTCCTTCACTGTGTTAGTCTTTATGAGCTCCAAATCATTCTCATTTGCCCCTCAGCCAGGTTTACTGAGGCTATCAAAATTGTATCCAGAGGGGATTAGAAAAAGACCAATCTGAAAGGATGCTTTTCCACAATGTATGTATTATTTTTCATTCATGCCAGCAAAGATACATAGCATAACATTTAAGCACCAGAATATTTATTTTAATGTTGAATACTTTCTAAATGTAATTCAGTGTCCTATTCTGTAATTTCTTACTCTATAAATTCTCAGGTTTCTGCTTGTTCTATAAATGAGTTAAAGTATTTCAAAATTTTAAATCAATGAAAATATTATCCTTTCATTTTTATGTTATTATTCACATGGATTTGCATTGAGCAATTTCATTCATGTGCCAATATTCTGGTTTTGTCTCAGGTATAGATTGGTTGGGTATCAATGCAGCAACCTCAGTTTTGTATTCAGTGGCATGTTATTTGATAAGATTAAACTGAATTTATTGAATACCTCTTTTCAAAAGTGCTGTACTTTTTAACATTCCCAAAGACAATGTATAAATATCCCTTGCTCATCATTTCAAATATGTGCCTGGTATACTCTTATATCATTTATTTAGTATTGCAGGGGTAATATAAATCTGTATTAGCCAGTTAAATTGGAACAGTTTTAATCTGGTGTTAATAGTTAGTGCCCAGTGGTTCAAGCAGTTGTACCAGTTTTCAGTATGCCAATAGCTTCTGTCACTTCCACGATACTTGTTTATCTAGTCTTTAATTTTATTCAAATATTTTAGGAATTGTCCATTTGTGTAAGAAGCTAGATATAATGACAATGTTATCTGTATATTCTGATCAAAATAGATCTTCATAGAGGTTTTTTTTTTTGTGTGTTTGCTGTTTTATCTTTATTGGATCTAAGATCTTCTTCCCACTTGAGTCTTCTATGATTGAGCCATTTCTAATGGATAGACAGTTTTTTTTAAATTTATTTATTGTTATAGTATAGGGGGAATTCATCATTTAAGGTTGGGGCTCTTCTGAAGGTGATGTTTTGGGAGTATATATGGGTACCATATAAATATATATATGTATATATATATATATATATATATATATATATATATATATATATATATATATATATATATATATATATATATATATATATATATATATATATATATATATATATACATGTTTTATAACTGATTGTATATAATACTATATTTCTGTAAGAATATAACAGACAAACTGCAGAAATGATGTCTCTGTCAACCAATTATTCAGCTTTTAGATGGGGTTCATGTTAAAGCAACTTTGAAATGTCAATGACATAACTTTGCCCTACTGATTTATTTTGCCTGAGAATGTAATATTTGACAAAAAGAAAAGAAAAGCTGTACATTATTTAAATGGACAATTATTGTCCTTTTGGCTCTATGCTTTCACATCTGTTTAATAAATGTCAATGACCAAATCTAATACCTGCTCTAAAGTGATGCAAATATGGAACCTCTATTGGATCAAAAATGGGGTCAAAAATAGGTAATTCAGGCGGGTCAAAAGCAGTTTTGTAGGTTAAAGAATTATGTCATAGACACTCCTTTGACAAAAATGGACACTTGAACTGCAAAAAAGGACATTTTGATTAGCTCAGTGGAATGCTGTCGATACATATTTGGCATCTTAAAAAACTTGGTCACTTACCAAGTTCATTCTTAGAATATTTTCCCTCCATATTTAAATAAAGAATATTAAATATTTGAGACCTGAGTGAACATGTTATTCTGTCCAGTCACATAAAAGCAACCTTAATCTGTGAACTGATCCTCCAGACCATGAGCCACTGCAAAGCTGAAACATTTTATGTAAATCTACAACTTCACATTCCCAGACCTCCAGAACATTTTAATTGTCAGTACTGTAAATATGTGATCTTCTGTACTGTAATTCACTCAGCCTCACCTGAGGTTTTTATTTTTTTTAAAGGATATATATTCATTTAAATATTGGTAGTTGGATTGTGTTGCAAATTGAATGCAGTCAACAGTCAAACAACTGGACTGAAATTATTTTAAATAAGGTCAAATAAATAAATAAGTCAAATATAAATCTGAGACAAGAAATTCACTATATTGTTCTGCACTGTTTATGTCATGTCAAATAAAACAGACCTTCTGATACTTGTCAAAGCTTGACATACCAAACCCTGCCTCAACCATTCTGCCTTTTATTCTTCAGCCCACAGTCATGAGCTCCTTGTCATTTGGAGACCAAAGCCACATTTGGCTGTAATCCTAGTAATAGTAATAGCAATAACTATAAATAGTTAAATGTGGCAGTGGGGCACTGGGATCCTGCTGACTATGCCAAATGTAACCAGACAGTTAAAGAGTGAAGAGGCCACAACAGTCAGTGTGGCTCACACCAATGCTGGTAATTTTACAATAGTAAAACTCTGAGAAAGCAGGCAGGGAAGAGCCAGATGATGGATTGCCATGATATTACTGGGAAA
The DNA here is from genome assembly GCF_933228915.1 of Telmatherina bonti. NCBI lineage: Eukaryota > Metazoa > Chordata > Actinopteri > Atheriniformes > Telmatherinidae > Telmatherina > Telmatherina bonti. The sequence continues at coordinate 26,542,441 of NC_136622.1, forward strand.
CGGACCACTAACTGGAAAGGGCCTGGGGGTATATTAACTATTAAAAAAGGTATGTTAGAATAGATCATAGATAAAATAGATGATAAATATCTAGTAATCCTAAAATAAATCATTGTGTTCATTGTACCATTTTACTGTACATTCAGTATTAATAAATATCCACAAACTAATGTATGTCTGGCACTTGTTGATGTAATCAGATCAATCATTTTGCATAATTTTACCATAAATGATTTTTAAATTCTTTTTATATTTTGAATGTTTCACAAACAATTTCAGATTTGCCTCATTAGAAAGTTAAATGCAAGTAGGCATCATACAAATTATTACAAATTGTCTTTTTATCATCTTATCTTTTCACAGATTTGATCATCATTTTCCTCTGACACCAGTGAAGCACTTTTTCTCGTTTTATTAAGATATCTGTTATTAACTTGTGAATGACAAACAAAGAGTTCAGTTTTTAAGATTAGATTTTAATGCCTGCGCCAAAATTTTAAAAAATCTCAAACATTGTCAGAGCATTTAGTAAAGCTGGTGTTTTGTTTATAAGTCCTGAGGCAAAAAACTATGTCTTATTAGGCCTACAGCCATACGGCTAGAGCCTAAATGTTAGACTCTAATTTTGGACAAGGGTGTAATTATTTCCACTACACAGTATTACTGACACAAACTCCAATCTTGGTTTAAAAAAAGACTCCAAATGGTCATTATTGCACCCCAGTGCTTGAGGAAGTGGAGATGTGCTCTGCTCCCAAAAAGTGAAAAAAGGGTAAAAGACAAGATGCTATGCAGTGGCATATAACATGGGCATCTTTGCAATAGACCTCATTAGATGCCCAAAGCCCAAGAAACGTGTCCCATTAGGCTGAGAGCACAATATTAAATACCTAATGACAAAGGATTATTGTCAGCAAAAAAAGGAGCATTTATTGTATTTCATGTTTTGTAACGGGAAATCCATTTAAATGGTTTGTTTCATATAACATTAAATCACACTGAATGCAATATTAAAATACATCTGAATCTAACTAATGTTTGTTTAAGATAAAATTAAGTTAAATGAGGACTCAAACAGTACCAGTCACATGAGCCAAATGAGAAAAAGGTAGGGAAAAAAATATACTGAAGACAGCCAAATGTAAGCAATGAAAAGTTGGCAAGCTCAGTGCATGAGTGGTTAATAAAGAATCTTTCAGAAAGTAGGTACATTTTGAAAGCAGACAGTATTTGTGTGTGTGAAAGGTGTGAAGGAAACAACTAGGCCATGAACTGTACTGACGAAAATGTCATGATGTCTGATAAACATGCCGTGTCTGTAAGAGATGTGTAATTATGTTGTAGAAGGCAGAAGGAGGCTCTAAGAGGACGGGTAGAGCTGTGGTGATGAAAGACTGCTGTGTTTATTTTTCCAGCATCTTCCCAAAGGACATACAGTGTGTCCAAACCATGTCTGATGTAAATTGAACGGGTGGCAGAGTTACATTTAAATTCAGTGGAAGAATATAAATAGTTGCCTTTCTGCACCTTCACTCAGTTACTGCAACAAGCTGTGAAGTGGCGGTTTTATACGCTGTCTCCGTTCATGTGTTCATCTTTGTTTTATTTTCTTTTTCTTTTCTTCCATCAAATATTGTTTCATTTCTATTATTTTATTTCAGGTTTTTTTCTGTTTGCTTATCATATCTATTTGTTTTCTCAGAGAGATTTTTTGATGTTGTGCTGCTGGAAAGCCTTTTTTGGTCCTCCTCACACTTTTTAATATCTGTGATAATGAGTACAATGCTAACATGAGTTGTTTACACAAGGGAGCAGCTGATCTAGATTATAAAAGTCCAGTTAATATGCAGAACTACACTGACCTTACAGCTACTTTGTAAGGTTAAACCTCAACACTGTCATCCTTCATCAGCCTTCCTGATGAGATTTGTGTGGGGTTCTAGGTCAGGGGAAAGTTCCAGTGCTATGGAGGACATCCTGTCTTGTTCTGTACTCATTTGCTACAGACCACTTGCCCTAACATACAACATTATGAGAGTCGTTTTATATTATTTGGCTCATTTAAGTCAATTTTTCAGCTACCAATGACCATTGCACCACATGGCTGATTGTGTCATTTTCTGCTTTTTTTCATTCGGCCCATTATTATCTGCGCAAAGCAGGCAGAACTGTAAGGAACATGTTCTTGCACATCTTTTTTATTTATTTGTTTGTTTATTCATTTAATCAAACACTAAAGAGCCTAAACCACAAGAAACTAATGAAAACTACCTTGTTTTCTGCAGTAGTGGATACCTCCACAACCAATTAGACCATTGCCTGTCTAACAAAAATGCCACAGTTTTTGGGATTTAAGAACTGTGTGTCTGCAAAGGTGGTGAGGAAGCACATGAGCACAGCAGAAAACGTATGTATCATGAAAAAGCTTGAGTCAGTTTGACTCAAAAATCCCAGTTTAAACTAACAATAATTATACAATTTTAACACCAGTATTGGTGATTTTCATCACACCTGAGTGATGCGATGTTGTTTAAAGCTCAAAAAACACATTTTAGGGTGCAAATACCCCTTTAATTCCTAGCTGGGTTTTTTGTTCACATGAGAAAATTCTCCTTCTCTTTTTGAAAAATTGTCAATTTGTTTACTGTAACCATGATTGTTTTCTTACAATACAGCTCAAAATTAGCTTTTTGTCAAGAGATTGTTTTAAACTGCAGCACATGACCTGCTGTAAGTGTAACCATGCATGTGGGATCTCAGAGGTAGTCCTGTTACTCTACCAGCACACACTGTACAGAATGGATTTGCTGATCTGCAGACAGACTTGGGAGCTTGATGTCCCCTTAAACTTTGTGTATATTTTATCCATCCATTTTCTTGCTGCCTATACAGGGTCAGGTCACAGGGGCAGCAGCCTTAGCAGGGAAGCCCAGACTTCCATCACACTCACCACATTTGCCAGCTTGTCCAGGGGGGATCCCAAGGCGTTCTCAGGCCAGTCGAAAGATCTTGTCGCATTTGCCCTCAATTTTTCATGAACCACACACTGATGGACCATGCATCAGTCGAGGAATCTAGCCTAAACATAGAACTTGCATGTTTAATCATTCACAGGAAACCTTTAATTTTACATGTCAAGAATACTGCAGATTCAGCTCCACAGTGCTTTTTGTTCTGGTTACATTCAGTGATGGGAAAATGAGCACAGATTGCAAAATTTGCTGCCATTGTGAGCTATAAGTCTGCATTCTGCTTATTTTGTGTGTATTTTTCCAGTGTGAGCACAGTACAACCGCCTCTATTTTTCCATAAGATTATAAATTCTTCATACACAGAAATAAGGGGCATCATGCATCCACCATTACAGTAAGTTTCTTTGGTATTACTGCATTGAGATTATGTTAACAAATTAAAGAGAAACTTACTGTTGTGATCAATAACTTTTTTTCCATACCTTTGTTTTTGTCCGTCGCTTCGGCGCAGTCTTCAAATGAAACTTACCTCATTAAAACTCTGAAACTTCAACAACTTTGTTTTCTCCACAATCAAGCATAATGTTAGGTCAGGCAGGCCACAAAGTCAAGCTCAGCCCATTTATCGTTAAATCAGCTGATCTCAGTAGCAGGTAATCAATCAGCTGTTTTGTCCTCTGCATATTTAATTAGTGAAACTCAGACAGGGTACTCTATTTAAACTGTTCTTACCTGCATATCTCAGTTGATTCTTCCTCAAACCACTTTACAATCCACTGCCACCCCATCCCCCCCTTTTAAAACTATCTTATTTAATCAGCATCATGTTTGCCACTGCTGCTGCTGCTCTGTTCTGTATTCTGGAGTGCTTTGCTGCTGCTCCCCCTGCTTCAGGCATTCAGCATTTTCATATAGAACAGGTACATCTCAAAACAGCCATACTGCCAAATACAAGACACTATAAATTGCTTCTGCAATTGCACTAGTTGTAATAACCATTTTGACTAATAGGATCCTGACTAAACTGATGGTTGCAAGCTGTGCTGTGTGAATCTTACTCTTTTTTATGATAAGTGTAAGTAAATGTTGAACAGCATCTTTCAAATGCAAATTTACACTTAATGTCATCAGATAAATGAAAAAGAAAAATGGCAACCCCTTTATCAAACTGTTCTTTCTGATAAACAGACTACACACACTGGGTTGCTGGATTGATGGCACCCTTTCTTTTCACACATGGACAGATTTTCTTATGCTCTATAATTCAGAGAAAGAAAACAAGTGAGAAACATTTCATTTTCAAATAAACAGAACATTTACATCAGACACAGTAGTATTGTTCTGCAAACATTAAGTATATTGAACAGAGTTCAATTTCTTTCAAGGCGAGGATTAATGTTAATAACTGCTAAATCTAATTTACAGACTTATACTGCAGGGCTTATTTTTAGTGGTGTGATATTTTTGTATAAGCCTATTAAGCACACGGCCTTGTGATTTTGCACTCAGTGATCCTAGTCAATCATCTAAGCAGCAGCTTGTTGCTTTTAATACAGCTGGTTTGAGTTCTGTATTCTTCTTCTTGAAACATAGCATGCCCTCCCTTGTTTAAAGCTCCTTGTGTAGCGATGACCTAAAGCTTGGAAATGGGAGTCAGCTTTTAAAATGGCTGTTAGAAAAAGAAATGGTGTGCAGAGTTCTGTCATTTTACCTGACTTTCATTTCAAAACTTTACTTTTAACAAATGACTCTCTTTATTTCTATGACCTGTTCAGAAACCCAAATTCTGTTCACCAGTAAAGTTTTGTGCACTGAAATGTCAGCTTCTTCTCTCATAGACCTGCCGTGTTGTGTACAGTGATGAAGCTCCCCCCTCTGGATGGAAATAAAACTTCTTCACATCTTCCCTCCATGTGTATGTAGAGAAATGTTCCAAAATTACCCTGCCCTGTTAAAATAATTTGAGAAAACTGTTTTCTGATTCTCTTGTTAGGTCAGATAGATAGTTACTCCTAGGATATAAGTGGGAGCATGTATGTTTTTTGGGCTGTGGGAGGAAGTCAGAGTATATGGAGAAAACCACCCATAGACTGGGAGAACATCCAAACTCCACACAAAAAGTGCAGCCACATTCCTTTATGAATGTATGTGTTGACATTATTTAAGTACGTTCCCAGAGACTCTTACCCTGCAATGTCCAGAGGCTAAGAAACTGCACTTCACTATTTTTTAATCAGCCCACAGTATCACAGGACAGCTGCTGTTTAATATATCTCACCATGTCACACGCTAGCAACTGGATATTAATTCATGGGATATTTTGAATGTGCACCAATCAGTTTTCATACTTGAATACATACAAGTACGTTTTAAATGTGTCTTTCTAGTAAGATGTAAGTAAAAAGTGATTAAATAATTAGTGTTAATACAGAAGTGGACACTATTTACAGAACTATCTACAAAAACACAAGGTCAACTGGCAGGTGAGAGGAGAGCTTGATATTTTTCATCCTCTTTTGAGTACTGGTCCCAAATAGAGGGCAGAGGTGCTTCTGGGATACATTAAAGTTTGACCAGAGAAAAAGGACAAGAGGACATTATGGGAGGAGGCAGACATAAGAAAAAGAGAAAAGTGACAGAGCAAGAGATAAGACAAGAATGAGAGTTTAGAGATGAGACCAGATGAAAGAAGGATGCCATATTAGGCTTCGTTAGGCTGCATCAAAGTGTGAAAATTTGCCAAAGTTCAGAAGTGGAGCTTTAAATCAGCTACTTTTTCAAGGTATTGATTTGGATTTAGACTTACTGTCCTCTAGATGAATATCTTATAAATACAACAAAGACCTGAAATCCTTCTGCACATCAGCACTGTAGGTCCCCTCTTTTCTCAACATTGCATGTTAATAAGGTAAGGGTTTCTTCGAGAACTCGGGTTTCTCTCATATTAAGACAACTGAACTATAAACTAATTTCCTAAAATCTAACATTTTGAAATCTGCGTTTCCCATGATGAATAATACATTCTGTGATCATTTCTATACTGTAATGCATTGTTCATTTGTTTCACATATTTGTGTATTTACCACATGCTTTTTGATGAGTTACTTTTTTTTCTTTTTTCTCTCAGTTTGTAATTTTGGCCTTGTAACATACTGCTGTTTTGTCAGGACATATTTGTATTTTGAGAAATGCACACTTCCTTCCAAGTCAATGTCCTGACACACCAGAAACAGTAATCTCTGATTCATTAACAGTATGAACTCTACAACCTGCATTTATGAAATTCACTTCCTTTGCTTTTCATTTCCTGTTTATTCTTTGTTTACTAAATGTTTTGCTCACATTTTAATGACTACAGAACTTTATGAGGTATAAGCAACCTCATTTCCTGGTTATAATTACCAGATGCACACATGGCTTTGGGGCAAGGCCACAGCTGACATTTATAACATTATTATAAACTTCTTTAATAAACGTGGAGCTTAACTGTTATAATTTCTTGTTGACTCAGTGTTGAAAAATTTCAATCAATATATAGAGCGTATTTTCCCCTAGTTGTTTTTTTTTTGTTTTTTTGTTTTTTTGTTTTTTTTTATAGCAAACAGGAGAACTTTATGAAGAATTTAGATATGAATAAAGTTTAGAGAGTTTTTGTTTCAGGGCCTGAAGTTTCAGTGACAGTTCTGTGTGATCAATTAGTCTATCAGCAATGAAGTGGATTAAAATAAACCAGGTTACACCCTTACAGTGAGATATAAGAGTAAAAATGCAGGCTTTGCTAATGATAAATAGTCCATGAATTTTTCTTTTATTCCAGCCGGACCACATGAAATGTTTTTATTTTCTATATAAATTATATTGTAGTAACAAAGGTGTCATAATGTTCTTAGTAACAGGTTAATAACAGATGTGTTATAAGATTAAATATGTGCAGCTTTACTTATGTTGCCAGTTTATATAATCAGTGATTAAATCAAACCTAAACATGATGCAAATCTTACAGACAAACACTGTGAAACTCTATGAGGCTATTGTCATTTTGTTTTCAAGACATCAAAATGGACGTTGGACAAAGTGTGTTTACATGCTTGAAAGATCAATTTAATATGATCTTAACACATTAAGATCATATTAAATCAATCTTTCAAACATGTAAACTGGGCTTATTAAAGGCTGCAAGACTCCATTGCAAGGGCTTAATCAGTAAGCCCTCGCAATGGAGTCTTGCAGCCTTTAATAAGCCCAGTAATCTGTAATAATCAATAATTAGTTTCCAACTAAAACCTACCTTTCACAGTTCATTTCTGTCACCTAACCCTCACGTGCTACAAGCATGCGTAGAAACAACAGTGAGGTATTAACATGATGCCTTTTATATTGACTCATCTAGATTTCCTGCCAGCTGATGTAAAATTTTCTAAATCTGCGACTGTGGACACCCCATACACAGACAATGTGGGATAAAATAAGCTGCTCATCCTCTCCTTTATATGACAGTAACACAAGCATGGCACTAATGGTAGTCTTATGTAAGCATGTTATAGACTAGTTACATTTGACAACTTGCTGCATTTAACATAGATGACAAATACTGTTCAAACCATACATTTCAACAGTAGTGTTGGAGCCTGGCAATTTCTCCTAATAATCAGGTCTAGTCACTGTTCCAGTCTAAGTTGGTAAATATATGGTCTGATACACATCTTTAAGTGTAACTGAATGTTTTACAAAGGAAAAATATGCATGTAAGTGGATTCTCGCTTGTATATAATGATATTTTCTGAGTATTTTCAGGAGATAAATCTTGTTAGATTGGAGTTATGCATTTTGAGGCATGAAGAAAACTCTGCAGGGACGCTGTCTTCTTTGTAACTAACAAGCCCACAGTCTACACCTGCACTGGCCTGGTTCGTTGATCTTCTTTTGCTCCTTGAAAAGTTCTGCAATTTCCCTGAAATATTAAACAATTACTTGATCTATCTTTTTAGACAATGGGTAAAATTATCTTCCTCCCCATCATCATTAGCCAAATAATCCAAGCTTACGCACCGCTGTGATGCTGCCCCACAGAAACCCATCTATGAAGACATAAAGTCTGTGGAGAGAGCCGTTTAAAAACTGGATAATCAGAATAACCTTTTTTTTTTTTTTTTTTTTTTTTTTTTTTGCTTGAAAGGATAATGCAGCAGAAATATTTCTCTATTACGATGAAGGTTAAGAGTTGCTTCTAGCTTGTTAGATTTTGTGTTAGTCTGTAAAACATCATGGAAAGTATAAAATGTTCTCACAGATACAGCCTCTTCTTTCCATAAGGCAGTGTCTTCACGAAGGACAGTGAAGCTCTGTACTCCCCTCTCTGCACAGCACTGAATTTACAGTATTACTCGGGAAAATGCTTCCAACCAAATGACCCAGTTTTAGTTTCAGCCTTGAATGTGTGCTGGTATACTGTATTTAAAGAAAACCGTGTGTTTCTCAGTCTTTACACACATGTATAGTGACAATGTTGATATGCTCTGTGTAGTCTAACATCCCACATGTCATCCACATACCTGAATACCAAGGATTTGAGAAGCTATGGGAAGTATATAATGGCCATGGTTAAGGTCTCCGACTAAATATACCACCAGCTGGAAAATGCTGCATGCTTCAAAATGTGACATTGATCCTGCCGACTTGTGTATAATCTAGAGCAGAACCAGCAAGAGCTATGAAAGTGAGTGGAAGGTTGGTTAAACTTGACCTCAATGCTATTATGGTTTCTTCATTTCTTAAATCCACAGCTTTAAATGTTTTAATGACTTTTCTCTGCCGTTAGCTTGAACTTAAAATGCTGCTCACACTATTGCTGCTGACGTGAGGTCAAATCTCTCCTGTTTACTTGTAAAACCACCTTGTAGAACATCTTGACTTTGTCAAGCTTTTGTTTGTTCATGACACCTCAGGGAGCGATCATATTTTATCATTAAAAATAACTGAATTAGGATCTGTTCTTTGCTAAGGCAACATGTATTAATGATATCACAGGAATCATGGATCAGTAACACTTTCATTGAATCTGATGATGTGCTTTAGAAAGTAACGTTTGGAAATAACTACAAAATTTTATAGAATCATCACAAAACATTTGTTATTCTGGGGGTATTTTTGTTTATTTCTTTGTTTTTTTCACAATGAAGGAAAGACAGACAGACAGACAGACAGACAGACAGACAGACAGATAGATAGATAGATAGATAGATAGATAGATAGATAGATAGATAGATAGATAGATAGATAGATAGATAGATAGAGCAGGATGGAAAAAAATGGAGCATATGATAAAATTTCTGTTTAAGTGTACAGATTATATGGAAAGCAGAACAATTTCACTAACCTCGTTTCCTCACAAGATGGCACTACAGACACTGATGATGGAGGGACAAGCTGCAGCTTGGGATGAGATGAGGACTTGATTTCATCATGATGATTTTAAATTATGTACACTTACACAGTAAATATTCTTGTTAAAGGGTTGTGTTCCAACATGATTATATTATTTATAGGTATTTCATCACAACTCATATGCACTCCAGTGTATACATTGAGTGGGCCAGTTTATTAAATATACCCAGTTGGTATTGGGATGGACCATATTTTCCTTCAGAACTCCTTTATTCTTCATGGTCGCAAATAAAAAGGTTTTGGAAACATTCTACTGAGATTTTGGTCCAGATTTACATGATAGCATCGCATAGTTGCTGCAGATATTTTGGCTGTACATCCATGATGCAAATCTTTCATTTCATCGCATCCCAAAGGTGTTTTTTGGTGGACTGAGATCTTGTGAAGTGGAGTAATGCAAATTCATTGTCATATTCAGAAACCAGTTGGAAGTTCTTTGATCTTTGTAACATAGTGCTTTATTATGTTTGACTAACCCACCAGAAGAAACCCTGTGGACATTTAGGGTTGGATATGGTAAGTAAAATTAGGTAAGTTTGTTGCTGTGCTCAGAGGCCCAAAGCATGCTAAGAAAATCCTATTACACCACCAGCAGCAGCAACCCAGACCACTGACACAGGGCAGGGTGGATCCATGCTCTCATGTCCCATGTTATCTTCCACTACTGTAGCCCATCTGCTTCAAGGTTGGACGTTCTGTACATTTAGATGGTATTCTGCTTACCATCTCTGAAACAGGGATATCTGGAGCTGCTGTTGCCTTTTTATCATCTCCAACCAGCCTGCCCATTCTCCTCTGACACCAAAAAGGCATTTTCATCCGGACAACTGCTGCTCACTGGACACTTTCTGTTTTTCAAGCAGTTGTCTTTAAACCCTTGGGGTGATTCTATGTGAAATTTCAGTAAATCAGCGGTTTCTGGAAAGCTCAGCTCAGCCTGTCTGGCACCAACAAGCATGCCTCATTTAAACTCATTTAAATCCCCATTCTTCCCCAGTCTGATGCTCATTTTCAACTTCACAAAAACCACATTGACCATGTTTACATGCCTGAATACGTTGCATTGCTGATGAGCTATTTGTGTTAAAAGTACAAGCATAGTACTTTGAAAACAATCACCTCATTACTACAGTTGCTATGGATGAAGATGTGGAAATTGTGATAAAATGCTAATGTACTGTTAGTTTTCTTACATGCCTTTTCACTGCCCAAATCACCACTCACCATGAAGTGAGAAGTTAGTGCAGGCTGTGTGAAGAGGTTGGCTCCTGCCGATAGTGGCTGACGACTGGCCCCCTGGCTGAGCTGGCATATGGTGGTGGTCAGACTTGCACCCGCCTGCTACTGGGCACCTAATCACTCATGACCAGCTAGTGTCTGAATTGTCCTAAACACCACTGACTGATATTACCTGCTTGTTCACTCGGCTTGGATCAGACAGCTAATGGATCTCACCTGCTTGTTCAGGTTACTCATTTCAACTATGCCTCCCAATGCATTACAAAAGAGGGAGAGGTTGTGGGGAAAAAAAAGCGGATGGATTACTGGATATGTGACATGGGAGGTTTTTTTTTTTTACCTGCAAGTTGAATTTTTACGGTAATTTTCTATTTAAGCTATTAAACAGGCCCAAGTTCTGCTAATATTCTATAAATCATTTTTGTGAATTTTCTTGTTATAAGAAATTAAAATTAAACTCAATTATCCCTATGATTATTATTTTTTTCTGTAATTGTGTAATTAGTCTAATGTGAGATTAAGTGCCACATGTTGGGTTGATTAGGCATAGCACTGGGATGTCTATATCATATCATGCTGTTCTACCTCATATTCACTCCTCTTTCTGTTGCTAAGTTGCAGACCACCTTATCAACCCCTCAAGCACTAGCTTATAGTTTTGTTTTGTTTTTGTTTTTTTAATCAAGAAAAGAGTTTGTGTCAGTAATACTGTGCAGTGGGAATAATAGCCCACGTTCCTGCAATGAGAGCTTGGCCTGACATGGCTACAGGGCTAATTAGAATTTGTTATGACCACAGGAATCACAAACACACCTACAATATGCAAGCTTTGATTAGTGCTCGGCCAGTGTTTAAAAATTCAGAAATATGAAAGCCTTTGCATACACAGACTGACGGGCAAATCGTGCCTATCAGTCTGTGTTTTATCTAGCAGGACTTTCAAATTAAATGTTGGGAAAGCAGTAAGTGGTTTGTGTGCAAAGCTGTAGAACAACCACACCACCGGGTTTTCAAATAAAATACATCAAACATCGCCAACAGAAAGCTCAGCTCTGCTTACAGATTTCCATGAAGTTATGTAATTTTCATTACATACATTAAGTTTAATTCAAAATGCATTATTAATCCGTGCAGAGGGAGTGGGTTAATGAAGTGAGAGACTGACAGGGGCATAACATCGCTCCAACTTCATGTTTCATATAACCATCCTTACAATATGTAAAGCCCATTCAGTGGAACTAAAACTGCTGCTGCTGAGCTTACACTCTCCCTCATGCACAGCGTTTGTCAGCATACAGTGGATATGTTTTTATTTTTTATGTAAAGTACTATTTATTCCCTCAATCTTCAATTAATGTTTCTAAATTACAATCGGACATCACTATTTATTTCATCCCTGAATAATGTTTTTGCCTTTAGTTCTTTGTGTCTCCCTTCATGCTGGCCTGCAATAATCATTTAGTGCATGCAGTGTTTCCACTTGTAACTCATACCATGTAATACATCTCAAATCACATCTGAAACCAGTGTGTGCAGTATGTCAATTTATGCATTCATGAGCAAAAGCTTGGTGCATCGAATCAGTCAATGGCAGATTTGCAAGAGTTAGTTGTCCACAGTTAGATGGTTGTTGGCCACCTGATGAATGATAATCACGTTCTCCTTACCGCACTGGATACCTCACATTTCTAAATTGTGCCATAATTAGAAACGACAGGTAAACGAGAGCAGGGCAACTAGCGTAACTGCAGAACTGATTTAGGAATGGTGAATGCACGCCTTGAAATGCAAATAAAAATTTTACATGAACCTCCAGATACTGCAGACACCTTTCTGGTAACAGTGAGTAACAAATGCTTTAAAATGCAGTCAAATGAACTTAAGACAAATCCCATATAGGTTAATACTGTACTCATAAAATATGGAATTATTTCTTCCTGTCCAGAAGAAGAAAAAAAAACTTCTAGGAACAGCTTCTAGCTTCAAAAAGTTTGCATGATTGTGTGGCTGTGGAAGCATAATCACACCTTGAATAATGCAGAATTATAAATGATTCAAAGTGATTTAATTGCCAGATGTATGGCTCCCTGGATGAGTATTTAAAAAGACCAGCAGGCTATTTTGCATTTCCATCATCTGGAGAATCTTGCCATCAACTTAAAGGCGATTTGAAGTTTATAGATCATAGGGGATTACTTCACAAATGGAATCCTAAGAACTCCCTTTAAGGAAAGACGTGCTTTTATGTCCAACATATTTTATACATGTCAGGTACAGAATTTTCTTTGCAAATTAAGAAAGAAAATTTTTTGCCACATTACGAATCAAAGGAAAGAAAGTGGCATCACCCAAATATAATAAAAACAATATAGGACAGAATATCGGCCTAAGCCAGGGAACTCTGGTCATTAAGAGTTGCGGTCCTGCAAATGGTGGACGTTTTCCTGCAAAAACTCCTGACACACAGACTTAATTTGCAGACTTGAGCAGAAATTAATGTCAAACCGCACAAGTCTGGTTATTACCCACTGATTTGACTCAGGTGTGTTGCAGCACGGAAACTCCCACAACTTGTCGGACTGCAGCTCTCGAAGAGTTGGCCACCCCTGGTCTTAGCTATTCATATATAATTTTTAACTACACATCTAAATTATGCATAAAGTGAGCACTTTAGAAATATCAGTCTCACAGAGGCTGTCAGTTGTGTATTCCTTTATTACGAGAGCACCGCCCATGTCTCAGGCAAACCCAGCCAAGCATCTGAGCCAACTGTAGAAAGCTTGTGTAAAGTTTGTCAACGACATGGCAACAAACTGCAAAACTACTTTATTATGCTCTGCTAAATCACACATAATAGATGGCAAAATAAATTCAATTTCAAAATTGCTTCAACTTCAAATCTGTCTTAAAGATTGCATAGTTGGCTCTGACTTTTAATAGAAACATTTCTGGTATAAATAATGTGGATGTAATGTACCATTTTTGCTTTTCAGTTGTGATACTCAAAAACTGCATGTTTAAATCACACACCATGTTCTCAAATAAATAGGACTATACACCATCTGAGGCTTTACAAATAGAATTACATTTTATTAATATATTTTCATAAAACAAGTTTAAGACTGTATCAAAAACTCAGTAAAAACATTAGATTTTTTTACCATCTTTTCTTATGGTGATATTGGATATGAAATATACATAATTCACATATTGTTGTGGTTTTGTTCTTCCCCGTCACATTGAGATAATGCTTTATTTTTCTGTGATGGGTGAGTAAACAATCTTTTCTACCCTCACAAACTATAAAGTTATATTTTTTTATGACTGATCAGAAATCTAGACGTACAATTAAAAAATAAAATCATTTCCCACTCAGCCCCCCACCCTATTTCCCAACTAAGTTTAACTGATAAAACATTAACAATATGGAGTTGTTTCATTTCACAGGCACACAATTATGTACATCCCCTTGCACCCCAAACCTCATCTGAACTGACAACAGGCAGTGCACTTATCCTAGCAGTGCAACACCTAGAGGCAGAGCAGTAATAATACAGTGCTCTACACCCACCCACCCATCACACCAATTAACCCAACTGGCTACAAGACAGTGGATCCACCTCACCGACAGATTCTCAGCCTGCTGTGAACCACCGCATTCCAGTGGCTCCTTTGTTATTATTGTAGCAACAGCAGAAGATTTGCCCTGTAACCACAGACATCACCTTGGCAACAGCAAAGTCATCTCACAGGCAGCTTGAGTGGCACACGTTAGCAAAGAAAAGAAAAAAACAAAAAAAACAAAACTGAATTAAGCTACATCTACAGCAGACGTGATCAGAATGTCCTTTATGATCAAGTACCAGAGAAATCTCAGTCGCATGTTGTCGTTAAGAACACAAACAAAGCAATATTTGTCTTTCTTACTGGTTTACCACTTAATGCTTTCCATTCTGTGCAAGACACATAGTGCAAGGTTTAACAAGAATTTGCATAAGTGCAAGGTCTGCATGTTATTGTCAAGAGGGAGCAATGTAAAAGAATAGGGAAGATCAGTGTGTTTAAACTGATTTTTGTGTAATTAAAATGTCTTACGCTTCAGTCTGCCATTTTCCATTTCATCCCCTCTAGAAATAACTTGTGCAAAATCTTAGTAAACCTAGCTGAAGGGCAGATAAGAATGATTTAGAACCAAAAGATTAACACTGTGAGGGAAAGCCTGAAATCTGTTGTCATGGTGACATCTGCACAAAGGCCCTGTGGACTTCAGTCTTTTCTGCTTTATTATTTTCTATACAATAGAAATAGTACATCATTGAAGATAAAATTGACTCCTCTTGACAGAAAAAAAAAAGAAATAAGCAAATGCAAGAAGTCAAAAGCAGGTCTGAAGGACAGAAAAAAGTGCTGGAATTTTTCTCCATCCTGTTGTCCTGTGAGAGTTGTTGAACTGTACGTTACAGTGTCTTATCCAAGATGGTAAAAGATATATGGATTACCTGCTCCTCTACAAAGTCAAAGCCAGCTCAATGAAAACATGTAAAATCACTCCTGCAGATAATTCTGAGAAGCATCCCTACAGTGCACCTGTTTTCCAACCTGAAAGCCTCAGTGTATGTTAGGGAGGCACATAGGGAGGTGGCGACCTGTATGCCGTCATGTTCTTAGGACGTGAGCCTTTTCCCTCGATAGGGACAGTGAATGGTGGTGGGGGCTGGTAAGGTGGAGCATTTGGATCATCGTCTTGATAAATTGAATACTCCTCCAGCAGATCCTGATTGAGCAGGGTACTATGGGGGCCAGCCATGTTGGGATACTCAGGGGGAGGAAGTGGGGGCTTTTCTTCCTGCAGGATAAGAGGGATGCTGGAGGATGGAGGTGACTTGGAATCATCCAGCTCATCTGCAAATATTATGGGAACTCCTTTCTTGATGAAAGTGGCCTGTTCCTCTATGGTCATCTTCCCTTTGCGTTTCTTTCGGTAACAGACCATGGCAATGATGCCAACTATGAGCAACAAGGCAGCTACAACAACAGCAGGAATGACCGTGTGTAAATAAACATCATCACTACTCCTTCGATCTGTCCCAGGAGAAGGTGTAGCTGTTGGCAGGATGGGTATAAACACTTCTCCTGGTGGAATGAATGTATAGCTGTGGCATTTATTGGTCCCACGAACAGAAATATTAATGGGTTTGAATTCAGGCTCCATGGCTTTAATAAAGGCCTGCTTAGGTTTTCCTTGGGGATCGGAGATCTTATTACTGAGAACTGTGATCTGATCCTTTGGACAAGGGCTCTGCTGGAGGCTGTTATTGGTCCATTCAACAACAATGGAGCCTCTAATGATGCTCCTCAGGGTCACGGTGCTGCTGTTTCGATCGCCAAGGGCATATGCCAACTTTTTAGTGAGAAGAATCTTTTTATGAACATCATTGTTCAAAGTACTAGGGTCCCCATGAAAACGAGCAGCAAACACTACTGATGGTTTATCATTATTGGACCAACGGTTGACTCGAACCTCAAATGCATCCATTATGCTCTTTCCACCCTTATCAGTGGCCAACATGAAGTACTCATGATTCCCCTCGTGTTCCTCCTCTGGAAGGCCATACAAAAGCTGGATAGTGCTGTTGAACTGTATCCACGATGTCTCGCTCACTGCTTCTTTGGGGGTCCTCTTCAAAGTCAAGCGCAGCTTGTCAGTGGTACCATCCTCATAGTCAAAGAAGGCATCAGAAGCTATTTTAACCTCAAAGTATGTGCCAACCCACGCAGTTACCTGATCAATGGGGTTTCGGATCTCTGGGCCCCGATTTAAGTCTGGAGCCAGGGAGAGGGGAGTTGTACGTCTTGGTGGTTTGGGAGTGGTGGACTTTGGTTCTCTGGGAGCTGGGGTGGTGGTTTTCAGTTTCTTGGGTTTCCTTGTTGAAGATGGTTTGGGTCTTTTGTTAGTGCTTGGTGTTGTCACAGCAGTAGCCTCCACAAATGTAGGCCGAGTCATAGTTGGTTGAATGGGGATGGCGCTTGAAGTTCCTAGTACTCTTGTGGGTTGGGGAGGTCCTAGGACGGGTGTGTGAGCTATCTGATCTCTGACCTTCATAGTAGGCTTAACTGGAAGAGGCAAGGGCCCTCGGACAGGGGTAGCAGAATTGTCTGTTGCTGGAGCAATGGAAGGTGAAGTGGGGGTAGGAACAACACGTGAATACGGCTCTTGGTGAATAGTAGGGGGAAGCATGGATGGCACAGGAGTAGGAGTATTGTACAACTGTCGCCTGACCCGTTTCACTCCATGAGGCTTTTTGTTGACAATGTGCCAGCCAACAACTGGGTAACCTAGCCTGGCTGACATTGTCCCATCCTTTGCTGAGGATTGGACACTGCTAATGTCAGGGATGCTGCCCTGATCAAGAGCACATCCAACTTTCCATGACAGTAAAGCACCATTTTCAACCACCTTCTTAGCATTTCCTGGTCCAGCCATGAAAGCAGACATGTCAAATAAACGGTTGTTGACAACAGGGACAACCCTCATATGTTCCAAGGGCACATGTGAAAATTTTCTCATAATTCCCAGTAAGTTGACCCTCTGTTCAGCATCCATCTTTGTCAAATCAGCATCCAATATGACAGTGAGGACAGTGACATGCTCCTCAGAGCCACAGGCAAAAGGCTGTGGCCCACTGACATCAGACTGTAGAGTTAGCAGAGCTGGCTCTGTATCTGCCCGTTCTTCTGGGTATACTTCAACAGAGAATACTGTATTGGGAAACCACTGGCTGCTTGTCTTCTCAGTTATCTCCTCTCCTGACACCAATATGTGATATACACCTTTATCTTGTTCCAGAGCCAAACCTCTAAGAGTGCAGCTTTCTTTGTCCCAGTATAGCCAGGAGGGTAAAGTTTTTTTCCCCATTTCAGTTAGCTATGGGGAGGAAAAGAGAGACATCATCACCATTTCACACAAATGTGAATTATTGTGGAAAAATAAAGTCATTCGGGAAAAAGAAAGTTATAGCAGACTTCCATTGTATGTTTAATCCTTTTAAAAAGGTAGATGCAAATTAACATGGTCTTCAATAATTTTTTACAGTATGACATTTGTTATACAAAAAAGGTTTGCTTTAAGATTCTTGGTTTTATTTTAAATTAAATGAATAAAATACCATGAATATAACCATGTTTTTTATTCTTTTTCATAGTGAGCAAGCTGTCAGTGACAGGCGACAAAGATAAACCATGAATGCAAATGTGTAGAATATATACCAAAAACGAGGGAAAGATACTCTGCATATCTCCCAAACACCCACTCTCTCTACTCCATTCAGTTTATCAAATCCTGGCAAATATAAACAGGAAACAGAGTGAGCTTCTATTCATAATAAGTGTGTGAGTCATCACTCATCATTTTGAGTTAATACTTCATGACAGGATATCATTCTCTATTGCCAGTTTGGCCAATAATAATCTCATCTCACTCTTAAGCCTGACTTGAACAAATTGCTACACAGTCAGCTTCAATCAGCAATGATTTTCTCATCAAATGTGAGGGGATAAATACCCTACTGTATATTATACATGATTGCACTGATGGACTTTTGCATTTAGCCGATGTATTGACTCTGGTTGATTGAGGAAACAAGTCTTTGTAGCAATTCATTTAATTTGCAGTTCCATTATAGTCGTAATATAACTGCAATCATCCCTAGAGAGAGGACTCTAAGGATTTTTTTTAACAAATCATAAATGTCTTACATTTCATCGAGAAGTCATGTAAAATCAGCAACAGATACAGCTATATTTCTTTAATGAATTATTGTTGTGTGAATAATAAATGTACTTACATGGACATTACAGGTGATATGGGAAGGACCTGGTGGAACCTTCAACTGGAACACCTGGCCCACAATTGCTGAGGAATCAGGGATGTTGGTGTGAACTCCCTCATTCTTTGCAGAAGAATCTTGGACAGCTGCAGGTGGCCCTTCACCTAGTGAAGATGTTGCAGCCTGGAGCTCAGAGAGCACAGAGGACTGCATGGAGGCCTCTAGTTCCACAGACATCATGTCTACCAGTGTTTCATGCTGTTCTGGCAAACTGCCCTGAACCAGGGTCACCAGTAGTCCAATAAACACAGGGATAGTCCTCTGCAAAAGAAGCTTCCTCCTTTTTACATTCCCACAGCTCATATCGCTCAGTTTATAGTGCATAGCAATAGGCCTTTGGGCTGTTCAACAGATGTCTATGAACAACTGAAAAGGCCACATGCACTAGGTCAGCCTGATGATATGCCTGTAGCTCAAATTTTCTAGTGATTGGTGATGCTCACAAATGCAGCAGTTTCTCTTTTGTGTCCTCTGTGACCCATGAAGAGATATATGGCGGCCTGTCAAATATCCATGGTAGTCCGCTATGAGAGAAACCAAAACAAACACAAAACATTAGTTCAAATACACATGCAGCTTCGATGTTAGTATCTACAGTTGTGCTCATATGTATCAATACCGTTTCATTAAAGAAAAGGCTGAATTTACAACAGTCACTCAAATAACTAGAGACTTAAAAAATGAACAATAACTGAAAATTTGCAAAAATATAATTTAGTCAGATAAGACACTGTTTTTTCATTTAATTGAGTTGAAGAAAAAAAAAAAAAAATTGGTCCTGGACAAATTAGAACACTTTTTTCTTGAACAGTGGGACAAAATACCTGTCAACCGGTGCAGAAGTCTGACTGAGAGTGACAGAAAACACCTGACTGTAGCGGAAACATTAAAGGATTGTTCAACAAAATATTAGTTTATGAGTGATGTAATATGTAATAAATTATCTTATTTGTTTGCTTTTTTTAAAAAAAATATTTCTATTGAACCAGAATTAGAAAATAATGTAATGATTTTCATAAAATTTTTATTTATTATTACTTTCGTCAAGCTCAGCTTATTTTACAGGCTGCTGTTTTTTTTCCTTCTTCAATGAAAGGGTATGAATAAATATGAGCACAACTGTATATAGAAATTGCATACTATATTTTGTAATCAATATCACACAACAGTGTGTACTTCAGGATATGATCTAATAGCATTGATTATTTTTATTTAAAAAGAAAAATTCAAAAATGGGTAGAAGAATTTGACACATTTTTCATATTTGACAAATGAACTTTCTTACTTGATTATGGAATGGACAATAGC
Source organism: Telmatherina bonti (assembly GCF_933228915.1). Classification (NCBI taxonomy): domain Eukaryota; kingdom Metazoa; phylum Chordata; class Actinopteri; order Atheriniformes; family Telmatherinidae; genus Telmatherina; species Telmatherina bonti. The sequence goes on from NC_136622.1 coordinate 26,562,290, forward strand.
ACAATTTAAGGTCCAGAAGTTTTCCATAACAAACTGAAATCAGTATTTATTTGCATATTTTTCTAAGAAAAAAAAGGTTTTGAATGGACAAAAACTGGGAAAGAAAAAGTTGCCCAAATGCATGTAATTTTACATTTTATTTGTTTGTACCTTCATTATAAAAATGGTAGCCAACGCTTAAAATTATTTGAGAAAACATATTTGCATGTCATGTTTTGAAGGCACAGCATTGTGCTTCTAAAATAAAGAAAAAAACTAACAACAATTATAATAACAATTGTCTGCTAAATGTCCACTGATTTTCAATTCTTTGTCATGGCATTTTGAGTTACAGACATTTTCCAATGAGTGTCAAAGGTTGTTTGCTTTGGTTTTAGGTTTTAATTAGGTGCTCTGGGGTTGGAATTAAAGTCTTTATTGTGCTGACCTTGCCAACCCCAATCCTGTAGCACTCAAATGGGTAGGGGGGAGTCGGCCATTTGCCCGGAATCCTAATGCCTGCCTGCCACAAGACTGTGACGTCAACACCTCATGTTTTGCCTACTCTTAACTACTACAAAAGACACATCATTCAGCAGCAAAAAACTGTTCAAATGATTATTTAAATCCAGCTTTCTGGGAGTTTGTTCTAGACAAGTGGAGCATAGAAGGTAAATGCAACTTTTCCATGTATGGTTCTGACTATGGAAGCTGAAGAGATCCAAATTGATCAGACACCGAGGTGTCTGGTAGACTCATACTGGGTCAGGAAGTTGCTTATGTATTTTTGGTCATTGATTCAGGACTTTGTCAAACAGCAACAGAATTTTAGGCTATCCTCTGACAAAACAGGCAGCCAGTGTTAAGGCCTCAGACCTGGGCTGATATGGTGTCCTTGTTTTGTCTTAGTGAGAACTCGAGTTCTGAATCAGCTGCAGTTTTCTTAACTGATATCGTTGGTAGACCTATACAATAATCAAACCGACTAAAGATTAAAGCATAGACTAGTTTTTCCAGTTTTCCTGCAGTGACACCAGATCTTTTAACCTTGACATATTCTTAAGGTAATAGTAGGCCGACTTTGTAATTCCCTTAATGCATCTTTTTATTTTAGGTCTGTGTCATTATTACACTTAGATTTCTGGCCTGGTTGGTGATTTTTAGGTGTATAGAGTGAAGCTCTGCAGTAACCTGTAATCGCTTCTCTTTGGCTCCAAAGACAATCACCTCAGTATCGTCTTAGTTTAACTGAAGCAAATTTTTACACATCCTGTCAATAATCGTCTCAATCCAATTACCAAGAGTCTGTCAGGCCCTCTGTCTCCTAGTGACATTGTAATATGAATCCGCCAGCCATATGCATTGCTGTGGTAACTAATTTTGTTGTTCCTTATGACCGGTTCCAATAGGAGCATGTAGATGTTAAAAAGAAGAGACCATAGCATAGTACCTTGGGGAACTCCATTTGTAATTCTTGTCTGATCAGGTGTAAAGTTACCTATTGACACAAAGTACTTCCTGTTCTCCAAGTATGTTTTGAACCAGTATAGTAGTGAGGGGCCCATACCCTTTTCCAGTTGTTTTGTCTACTCTATTGTGGTCAACTGTATCAAATGCAGCACCGAAGTTGAGTAAAACTAAGAGTAGCATTTTTTATTGTCTCTATGCTAACATACAGTATGTCAATAACCACTTTGGTCAAAACAGTCTCTGTGTTGTAGTGCCGTTCAAAACCTGACTGGTAAACATGGCAGGTTTTTTTTGTTGTTGTTAAAAAGTTATAAATCTAAAGAAAAATTTATTTTTTAACTATCTTACTTAAAAGTGGAAGCTTTGAGATCAGACTGTAGTTGTTCATTTGTCTTGTCTAGATTCTCCCTTTTTGCCAGAGACTGATTACAAATATTTTCAGTGGCTCTGGAAAAACACCTGAAATTAAAGACATTTTGTTTCTGTTTCCCCAACCTCGATATGGAATTGGAATTACATCCAAATGAACTTTAGTTTTAGTTAACATAAACATTTGACATGGGCGACTAATTTAAGCTTTCATCAAAGGATCTGTGCAAATGTAATAAAATAAAGCATTAATTCTCTGTAGAAAATAAGATGCAAACTTTGGCACAACATGCAAATTAAACTACATTAATGGAAAATATTCTGTCTTGCTTGAAAAAAAGATATTTACATTAACAAAAACATCCTTTCTGTAAATCAGCATTGCTATCGTAGTACATAACTCAGTTAAATCTACAGAGACAGCCAAAACTACTGCTTTTGCATTCTGAAAACTATGATTCATCACCACTCAACAAGCTGCTTCATTAAGTGGCTACACTTCACAGCATGAGATATTGTGTCAGTAGAACATTTCCCATAAAAAAGAACTCATGCAGGCATTTTCATTACACAAACCATATTGTGTAATATTAAAAAGACGTACTGATCATTACAATTTTCTACGACAGCAATGTTGTATGGGATTTCTAATAAGTGGCCTGTTCCAACTAGACTGCCAGCTGAGAAAACTAACATGAATAAGCAGTTTACAACTATTCTACCTCCCATCATCTTCACTTATAGTTTAAAGTACTGAAGACATATAGTAAAGAACAAACTGTGTTGCTTTGGTTAGTTGTGACACAATGGACATTTTCCCCATTTGGTTACTTGTATGAAAAAAAGAAAAGACTGAGTCACATAAAACCCATTAAGCAAGCGGAAACATGCTCCATATTGTGGATTTATATCTATATTAGTCACCCCAGGCTCTTGCTATCTTTTTTAATTCCCAGCCCAAAAAAAGAAAACCCTGAGTACCTTCATGACACATACTGAAAAAATATGGTGAAATCTTCAATAGTCTACAACAGGCAAGAAAAGCAAAAGACAGGATATCTTGCATGATTCATGTATTCATTTGTGCTTAAATGTAAAACACATGCATTAACATGAAAATAGGTTTTACCCATAAGCTTCCTCTAATTCAAAATAAGCACTACACATCACCTCAGGCCATTGGCACACAAACGTTGGGTGGGGGGTGGGGGGGGGGCTTCATCTGAGCATCAAAGGAAGCCCTCCGCAAAGTGGCCTAGATTTTATCACATTCTCATTTCATAGTGTGTAAGTTATTCAGAATCTGAGTTGAACAACATCTCATTGAGAAGTATGAATTATTTTAACACATTAATTTGCATTGGGTCAAACATATCATTCAAATGAATAATATAATGTTTAAATGAAACACAAGAAAACCAGGAAGTGTCAGTAAACAATAACAGTAATAAGGATTTGATCTTATAACAAGAGTCATAGCAAGTCCTCACATAACAGCCAATATGAAATGACACTGGACTTAGAAGTATTAATGTTTTTGACTGACACTTTTCTTGTGGGTAATCCAACCAATTGCCTCGAAATTATTAAATTCTTCTTCCACATTAGACTAATCCATTCATACCTGAGGCTTTGTTTAAAAAACTTTTGAACGCCTCAGGGCTGCACACAAAAAACTGTCCACTAAAACCTTTTTTTCCACAAGCTCTAATGAAAACGGAACTGTGACAAAAAATTGTGGTAGTATATATTTTCCATTCAGGTGTGCATAATCCAAAGCTGAAGAAAATGCAGAAGATGACATGATCAGCTGTGACAGTCAAACCTCAAATTGTGGAAAACAGTCTAAAACGCAATGGAAATATTACACTTTAATACATTTAAATAAGCTGCCCTAATAAATCATTGAATATTGAGATGATAACGTAACTGTGACAGCCCTACTTTAAAATCTTGGTGAAACATTTAGTTACTGCACTTTCAAAAGCCAAAAAATGTAATAAAGACAACTCAAATTATTAAAAAATCTGATCTGAAATTAAGTATAATGCAAATGATCAATTTAGCATCTCTGTATATGTTTAACAATTATCACTTCCAAGACAAGCTATTTTTTTGGAGTGCACTGATACCATTTTAGCATGGGTGATTTCTGCCCATATCACACTGTAGCTTACATTACTAGGGGTACAACAGCATTTTACAACGATCCATGCAGTCTGCAGTTCAACAGTAGTTAAAACTTGAAAACCATCAAAAATAATTAGGCCTTCAATGCACAGTGGCACTCAGGGCCAATTGAATTGACATACCACATGCAGCAGCCTCTAGATAGTGCATGAGCTGAATAACAAACATATCCACAAGACAAGCTTGCTTTGCAGTTGGATGTTTCCCTTGTGTTGCTCTCTACTCTCTTCAACAAAAAGTAATGAAATATGTGGGGAGATAAAACAAAATCAGCCCATGCCAGAGTAAAAGTCTAACTTTGCCTTGGTGATCTCCAAGCAACTCTTTTCCTACGCTGCTTGAAGACTACTGTATACTGTTGAAATCCCTTTAAAAAGGAATATCTATGAAAGCAGAGCTCCCTAAAGCACAAAAAGGAAAGAAAAACAAAAATATTGAACCTCTTGTCAGAAAATTAGCTGTTCTTACACTGTACAGTGGATTTACTGTAGTGTGCTTTCATTCCTGTGAACTGACCTACATTTACACGTGCTAAAGATAATGAGGTTGTTTGCCACAAATCTTTTCTCACTGTTAATGTAATACTGGAAAACAGGATATTCATGCCTATAGGCTGAAATAGAAGGAAGAAATGCTAAACAAGCCAACTGGGCTAGTCGCCCATGAATACAGGGGCTGCGGGCCAAACTCTTTTAATGTGACATAATATTTCTACAAGTCAAATTAGTTCAGAATGTTACAAAAGAATAATACACTCAGAAGTAGTCAAAACAGCTCCAACTAGGCTTAAATCAGCTGCAGCTCAATTTAAAAGACTAAACACAAAAATAGAGATAAATAATGTGAGAACGATTAAAACAGACTCAAAATAATCTTAAAATGATCTAGATTACTTTAAACAACAATAAGATTACTCCAAATAACTAGTAACTGATTTAGAAATATCAAAGATACACAAATCAAAAGTTAATTCACTTTAAAACAAAACTTTACAGAACATATTGCTATAAATATGTTTAATTAAAAACTGATGGAGGAGCTGCAAACAACTAATTAGACTAAACAAATCATTGACATTTCTCACAGTCAATCTGAATTTGTTGATGATGTTAAATCGTGTGAGAGGCCTTTAATAAGTTTGTGCCCATGCATACATAGCTGACATACAATCCGGTAAAGTCCACTGAAAAGCCATTTATACGAACCCAGTAATAACAACAACAACAATACAATTCAATTTAGTGTGTGGCACCTCTGCTGTGAATACTGCGTGTAAAAGCAAAATACTGGAATCAGAACTATGATCAAAAGTTTATCATTTAACAGGGATTTAAATCCCAGCAGCCAATTTGCCAGCCAGTTACTGTCCAAAAGCTAACATTAGCTCACTAAATAGACATCAGCTACTGGGCCCTTTTCGGATGGACTCGGGAGAAGAGGCCTCTGTAAATGACAACGCCGCCTACAACGTCCAACCTTGATAAAAAATATTTTTAAAAAAACATCTGGCAGCTCACGTTAGATAAAAACCCATTCAGTCAGTTTATAAACTGCGCATAAATGGAAATCTGGTAAATGTAACTGGTTAGGTTGAGTTGCTGCCCTGCATCCGTCCATCGCTGGCGCAGAGATGCACCTGTTTTATTCTAGGCGGAAACCAGCAGCGAACTGCTGCATCCACCTCACAGATAAGACTCTTTTAAAATACTTCGGATCACCAGATCACCGCTCAGACAGCACGGCTGATGCAGTGTCTCATAAACACCGTTTAACCTCCATAAAACAAACTGAATATAAATAAGATTAAGAACACAACAATCGGATAAGGATTGAACCGAGCCGCGATTGAAGCCACCGAGGAGGCTAACCAACAAGCTAACGCCAAAAGAGTATACTGTCGAGTACAACCCCTTTACTTGTTCTTCCTGTTAGCGGGATACTGCAACAATTCCACGTTGAAAACATAAAGACTTTGACATTTTAAATGCCGGTATCCCAGCAAGGGAAGTGTGTAGCATATTTAAACTGACCTTGTTAGCGAGCTAACGTTAGCTAACTCGCGCAGTAATGTCTCTTCTTCTACCCGGAGCGCGCCGCGAAGACTTCCCAAATGCCATCAAACATGCGCTTCTTTCTCAGTGCCAAAGGCAGATATTCCAACATTTGATATGCAGGTAAGTGAAAACGACTAGTGGACGTATGTACTTCTGGTTCTGATATTCTAAAGATAGCTCATGGCTCTGAATTGTAGTTACAACGATGGCTACCCCTCCCTCGCTGCATCGCTCCACTATGTCCTCCTCTCACACAGCAGGTCTACAGGTTGAGGCCACCCGTGAATACCAGCATGACTCCGCCTCTCTTAAATTTACTTGCAGGTGAAACATAAGCACCGCGAGTTACATCGTAATTATATAGCTCCGCACTTAATTACGGTGACCACACAGCATCTTTTTACACTATATATGCCTTAAGGGGAAAGGTAGGGTTTTACTTTGAACTGCTTGATAAGAAGGAAGTAAAGGTGGCCAGAACAGGAAAGCCTGAAGTAGCCTACTTGTATGTCTGCAATGCTCCTCCAAGAAAAACCGAAGATTTTTTGTCTTGTGGTCTTTGCAAAAATGATTTTCTCACGTCAGAACCATCCAGCGTTTGGCTATTTTAGGATTATTATTTGAATTATTTATCAGAATGAACAGGTTATTATTGTGGACCATAAAGTTGCTATGTCTTTTCCATTTAGACAGTATGTAGATGACAGGAAAAGGGATCAAACAACAATATGGATCAAATAAGATACATCCCATTCTTAACCTTTTTCCCCTCTTCCTCATTTGATTTTGTATGGTAAAAATCAAAATGTGGTCAGGTGTGGCAGTATCATTTATTACCTGTCTTGTAAGATTTTTTTTTTTTTTTTTTTTTTAAAGGACATTAAATCTTTAAAAGTTTATTTTTTACTGAAACCTTCATCTGAAATGGATCTGTTCCAGTGCGAACAAAATATGAACTGGGTTTGATCTGTAAATGAAACAAAAGTGAATTATGCAAGAAATAAAACAACTATGAATAGTAAACAAAGTACAGGATACACAATATCAGTGTGTATCCTGTTCTTTATTGAAACACATTTAGTAAGACAAGAAACTCTTGTAAGAGTAACTGAGGATCATTCACATAGTCTAAAGGTCATATTTAGGATGGGTGCTGAGATGATGAACAACAGAACTTATTTTGTTTGGGCATAAATAAGAAAAAAGGCAGTGTACTATTTTCTATTCGCAACACATCTCACTCACTAAACAACAAAAAAGAAAATGTAATGGCAATATTGAATACCAAAGTCCAACTAATTTTGGAATTACTGGTGTGTGACAATCAAAAACCTGACGCCACCACTGACTGGATAAGTGTTATTGACAAAGAATGTATTGCACAGGATTGCAGCAAAGTCCATCTGTATCAATGCATCAGAGAACTGACAAACAATTGTACTGAGAGGTGAACAAGTCACAAAAAATAACAGTATGTGTCGATTTTAGGTTTCAAAGTTTTATCCATTCAAGGATGCAGCATGGTCAAAAACATTTAGTTTCACATGACCACTCTCCATTTCAGTAAATTCTCACTCTATTAAGTCTTCTTGTAGCTTATTTCTGTTACTGTAGAGCCAGTATTAACATGTAGATGCATGTGGAGCAGACATTCAAGAGACTGCCTGCTCTGTTAGATCACAAAAGCTTCCTTGAGATTAATTTCCTCCCTATTGATAACTTCCTACACCCCCCTTTAAAGCTGGAACAGATGCAAACAAAGAAGGTGACGTCTCTTTGTGGAGCTCTCTTTGAGCCTTTATGAATGACTGCTTGCATTAGCCTGCAATATTATAGCTTTAAATAGGGCATGAGCTTTATTGGGAAATTTGGTTGAAAAGAGAAGAGAAAGTTTAAAAGGAACATCTTCCAGACTGACAGCCAGTGTTGAATAACGGGAAACGGTTCAGTGAAAATATCATCATAAAGCAGCAATCACAGATGTCATTATACTGTCAAATAAAAATGTGGAATAAAACAGTGGTTTATGGCCATTCTTCTCCTTTGCTTTGCCAAAAAAAAAATGATGAGATGTCTTTTACAACACTGGAAATATTTGCTTGAAATATATGATGCCGTTTATAAGATGCACCATCATACATAAATATAAACAATAAACCGTGCAAATATCTTGCGGCTAAAATTGAGTCAATGTTTACGGCAGCCAAGAAAAGGGCCTTCATATTCTAATAACACCCTTGGCAGGCATGAGTGGGATTTTAAGACAGAGAAATGGAGTCCGTCTGTAATAGTTCACAGACCTGTCAATCAACTGAATCCCCCTGACTTTTTGTTCAACTCTGCATGGCAATGGTGTGGTACGGGGACAAAAAGAGCATGTGTATAATATCTGCCTGCAGAATAGATCAGATGTTGAGTATCTAAACTAATGTTTTGTCTAAGTCGATGTCCGACACTGTGAAAAATCCCCTCAGATTTAGTTTCCCAAAATAAGAATATTCTCTTTGAATTTCCACACATATTCTTTTCAAATGACTGATTGCATATAAGAATGCAGCAAATTCATGAGAAATGAGAATCATTTTTCTAATTATGTTATACCTGATTGTCTCCAAACCAAATGCATTTGCCATCTGCGCATACATTATAAACTGCATCAGTGTCAGATGATGTGCATTTAGCTCTACTCTGCTCCCTCGTCCTATTGTTTGCACGGAAGACAGATGAGGGATTTTCATCTCAAATACATCCCTCAGCTCTAATTTCGCTACAGCATACACACACAACAACACTTGCAGGTCTTTTAGACCATAATAGCCCCACCACAGAGGGGCTTTCATGTGATTGCACATATCAGTCTGACTCTTGATATGTGAGCACAGAGAAGGTGGAAGGATTAGGAATCAGCTGACTCCCCACATTTTCTTCCAAGTGACTTATTAGAATGGTTATCCTGAGCTGTCTGTTGGACCACTGAGGGGGTTGGTTAAGTAGTGAGACCCTTCATAGACTCAGTCTCTCACAATAATGGAATATTTTAGTCACTTATTGTGATTTTAATGTTATTTGTTTTAAAATATTTTACCACAGTCAGATGTGACAATGTCGATAAGTTTTGGTTCACAAACATCAGGGTATAGATCTACAGTCATTTGGAGGTACCTTTCATTAAGACTTGCAAAAAAATTGCATTTGTGAATATTTCAAGATCATGTTGTATATCAGTCAGAAGTCTGCCTTGGACTGCAGTTTTTCCAGTTATGTAGAAGTGAAATTAAAACTGGAGGAAGGAGGTTTTCCTTTTAGTTATCTATTTACAAGGTACGGTTCCTGTTTGTCGCTGCCACTGGTTATCTGTTCTTTCCACTCAGCACAAATGAGAATTTCAAGAGGCCCTGTTGTCAGTTGTGCATGTTTACACTAAAACAGATTGCCAGAAAGCCACAGCTCTGTGACAACATCCCTTTTATGCAGAAGTAAAATTGATTATTTAGCAAATAGCGCGTCTTGTTCCAAAGCAAATGGGAACTTGTAGTTTCAGCTTGTCATATCTGAGTGTTAATTAATCCCATCCCAGTCTTGTGAAGGCAAGTTAGCTGATAATTCACAAATTACACTACCTAATTAATCCGCCATTAGGTACCCTAAAGGCAATTACAGGGTATTGGACACTTCAGTACATTTGACCGGTGGAAGATCAGGCAATTTCATTAAAGTCTAAATATGCAGCTCCAGAAGAAACCTCATGTTCTGTTGAAGTCTGAGGAAAAAGCCCTTAATGACCATTGTGAGTGAGCTAATAGCTCTTTTATCAGCGACAAACAGACTTAATATTGCTCTGAAGCACATTAGGAAGATGTCAGCAAATATAGAAGTCATCAAATTGGGTGGACCCAAAATGACCCCAATAAAGAGCTGAAGTCAAATCAACACCCAACGACTGAATGGACCCTTATGATCCCTAAAATATGTGCTACACATTTGGAAAGTACCTGAAATGCCCTTAATGCAAATGCACCACATGAGCCTTGAGCACATTATAACTATGACAGCATTGTCACATTATAGGTCTCATCGGTTTTTATTTCTTGTCAGTTTAGTATCCAAAGTAATAATAAAAAAAAAACAAAACCTTGAAATCAGAAGCATTCATTTTATTGTAGTTTCTGACATTTAGTTGGTCACTTTGAACTGCACACTAAGGATCAGTGTGTCCCATAATTTCACTCCGGCGTTTCGAGTTTAGCGTTTTGGATTTCATATTTGTAGTTTTCTGAAACTGTATTTTACCAGTGAAACCCCTCTACAGAACACACTGTGATTTATCACCTACTTCACTCCTAGTTTGGGCCACAATCAGCAAAGAAAACATGTTTGTATATATTGATGTACACCCATTCAGAACTGCTAGTGTTGTTTCATACCTCAAATCTCGTTTTTTCGTGTGGTCCTTCTAGCTGTTCTTATGTCAGACTCACATGTAGTTTTGTGGCTTCTGTATCTTTACAGGCTCAATCCCTGTAAAAGTTTATTCAGTGCAACCTGACTCCACGTCCTCTCCTGTCTAGAACAAAGATGATTATCTTTGTTCTAGATAATCATCAGCCTCTTGTGTTTCCTGTCCTCAGCAGGCTAAGAGATTTATTAACTATCAAGAACATGTAAGGTCTCAGGAATGTGTTCCAGTTTTGTTCATTGGACCTGATGGTGACTAGCACTTGCGACTAATGTGTCAGGCAGCTCCATCTCAGTAAGTCTATGAGCTGCCAAGTGTGCGGCGCGCAGCTCTCCTGCCTAGTACGTGTCTGAGACTCTGGGCTTAGGGAGCATGAAAATGGGGGAAAAGAGAGGATTTGGGTCCCAGGTGTGCACTTAATGCTACCTATCAACTGCGGGCCTAGGTGAGGGAGACAACAAACCAGATCAAATCATGACTCAGAGCTGGGGGGATGCATTTCAGCCTCCCTTATTGCCTTCAAGTTGCATGGAAACAGCTCATACTGAGCTGAAATGAGTCAAAGGCTACAGAAATCACAGCCACAAATCTTTCCAGGTAATATGTGACAGGAGGGTAAGATTGAATCTTGACCCATAAGTGTTGCTCATAATGTGTTGTTGAAGTCATAACGTTTTTTGCATGTGCAACAATTTAGACATCATTAAATAAATAAATAATGTAAATATATACGGTTGAACCTTGTAAAAAAAAAAAAAAAATGGTACTTATTCAAAGTTGTAATATCTGTCTGGCAGACAACAGTTTACTTTTTGTTCTTAATTTATGAACATTCATCCACTTTTCTGAGCAGCTGACTTCAATAGATTTTTTTAAGCTTTCTTGGAGGCGCTGCATGTTTGATCTGCCCACAGTTTTTCTGTTATGATCAAGTTTAGACACCTGCAATCACCATTCCAGGCTTCAGCTTTTGCTTCAAGTTTGCTGCTCTACTGTTGAAGCTGTACAACGTGTATGAAATATGTTGGATTACTGAACTGATTTTTAATGGAGTCTCTTGCTTTCCATCTAGTTGTAACATTTTCCGAGCGCATGAGAAGCCAAAATATTTGCAATTACTGTTTTACAGTTGAGAAGACCTTTGGATGAAAATTTCCACCTTTTAACTCTAGTTTTTGCAGACATGACATAAAAGCTCCTAAAGGTTACATTTCAAACTTCAAAATATGACTTCCACTATGAAGATGTGGCTAAAGTATCTGATGATTATTTTGACTTTGTGTTTTTCTAAATCTTTTTCCACAATGCACCCTGCTTGAATTCACACTGACTTTCCAGTCATATAGTGAGTTTTAATTTGGTCTTTCCAGCTAACAGACAGCCATGAAATGAAAGGGAGGGAAAATTCTAACTAAATGGACTTTGGTACCTTCGGTATCTATCTGAATGGACTTTGGTATGTTTTTCATAGCTTCTCACCATTGATTTTCACATCAATGTGTCCATGAAAAGTAGCTTCTGGCTAAATCTGACATGTTTACATTATGTATTGAATTTGTACAGAGTGTACATTAGTGTGCATTGTCTTTATTAAATTAAATATAAAATAAAAGAAATAAATCTGCGATTGACTGGCGAGCTGTCCGGGGTGTACCCTGCCTGTCGCCCACAGCCAGCTGGGATAGGCTCCAGCTTCCCCGCGACCCTGAATTGGAATAAGCGGTTCAGAAAATGAATGAATGAATGAATGAAAAGAAATAAATCCTTGGTGAATCGCTTTGAGGTTGTAGTTGGTTGTTAAGTATAAAGAACTAGTTCAATTGATTATCTGATCGCTAATGAAGCATAACACAAGCAAATAAAAAGATCCTACTCTTGGTTCTCACTTGTATTTTCTAAGTAAATTATTTATTAGGACAAAAATCTGTGCAGTTTCACTGAGCTATCACACTTTGCCTGCAAAAGAAAAACTGTTGTGTGTGTGTTTTTTAAGCACATTTTCTGGCAACAAAGCGTATGTTCCAGGTTGAGAAAGATCTGCTTTGAGCTGAGTGGCTGTAATTGTATTCTTTTAAGATCACCCTCAACTGTCTATCCCTCTTCTCTCTTTCTCTCCTCAGTTTTTGCAACTAGATCTCACAGAAATACACGAAATAAGCACAACCCCTGTTACTGCATTGCAGCAGCTGGCATTGTTTGTCCTTGCTCAATACTGTATGGATCAGTTTGAAAAGATTTTGGTGACTATGAACTATTTATATATAAACACAAAAAAGAATTAAGCACCAGCTGAAAAACCTCTCTGAATTCTCTCTCAAGAGTTAATGCGGTTACTCTGTGCTTGCAGTAGGCACAATTAAAGCTTCATTTTTTTTTCTGATCTCAGGTTTATGAGGTGTCTGTAAACCCACATTTAAAAAACACACATTATGTGTGCTTGCTGCACAATTTTTTTGGCTTTTCAGTGAGATTTTAGGGGGAAAAAAACGGTAATTTACTAAAACGTGGCTATAATTTCACATGTAACTGTATCTGTGGTTGGAAACAACTACCTGCAGTGTTCAAGCAAGAGGAATGGCAGCATCTGAAGCCGCCTATTATGTGTCTCCACATATCCACCCACTGCTTTGTCCAAGGCTGTCTGTGGTGCTTAGCTGTTGCACAGGGACTCTCCATGATACAGCAGAGCTCTCAGTGCAGGGAGCTTGGTGCTGATGCCAAAGTCCTGTTATCCAAATCTGTCGGCACTGTCTCATTTACCAGATAAGAGGCTAATCTACAGGGTGGGCAGGAGATAGAGAAATACAAGGCCCCTCTTGTTGCTTGTTTTCCATTCTCCTCTTTCCTGGAATGTGTGCAGGCATATGCAGACAAACAAAACCTTGCTTGGGGATCTTTTTGCTTTAATTCCTCAGACTCAGACATGATGTTATAAAGCAAAATTGTAATATGTTGAATTCTTTTTACTCTTTCAGATAGAAATCAGAACTGTCTATGTGCTTTTATTTATTCATTTTTTTTAACATCTTGCAGTGGCGTACAGAGCAGTTTAGAAATGCTGGTGCAAAGATTAAATTTATCATGACCTGGATATGGTTGAAAAAATCTGAACTCATACTTCAGCTGATGTAACTCAATCCTGGTAATGAATCACTGGACTTGTGCCTATTGGCAGACGCATGTCTTGAAGGCAGCTAGTCTGCTTTTTCACTGGACTGAGACAGTCTGATCCAGCCACTGTCTGGTTGTCACCAATAAGAAAATCCTTCCTAAAGGTACATGTGACGATATAAATAAATTGATTCCCACTTTCTAAAAAGAGGTTTTTCAGAAAACTAGATGTTAAATATTTTACTTTGAGTTCAATTTCTTTGTTACCAACAGCAGAAAACTGCTGCTGTACAAGTTAGTCCTCAATGTAACTGCATGTAAATGACTGAAGTTAAATAGCGATTAGGACAGCAAAGAGTTAACCCTGATGAATAAACAATGCTTTCAATAATTAAAGCCCATGAGCACAGAACAGGCACAAACTAGCATTAAACAGCTCTTTAACAGTGCATTTATTGCAGATTTTGTTTGTTCTTTTGTGAGTCACATACCTACAAACATTTTGGTCCTTATTTTTTATGTGAGGCATTTGTCACAGCAAATTATCCGCACTGATGAAGGCCTGGCATGAGAAAACATGCCAGGCCTTCAGTAGATAGTAAACCAAACAAGCAGCCTCTTGTTAAGGACTGCATGTTATATGAGGGTGTTGAATGTCAACAAATGCAGGATTTCTTGTCGTTCCTCTGCTAAGTTTCCCAATTTTCAGTGATGCTTTGGTGTATTGTGTCTGATTACTTTTTCCCCTTTTTCAGTGAAATTTTATGATCAAAAGCTGTTTGAAGGTTCCCTTTATATCTGGCACAGGGCTATAGGCAGATTTCTCTTGTGAAGTTACATTCCTGAACCTTGGTGGGTCCCGGGGCATGATACTAACACTAAACTGTATTAAAAGTTTCTTCCCCACATTTCTTTTTAAAGGACACTAAAGGCAGGGTTCGAGATTTATCGTGTAGCCTGGTCTTTATTTAACAAAATTAGTGTCAGGATTTTTTAGCACTACAGAATTCATAAGATTTATAATTTATTCTTCGACATGAGGAATTCTGAGTTTTTGTTCTTTTGTTTGCACGTCTGTGAAATTAAGTCTGCATTCTTATCAGATCATGTTCCTGCCTGCAGGCTGTTTCCAACCACACCACTGGAAACTGTACCATCATTATGTTGCCCACAGCACACATTTCCACACCTGCAGATGACACATTATCCTTTGGCCTGTTTGAGACCTCGCCTAGAGGGACCCATCCCCTCACATCTGCCATGATGTCATCTTCATTTGTTTTTTCTTTACAGACATTGAAATTAGGAGCAGGTAAGTCAGAGCTTAAGCTCTGGTCTTCTAAGCTGGATGTTCAAAAAAAGGAAAAGGACTTGCATCATGTGCCCTTTTTAAAAAGGTTTTTTTGTTTCTTTGCTTTTTATTGAAACTGGGCTGTGGTTTTAAACAAAGCTTCTTTTGTGTTGCTGCAGGATGAAACTTATTTCATGAAATGAAAGGAAAACATGGCCTCTTTAAAACTATGGACAGCTTTGAAGAAAATATGCATTTTTTTAAACAGCAATAATAAAAGACTGTCTTTGGATTTAAATGAAAAATATGAGCACTGAGTAGTGTCACCTTGTCCTGTTCAGTAAAAAAAATCTGAAAATTAAGTATCTTTAAAGCTGCATAACACTTAACGTGACCTAAATCTTTGAACTTTACCTATAGTAAATGGCGGTATTTGAAAGGTTTATCTGGCTTGTCAGGTCCCATTTCCCCAAGTTATATGTTGCCTTGTAATTCAAGTTAATAAGATGCTTGCAGTGGTCTTGAAGTACAGCAAGCTGTATACACCTTCTTCACATAGTCTTCAGAAAACAGAATTCCTTCAAGGACACAGTGATGATGAGCTGTAAAGCAATATCATTTATAATTCACTCCTGAAGCCACATTTTTCTGGCAAACTCTTATATATGATCTATGTCTTTGCTGCCTGTGTAGCAATCATGGCATAATGTTGCTTTGAGATCAGGTCTGGACTAAAAGACATTAAATAGCCATATTAATGCATGTAACTGTTATTTCTGTGCATTTCCAGTTACTTTGAATTTCTTTATTACTGGTGGAGGAAGGATATTTGAGGAATGTCTCAATGGGGATTTAAAAAAAAAAGAAGAAGAAAAAAACAAGTTTAAAATAATGCTTCAGGGATCGGTACTGTACCAAAAAGAAAATCACTTCTCTTGTACTGATGAAACAACTGAAATTATTGGTAATTAGGCCCATGTGGGAAAGTCAAATCTGCAATGATAGATTTTTGGGTACCGGTACTTAAAGGCAGCTGCTTTCAGCCAATACTCCCTCATCATAACACATTATTGTTCATTTAAACTCACATCAGTCACACATTCACTGTCTGTTAACTCTGCCTTATCTCTTCCAGCTCCTAAGGGAAATGGTAGGGTCGTTAGCATTGACTTTGTCTGTGTTGTTGGCCTAACAGCTTAACAATGTGCTGAAACTTGAGCTATGCTGTTCTGTTAGAGCCACAGATTCGAGCAGTAATTCTCTGCTAGTTCATCCACATCCACCACCCGTGTTCACCTCTTAATTTCATATTTTAAAAAAATGAAAGCCAAAACTGGTCAAGGTGAGAGCGTCATAACAAAAAAGAGACAGGAGACACTAAACACTGCCAGGAATATTGGTTGTTTTTTGTTTTTTTTCAGTCTGAGCTTTGATACAAGTATTAAATAAAGAAAGGAAGCTGTAGAAACCTTGTTTAAGTAGATTTATTTTGTTAATTAGTTGTACAATTTATTCATGCAAATTGTATCAAATAATCTAAATCTTGAAATATAGTTTGTCGATATTATAAATTATGTCAAATTATTTGACATTTATATAAAATGCAGTGCTCACATGGATATTTATCATCATTTTGTCTTTTCTTCATGAATATTTACATTTATTTTGTGTGAATGTTGCATAGGAAATAATGTTGTTTCTCCCCTTCTGTTTGGTCCAGCGTCTTATTTGCCTGTATTGTTTAAATCAACATCTTCCCTTTTAAGTACATACATACATCTTCAAAGGAGCCGATCTGAAAATTAGCTTAATATATTCCACCATTTTCTATGTAAAGGCAAATCATTGCCTCTCTGGCAAACATTATAAGATGTTACTGAACATGCAGGTGGACCTGATTTATTTTTTAAAAAGATGCACTGCAAGCACCTGTAGCTTTGCTTGTCTGCTTGTGTGAATTATAAATATGTTTTTAAAGTTTGTCCAAACACTCTCTTTTTTCATTTTATAAGTAAACATCTGAGAAGAGGTGTCAAGCCGTGGCTCCTT
The DNA here is from genome assembly GCF_933228915.1 of Telmatherina bonti. Taxonomy (NCBI): domain Eukaryota; kingdom Metazoa; phylum Chordata; class Actinopteri; order Atheriniformes; family Telmatherinidae; genus Telmatherina; species Telmatherina bonti. Next base: position 26,579,259 of record NC_136622.1, read on the forward strand.
GCTTGAGAGAGAATCAAAGATTAATTTAGCTTTCGTGAAGATCAAGCTGCCGTAGAAGTTACTTTCATGAAAGATGAACCTACTGTGAGCTTCAGGCAAAAGCCAACGTTCAGCCCTCCCTCCCGTATGTCTTCACTCACAATTAGAAGAGACAAAGAAAGGAAATACCCTGAAATTCAATGCACAGAATGCTAAAATTATGCCTGCAAGAAGAGGAAAGAAGAAGAGAGATGTTCCACAGCTGAGTGACTATAGTTGTTGCTCTAATGTCATCTCTTGTTGTCTCATGCTATTTACAATGAGGGGTACTTGTTAAGCATGAATGCGTTCAGACAAGTGGGAATAATATACATGGTGCTCAGCAAAGCAAATGGGTGTCTGTACACAACAGCTGGTTACAGTGCAAGCAGAGTTTTTGTGAATTTTGATCACCATCTAATTTCTAGCTGATTATAGAAATCACGTTGTAACAAAAAAAACACATGTGAACCATTCAGGCTAAACCAGTACTAATTACAAATGATCAGATGTGTGTCCTGTATGACTATATTCCAAAAAGAAATCTAAATAACAAATTAAACCAAAAATTTGCCCCACTGCTCCACCATCCACAGTCTGGCACAACTGCGCTTACACCTCCATATGTGGGGAGGGAGGGGGGTTGTATTAATTGATGTCTGTGCAGCCGGCTGTGTTTATATTGCTCCATTGTTTGTGACACTTGTATTAAAGCAATCAAAGTTCCTTCACCCGGGCGATGGAGGTGTCATATCCAACAATGCACCTAAACTATATCAGCATGACTGATGGCTGGGAGCACTCTGACCCAAACAGAGCTGCATGGTGGTTTGCGCTCTCTCAAGAAGATGGATTTAAAACCACACAGCACCTCCTGCTGTTTGAAAAACAGCATCTTGCTTGCTGGTTCAAATGGACCACAGTGGGTTGCTCACTAAAGCTTTTATACGGTTAAGTGACTGTTTCATATGTTGTCACTGTGTCAGAACCCCTATAATGTTGCCAAGTGAGTCGTTCAGTTTCCAGGTCCAAGGTTTTTGGATTGTGATGTGTCTTTCTGCATGGTCAAGGTCTAAAATAGCTGTATTCACTCAATATAACTGCAGTGGATCAGTGCAGCTGAATGAATTAAATCTGATAGATCTTACAGTTCTTTTGTTTCCTGTATTTTTCTATTATTGTTATTATTCTTTTGTTTGGTCTCTGTGTTATCAGTTCAAAATATGTTACGACCTAATGCATGGAGAAACCGCTGTTGCAGTTTTTTGCCTTCAGAGTAAGTTCAGTAATCGTTGTAATCGTTCTAAAATATTCTCATGCAAGTAAACCTTTTTAAAAGGCATCATTTGTCACACCAAGTCAGTGATTATTCTTACAGCAGTAGACATGTGGTATTAGACGCAAACACATTAATCATCCCGTAGGAACACATTTTCATAAAATATAATTGCCTGTTCTCTGAGATGTATTGGGACTGAGAAATTTAACACCTCCTCCAACTTATATGTTTTATTTTCCAGTAGAAAACACGATTGGAGTCATCAAGTGAAAACTTTGCCCCCATGTAGTCTGAACTCTAACTTTTGCTTAAAATGTCTTTCATAATGGGAGTATTCCAGATGTGCTTCTTTCTGTATGTGAGTTTTCTCCACAGGGCTCTCCCTTAGAGACAGGGTGAGAAGCTCGATTATCCAGGAGGGGATCAGAGTAGAGCCACTGCTCCTCCACACTGTGACAAGGAGGTGAGGTGGTGCCGATATCTAGTTAGGATGCAACCTGAACACCTTAACAGTGGGGTGTCCCACTGGGAGGAGATCATGTGGAAGATCTTTAATACCTCTCAGATGGCCTTTGATCCCCCCCCCCCCCCCCCCCCCCCCCCCGGATAAGCTGGAAGAAGTGGCCAGAGAAAGGGAAGTCTAAAGTCCTGTGCTTAGACCAGGGGTGCCTGAGCTCAGTCCTCGAGATCGCCATCCTGCAACTTTTAGATGCAACTCTTGTTCAACACACCTGAATCTAATAAATGTCTCATTACAAGGCTTCCGTAGAACTGGATGACATGCAGAAAACTACTAAAGCTTGGATTTCCCTCTAGGGATTAATAAAGTATTTTTCATTTCATTAGACTGCTGCCCCCACGACCCGATGCCGGCTTAGCGGTGAAATGAACAAATGAATTACTGTTTCAGTAATGTTTGTAATGTTTACTCAGTTTTTATATATGTGTGTGTGTGTGTGTGTGTGTTTCCCATTTCCTCAGTGGTACTGGACATATTTGTGTAGATGGGAAAAATGTGTCTCCGCTGTTCACATCAGATTATTATTACTTACACATTCAGGCAAGAGCAGGATTTCAGTGTTGCTGTTTGATGAAATATATGTGCAGCCTGTAACTAAAGGCATCAGTTTAATGGAAGAACAGAATTTATCTTAGAAATGTATTGATTTTAATGTAGAAACAGTTATGAAATGCAGGACTCGGACATAGAAAAGCATCTCAAACCAGACTTAGTTAATTGCATTTGGTATTATTTCACTAGCAAATTCCCTTATGTGTTTCTTACTTGACCATCTTTTATATTTACCATTCCAGCTATCTGCATGACTGTTGTATAAATTTTGCTCATGGTTTTTTTTTTTGTCATTTGATGATTAATTTGGTTTTATGTCTTACATTTGTCTTTAATGACAAATTGCTACAAAAATTGTGATTGCAATTGTGACTAAAAGTAAAAAGACTTTCCTGTCTGTATGATTTGTGTCTGCAACTGAGTCTTCTTTCCTGTTTTCATCAAGCTCAGTATGTCACAAGTTAAATCTCTGCATCTCAATAAGTAACAGTGTAAACTGCAGGTCATATGTTTTGGAACACTTTCTCATTAGATTTAATCAAACATTTGGGAAAATATAACCTCAACCAACTGTATGAATCTGCATGAAGTAAACATATAAGACATTTCCTGGTTTGTTTCTTTTCTATTCATTGCTTCCACCCAAAACATGATGTCACCATCAAACAAAATGTGCCAGCTCACAGAGATGCCATTTAAAATTCAGAAGTGATTTTTCAATATCTTTTATTTAAAGGAGGAAAATGTTCTTCTTCTTCTGTTTCTTTGGTGTGAACGAGAAGCACCTGCATCATTTGTGAAATAGATTGAGATATCATGCTGAAATTACCCAGATGGCTCCTTCTTCTTCGAGCAGTGGGAGCTGTCAGGATGTCTTGCTTCAGTGTCTTTAAATTAATGAGCAGGGTTGTCTATTGAAAATTCACAGTGAGGGCACTTTGCTCGGAGTGAAATGACTTCCTCATATCCTGTCACTTTATTAGACTACGGTTTCAGGTGTATCAAAGTTTTTTTTTAACGTTTTCAAAAAAATCTCTCTGTGTTAAAGTAGTCTACAGTACAAATCCTGCTCAGGGTGAAAGATAAAATTGATATACCGACAATAAATCACTGCACTACACAAACTCATAACCATTTCTCCCCTTTCAACAGATTGTGTGGCAAAACAATGGCAGTAAGAAAATAGCTACACAAGGTGGCGCCATAAGAAAGTAAGTAGCTGACCCAACGCATCAAAAACTCAAGAAGAACCAAGAGGTTAGTTTCCGATTACTACACGATATTTAATTTGCTTAAGAATTGTTCAACACATAATAACTAATATCTTATAAACTAACAGGCTCTTCGCATAATGGCTGAGGCAAATATTTGTGATTTGCTCCTAAGTTTGGAAAAAAATATCCCATTCAGATTTGACACGGCGTATAAATAAATTTAAATAAAAATGATGAAGCAACTTGGCAAAGTGACTGACATTCTGGACACTGCAAATTTTCCCTCTTTGGCTCTCTGTGTAGGTCGCAGTTACTGGTGTGGCATTTGTTTTTTGGGGAGGTCGCAAAACAGCCGATTTCCCGGTCGTGGCACGTTTTTTACGCGGCGCAGAGGTTTAGTTGTTCTTGATGTGCCAACCTGCGTCCGCTGCGACGCACCAGGAGATAGACAGGGGTCCTGTTGGGGACAAGAAGGATCACAGCGCCAACTTATCAGTCGAGGCAGAGAAAGGAATCAGGCTGAGCTGATGACTCTTATTTTCATGTGATTTTTCTCTCAGAGCGCACTCGTCTCTTTTTCCCTTGGTTTGCTTCGGTTCGTGGGGATCAGGGTCGACGCTTGTATCTGTGTGTACGCCTGCGTGTGCTTGTGTGTGTGAGTGTGTTTCCCTTCTTCAGCACAGAGGCGCCCTGCACTCCAGTCTGCTGACACACAGTCCGCACTACACCTCCGTGTCATTGGACTATATGTGGATTCAAAGCCCAATCCAGACCGGTCCATGTGGATAGTTTACTGGGAGCTGCTGTGACCTCTTACATGAAATCAGGTAAGGGACAGAGCTTTTTGGGGAGTGTGCTGTCGATTCTACAACTTCAATCGCTCTTATCCAACAGATGCCATTTGATTTAGCATCTTATAGGTTATTAGAATGATATTAAATGAAAGACTTGTAAACTGCAGTTCACGTGACTGTTAAACACAAAATTTACACCAGAATCAGGTGATTTAACTGTAACCCAAAGCTGTGCAGTGTTTACAAAAATACTACATCGTCCTGGTGCATCTTCTTTTACTTTGACGCACTCGTGTGTGTGTGTGTGTGTGTGTGTGTGTGTGTGTGTGTGTGTGTGTGTGTGTGTGTGTGTGTGTGTGTGTGTGTGCGTGCGTGTGTGTGGGATTGAACGTTTTTTGTGTGTGAAGCTGAATTAATGAAGCCATAAAGTGACTGCGTTGTTAAATCCAGCATATTGCACAGTGTCCGGATGAGCAGGGGGACAGCGGAGGAGACAAATTGTTCTTTTGTATGTGGACTGTTTTATGGTAATACAAGTGGACCCCGCTGAAGACCAGGCCAGTCCTGAACACAAAGATCGTTCTCAACAAGTCCGGTACAGTGGGCGCCTGCTCGGTGCTGAGGCAGCGAGTGTGTGTGACAGCACCATTATTCACCAACACGCCTAATGGCATCACTATTACACTGGATTAGAAGAAGTGTGTTGATGGAGGCTAAACTTAAGTGTAGAATCAGTTTGGTTGGACGTGTGTTGTTTGGTTGTTATATTCTGTTGACTGTAAGGACAGTTCTGTTGCACATTTTACACTCTCAAACAAAGAGTCTTTTGTCTTGATCATGCTTTTCTTAATTTTTTTTTTATTTTATTTTTTTTTTTTTAATCTAGCCATGCGGTAGTACAAATTGGGCTCAGGGTGTCATTCTGCTCAAATGAAAGATTGTTCTGTTTCCACTAAATTTGGTCATTTTAGCTATACAATAGACCCATGTTGAACAGAAATGACTGATCATTTTTATTTAGTACTATAGGAACAATAACAACCTCTCTGTGCTGGTCTGATGATTTATTCTGGGAATTGTTCTTCCAGCTTGAAAATGCTCATTTTTTTCTTTCTTTTTTCTTCTTTTTTTTCCTGATGTGTACCTATTGTAACAAAAGTAGAGACAAACAGTACACAATAAGAGCATTGCTCTTCACATGATTGCATTTGGAGAATTCAGTTGTGTGTAATGTATAGCTGGCAGTTATATCCTAAAAGGAGGATAACATGATTCAGATTTATTTATCCTTCCAAGTACATAGTGGGAATGAAAAGAGAGCAGAATTTTACTTAGCATGTGTGTGTGCGTGTGTGTGCGTGTGTGTGTGTGTGTGTGTGTGTGTGTGTGTGGTAAAGGGGATGTCAGCTATACTACTTAGCCTATTCTTGGAAACTGAACAGAACATATCAACATGAGATGCACCTACAGTATCTTTCAGACATATCCCAACAATGTCAGAGCATTGTGTATTGCAGTTTCTCTGCCCTGATTCAATTCCTTAATGCACTCTGAGACTCAGAGATCTAATAAGAAGTGGAAGAACATCTTCAATAATGAAACCCCACCTGCATCTCTGCTGCAGAGTGAGGGCTGGGGCTGAAAGACTTCATAAATAACAGAGGCCAGACCTGACACGTGCTGCTCCAACGTCTGGGAACTGCCAATAAGCCCCCTCATCTAGTAAGATGCTGCTCTTGCAGTGAAAGGAGGAGGAAAAAATCTGTTTTACTGCCAGTTTTACTACCAGTCATCAAGTAAATGTAGCCCAGTGCAGCATCCCTACTTTGTTCTATGGAGAGCGATCCTGATATTTTACTGACAAGGAGAGTAAATGCACAGAATTGATTGATAACTTAGATATTAAAAAGACAGACAGGCAATATTTTTTTCTGGCAAAACACTATTTCTCTTTTAATCTTTGATGCTGATCTTCTGTATTTTCGACCTGCTAAACTTTTTGATGTTTTTTGTCAGGCAAATTTATATAGTTATCTTTAGGCCTTCATTTTTCTGTTGGTGTAACAGCCACATTGTGGTGATACTGTCGTGATACAAATGAATTTAACTTCAATTATATAAGCTAAACCCCCAGAAGAAATTAACTTGCATTGGAGCAATTAATGTGCATTGCTATCTAATAACCGCGGGGTTCAGCTACACCTTCTCCAGCGTTGTTGATTGAGTTTTGTTTCAAGTTCAGTAACTTACCATGAACACTTGTTGATTAGCGATAAATAGTGAGTATTCATTTGGCTTGTACCCCTGAGAAGGGATCTTTTCTCCTGAAACACAACGTGACTCTCGTCTGAAGGCATACTCAGTGGCTGTCGGGGCTTCAGGGTGTCCCTGCTATGAAAAGATAGCACTGTGTTGAGCCCTGCACATTGACCCAGCAGGCCTCGTGACTCTCTCGTTGTGTCTCGCAAAGAGTCTCATGAGCATGATTTTTTCAGTTCAGAAGTTACCCTAAAAGAGACACTTTCACGCTGTCTGGTCTGTAGAGAGAATGACTGAAGAAGTTAGGTGTGCGCTAAGTACGCCACTCTGTGAGTAAGTCCTGCACATCAAGCGAAAAGACTGCTTTGCTGACAGTAATCCGCTTTGCTTTGCAGAACACAAAATTGAGGTTTTTCTTTCAATTGGCCATCTGCATCTGTGTGTGTGTTTTTGTATCATGACAAGGGGAGAAGCCTTTCATCCCCCTTCAGCTGGCGAGTGCCTGAAATATTTAACAGGGACTGCACTATTTTTGGGTTTGTGCACACTTTTTTGTCGTGCTTATGTAATATGTTTCAACTCAGCGTGCATGGTAATGTCTCACACAAAGTAACGCACCCTCAGTTTTGCTAACCTAAGCAGAATAATAGTGGTAAGTGCATAATTATGTCACCAAATAAAGGACACAGTATAGTTGGGATTTATAATTGAACTGGAGGAAGGGCTTTTGCACCATCTGTCTGCAGATGAATTTAATTTCCATGTTTGATACAGTATCTGTTATGTCAAAGAAGCAGGACTGGTCCAGATCGTCTCAGGTTGCTAATTTCTAAGAGATATTGATCAGTTTGTCTCTCTTCTCTCCAACTGTCTCCATCTCTCCTTCTTTTCCTCTCAATTTGCCTCCCATCTCCTGCTCTCCTTCCCTCTCCTCTCTCCTGTGAGGTGTCAGATTCTCTGACTCATGCCCTGGTGTGGAGGAAGGGAGGAAAGCAGGGATGAAAGAGAAGAGTGAAAAGTCATTTTGCAGATAGAGAGTGACCTTCATCCCATAAGAGGGATGGGATAAAAGCTGAAGTTAATACCCTGCCAAAGTGACTTCTCCACTGTGCCAGAAGAAACCATTGAAAATGATATATGGACCCAATAGAGGCGCTATGATAATAAGAGGCATACTATTGTAAGGCAAAGCAAGTGATCAGGAAGTTCCAGAGTTGTATGTAGATGAAACATCCCCTTGCCGAAGTACGCAATGTACAAAACTGACTGAAAATGGTGCCATCTAACTCTTCATAGATGCATTTATAACCAAAAAACTAAATGGCAGCTGCAGTGTATTGGCATGGTCAACACTGCCCTGACACTAACTATAGCCGTTAATACAGGCTCAGACGGTGTCACTGTGTGTCTGGAACCAGCAGCCGCTTGGGAGATAACAATTGACAGCGCAGACACACGGCCCGAAAAGGTTCATTATCTGTGCGTTGTGTTTTTTCATTCCTGCTAGCAATAATGAGGAGGAGAAAGGGACTCGGTTTCACCTAATGAGTAGGTGGGATCCAATGCAAAAACAACAGCATCAAGCTCTAATCGATGCTCTTTCAAGGGTATTTGCTTATCAACAACTATTGAGTAAAAAGTAACTAAAGCTGCTCCATCTTGATGGCTTCTAGCCTTCTATAAGAAAGTGTGCTAATTACGCTGCTGTTCATCAGCAGCTGGATTTTTCCATTTAACAACCCAATGAGGGACTCTTCGTCTTTGTGTAGCTCAGTTGTTACTTGGTGTGTTTTTCTGTGTTTTGTTTTATCGTTGGAGAGTAAAATACATGCATGAATCAGGTTAAGCTCTTGTTACTCAGACATTTTAGGTTACTTTACTGCTTAACTTGAACATCTGGATTGTTTTTTGTTATACTTTTTGTGTTATTGTCCATCTGCACAATGAATTTACCGTCCTATCAGCCTTGCTGCATTTGGCTGAATTCGATCGGACAGTATATCCCTTTACACTTCAGATTTATCCAGCTGCCTCCACCAGATAATCAATAAGCACTAGAGAGCCAGTGTCACTGGAAACCATGCATGCTCCTGCCATCATGCTGCCTCCACATGTTTTGCAGACAGTGTGGTACAGGGAAGCTGTTTCTGCTGCAGTCGGGGCTCATCATCATGTTGTGGGTTCAAGGTAACAGATTCTGAATGCAAATGCTACCTTGAGAATCAACACTTCACCAGAGTAAAAAAAAAAAAAGACAACAAACTAACAAGAATGACTGTTTCTGACACCTAGAAAATATGTGTAAATACTTGGAAATAAAAGGATTTTACTGATTTGGATGGAAGTATTTTATATTGAAGCTGAGCATCTTCACTTTTTGCCACTTTGAGTTGTTGCTATGGGAAGCGGATGCTCAAGGGTGATTGGTCTACAGCAATCTTTAGGTGGGTGGAACATGTCAGGAAAAGATCCACATGTATGCAAGGACTCAGCAGCAGTGAAATTAAATGATGAGTATTATTCACCCAGCAGCTCACTTGTTGCCAGGAACCTACCTGCTACAGATTTCTTGCACGGTTCCCTGATTCGTGCTTACACAGATGTCTGATCTTGCTGCTCAAGAGCAGCAGAGCCAAAGTAGCACATTTTTGATTATTCAGTATTGTTAAGGATCATTAAAGATCATCGACAATAACTGAGGAAATCTGCTGACCTCTATTTTTTATTTACACACAGCGGTACCACTCCTTAAGATTTGATGTAGCATTCTACATATTTTAACGGCTCTTCAAACCACGACATCAAATGGATTAAAACACACACATAGCCGAAGGTTAATCTTATCAGCGTCAGCCACATTTAGGTGCAGTGGTTAAGGTGAAGAGAACTGTTGGCCCTCCTCCCTGCTGCAGGGAAGCCAGGCTGGCTCCAGGATCAGCAGGCAGCTCAAAGGTCTGATAACCCTCTCTGGGGCCTTGTGGTTGACAGGCAACTTGCACTGCAGGCCGACACGGTGGTGCTTTAACACCAGCTGTAGCCCGGGGCTGATATGAGAGCACAACAGAGGGCTGACCCGTCCCATTATATGTGACAGAGCTGAGACGGAAATGCAGAGAGATGAAACAACGCTCTTAAATTTTAAGCTTTTGCTGTTTCACGACTAAGATCCTCTTCTCCTGTCAAGTTCATCTCAAGGAAGTTTTGCTAGATCATAGGAAAGTTTTTTGTACTCCAATCAAGTCCAATAAGTGATATAAATGAAAAATTTATACATTTATAAATTTATACACATAAAAATTATAGATGTGGTTTGCGGTTTGTACTTTTCCAGAGTGAACTTTCTTGTAATAATTTTACAACATAAGTAAAAAGTTGAAGGTTTTGCTTGAGTATCTTCTGAACTGAACCAAAGCACGTGCTCCTTGTTGCACTGAAAAATAAACCTCCAGGATGTCTTTACTATTAGCTGCATCTCCTGATAGCGCTGGTGTTAATGAAAAGTAGTTTCTCTTCTGAGAGGAGGTTTGCTTTGTAGGCTTTTTTTTTTTAAATTGCAGCTTTCTCATAGCTGTGTTAATATCACTCTGCAGCAGCGTGTCCTCTGGTTTGCGATGTGGTTTAACCAAACCCAAACATATAATCCTTCTTTAAATATTTCATTTGCATAGAAGTTAGTTTATTAATCATGGAGGCTCTAGATGAAGCTGCAATTCTGCGGAAATTTAAGTATTCAGTCATGCAGTGTCTTCATTTTCCACAGTAACAGCTTTCACATATTCTCTTCTGCTCAGAATCGTCAGACAGACTCCATATGAAGGTACTGTACATTTTTTATTTTCCACAAGTACTCCTGCATGGATATGTGCACACTGGTTTATACCCTCAGCATCTCATTTAAGTTTAGTAAAGACTGACTAACAGAGAAGAGGAGCCTAAAGGATAGCTTTTTTTTTTTTCCCCTTCTTGTCTTTTTTTCATCATTCAGCGTAAGGCCATGGCGCTATCATTGTGTCATCCCGTCTGCTCCAACTTTGCAGTAGTTTGTGTTGGTTCTTGACAGATGGATGCACAAAGTCTTCCTGTGGAACTTCTCAGAAGATCAAAGCCTGTCTGCTCTTGTGTTTCAGCTCTCTGTGCGTATGGGTGCGTGGTATGAATTGTTGGCTCCTTTTATCCCAGCAGCTGTATGCAGGGTTTTTTTTCTTGGTTTTGTTTTGGTGTACACACTCCTGTAAATGTAGTGGCGTGACGTGTGCGTGTGAATGGTCTCTCACCTCCTCCCCTCGGTGTGCGTGTGTACACACATTGACACCCTCTCACTTACTGCTCTATATGTGCCCACCCTGGGGGACACCCCCTCCTCTCCACCTCTGTGTGTCTACCAAGTAGACACTCTATACCCCCGACCCTGTGCATGTACTGTATGCGGAGGGGAACCCTGTTTCTGTCGTTCACCATGGAGACCAGGCACGTCCTAATCCAGCCCAGAGCCGTCTGTTTGCTGCTTGTGTGAGGGACATGGTTGTCTCAGAACAGGTGTCCAGTTTTCTAGACAAAATCCTTTTCACCTCAACTGTCTCTCCAGAGCAGCAAATCCTGAAAATACAGCAAGGGTAGAATACTGCTGGCAGCTGTTAAGGGGTGTATGCTGGTTCCTTTTATCCCCAACAGCTTTGATGTGTGTTTTACAAAAGTTACAGTGCTGATTCTCTGGCTGTGTATATTGTATATGGGTATACTGGTGACACTTGTGACTTGTTATGGCCTGTAAAACATCTACTAATGCAGTGAAATTTCTACAGAATGATATGTGCATTAATAAAATGTGCAGTTCTTGTAGATTATGCTAAATCTATAATGAGTCCTTTTTGGAAAAAGTAAAAGAAGAAAATTTAGGTGGTAGAGCAACAAAAGTCTTTACATTTTATGTATCAGCCAGAAGCTGGTTGCTATTTTCTGCAAAGCTATTTCAAGTAATTTGAAATTAATTGTAATAATAAAAAATCTCTAAAAGACCAAGTAACTGATGGATTAAATAAAACAGTCAAAACAAAACAAAAAGCAAACAAAAACAAGCCTGACTGTTTAGCTTTGTGACTATATTTTATAGTACTTGGTCATATTTAATAGCTTTTAAATTGAAAAGCTTTATAATCTGTTTAATAAAACAAATATTGTTTATACAAGGAAATGAAACAAAAGAGAACTTCCTTCCTGTTTTTTTTGTTTTGTTTTTTTTATCTTGCTTGCCATGATGTTTAAGGTTTTTTTTTATGGATACTTGAGCACAAAGTTGGACCTAATCCAGGGACAAGTTTATGATTTTTCAAATAAATTAATCAATTCACTAATTAATTTAATTGGATTTAAAACTATCTACAACAATACAGAGTCCCTGAAACTGAGTTTAAGTTTATGCAAACATTGTTTTCACATGAATGTTTTTAAGAGAAAATCTTGAGTCATGTAATCTGATGGTTTGGTGATTTTTCGTGCTATAATGATTGGAAAAACATCTTTAAAATGACATGAAATAAAATAAAATAAAATGACAATGTAAAACACCCGTAAAAGAAAAAACATAGTCCAGTGTCAAAATTTCAGGAACATATATTCTTTTATGTCATATATCAAGAAATACATACAGTGGAACATGTACAGATGCAGACTGCGGTGCTGAGGTGTGTGAAAGTAAAGCTGTCCCGGCAGGTTTGTCTTTCTAAACACAGAGACACAAACAACAAACAACCATTCACACTCACTCCTAAGGTAAATTTATCTTGATCAGTTCACCTAGCATGCATGTATTTGTAAGATGAGAGAAAGCCAGAGTACATGGAGAACATGCAAACTTCATACAGAGAGATCCAGCCTGAGCACAGTGTTCCCCAGCTGAGCCCCAAGCCAGGAGACTCGTTCTAAGGCAATGGCTCTAAGCACCGCAGCACCGTGCGGCATTGTTGCTGTGTGCTCACCTTCCCAACATAGATCTCAGACTTACTGACCCGGTAAATGCCCCCCTGACCACATATCCACAAACAGTGCCCTTCCAGCTATCCCTAGATCACAGCATGTTTTTTTCAGATCACCCAGCTTATGGAACTCTATACTTGCTGCACTCAGGAACACAACATCACGCAATAGCTTTTTTGAAGGGCTTTTGGGATTGTCTGATGAATATATGTAATATATCCTGCCACCAATAATCTGTCTGCCTTGCCTCTTCTTTTGTGGGTCAGCAGTTTGTGTAAATGTGTTAGGAGGGGTGCTTTATGCATTGTTATTCTTGATGTAACTGTTGTTACAGTAAAGGAGGATCCAGAACGGTCTCCTGCACTGCACATTACTGTTTCCTTTATCAGATGGTCTTTTAACTCTCTGATGTTATTTATTGCAGTAAATTTGGGCCCTACTGAATTTTCTTATGTTTCATGTTATCCTATTTTCTGCAACCAAAAGCATTTTGAATCATTGTTTAGAAAAGTGCTATATGGACCAAATTATTATTATTATTATTATTATTATTATTAATAATAATCATAATAATAATAATAATAATAATAATAATAATAAATTAATCATTTAGGTTTAACTAGTTGCCAGTTTGATGCAGTGCTGAATTCACACCTAGAAATATAATTAGTGGGAAAAAACCCAAATGTTCCTTCTATATTGAATGAAACTTTAACTAAACAAACAACAGGATAAAAGGTCATCTTACAACAGTTTGTTTCTTGTGCTAGTCTCTTGGTCTTACAACGGCATGCTTAATTCCGTAAAGATGAATAAAAGCGAGTGACTCACAAGCGAAGCTCATGTGTGATGCATTCAGTCAGGCAGAGCAAGAGACCAAGGTTACAAAGCCAGTGTCAGAAGAGGGAGACTGTGGATGTACTTTTAGCTTCACTCTCTTAGTCTGAGTGCATTTTGGCAGCTTTGTGGTGCAGTCAGCACTTTGCTAATTCTCTGTTCTGAGTTACCAGGTCTAATTTAGAACAGAGGGTCTCTGTTCCTCCTGGAACGCTGCTTGGGATTCTGGAAATGAGGAGTTCAGAGGCTCACCGCCCTCACACAGACACAGAGCACATGCCTTGTTATCAACCCACAGAGATGCGCATAATCATCCCTTCAACCATTAGCTCCAAATGCAATAAAGTGCTAACATTTTAGCCATGCCTTTCAGTGCCTGAACATAATGAAGTTAGCCCACAGGCTGCACAAATGTGCTCTGTTATAACACGTGTTCATAGTGCATCGATCAAGCTTAAAGTCGTGATCATCTGGCCTTACATCCATTGCTAACAGCAAGTTAGAAATGCTTCAGTTTTTTGTTTTGTCTTCAGTCAACCCTAAGGCGTTGTTAGATATTTATGGAAATAACATGGAGATGAGTCTCTAACCCCATAGTTTTGTAAGCTGATCCAATGAGAAGCATTTTCAACAAGGCAGAGCAAGTTTTTTTTTTTTTTCTCTCTGCCTCTAAAGCACTTTAATCCAGAAAAATGACACCACATTGTGCCTTGGATTGATCTCATTTTGACAGGTTGGCTTGTCAGACAGTGCTATGACCATGGTGGGAATATAAAACTCATAGAAAATGTCAAGCGCTGTGACATCTAAAGAAAGCTGCACGCACATTAATAAATCAGCCTTGTACTGGGGGCCATCTGCACTAAATAAAACAATAAACTGGCCAACAACCGGTCTCTTAGGGCCGAGGTCTTATCTGGAATATCAGATTTTTAAAATAAAATATGGGGTCTTCACAGACCTCAGCAGACGTGCCGGTTTAAATAAATAAACTTACCTAAACTAACGCAACACATTCATCAGGCAGTGTTGGGAGGGTTGCAGCAGTAGGCTGGTACACAGTAGCACTGTAGGCTGGCTGGAATGCATTTGGCAGATAAACAAGTGGCCTTGATGTGTATGAGAGGAGACAATAATTTGTCAGTGTGTTGTTACTGGATAGGACTGGTTCTCATGACCATGGCGATAAAAGATTCCACAACCAGCTGTAAACAAACTTAAATATTGGATGATTTCAATGAAAATCTGCATTTTGAAAGAGAGAGGATTATAAAACTCTATTGTTTCTGAACCTTGATGTGCTAGAATGAGAAGTAGGACACATGATTTAGCAATATTTTTATTTTTTCAGTTGAAATGAAAATAAATGAATGCCAATGTGATACCAGTGCTTATGTTTTCCCTCTACATAAAACAAATGACTCTATTTCCCTGCAGACACTATGGTACTTTCAACCTATCAAATTATGCAAATTTTGAACATTTTATTTACATTTAGACTAGTCATATAGTCTGAGTGTTTTCATTGTTTAACTAACTAGCGATCTATTAACCTTTGCATAAAATGCTGTGATTCAGCATTCCATTATCATCCATCAGGACATAAAGGTTCCCATGAGACGAAGCTGAGCCATTTACCTCAGTATTGTTGTTTTTCCTATAAAAACAAAACCTAGGGAGGCCTTATCCTCCACAAAATACTCCTGAGCTCCTCCTGAGCTTGGCTGTCTCTACAGTGCTGCTCAAGCATCATGTCATTCAACTTCAGCACTTAGTGTTTATATTTTGTATTCATTGAGTGACATACGTTGAATATTTAGCAAATAACTTCATTAGAAACTACAGAAGTATGTGTTATAAGATATTAAAACTTTAAGTGCTCCATATTATGGTTCCTATATTCTGTTTGTTCATCCTTTTATGTTTACTTCTCCATCCACGTTTAGACATGTAAGCAAACATAAATCAGAAGTAACATGAGTGATTCCATGAACTAATTATACCCATCATGCTGAGATTGTGAGCAGCCAGGTGACTCCCGCATGAATCATAACACCATGTGTCGCATATCTAAGCTGCTGTCACCTTGTCATTTTGGGATCAGTACAGATGCTTCTCATTTGTTGCTTGGCTAAAAATTCTGCCCTGCCTCCTTCATTTTTTTTTTTTTTTTTTTTTTTTTTTTTTGCTCTCACATGGGGAA
Organism: Telmatherina bonti; assembly: GCF_933228915.1. NCBI lineage: Eukaryota > Metazoa > Chordata > Actinopteri > Atheriniformes > Telmatherinidae > Telmatherina > Telmatherina bonti. The sequence continues at coordinate 26,594,908 of NC_136622.1, forward strand.
CAGATAGGAGATCTCCAACGAAACTCCTAACATGTTCAATTTTATGAAAACTGTTACAAATTGAATTTGATTAACTTTGCATGAATCTCATGCCACATTCATCTGAGGGGGAAATGTCTTCCTTCTTTTACTATTTTGCATCCAATTTCAAAAACCCTCTCAGCTTGCTGAGCGAGAAACTGCATCTCAGGTTATGAAGACACAGATACAGTGTTAGTCATCGACAACCACCCACATTCTGTCAGGATCCCAAAGCAACATTGCTGACACTACTGGTGCCTCTGGTCAATATCCTTCTCGCAGTCATAACTGTGCTCATTATGACTTTGTTATGAATATCTCCATCAATATTAAGTCAACTTAAACTAATAAAGAAGTTCCACACAGACACTTAAAATAGACTGCAGCCTAAAAGCTGTTTGATCGTTGCTTTGAGATATCTTTGATTCCGCTAAAACTTTAATGCACTTGACAGTGCAGTGAGACACAACACAAGCAGAATTAGAAAAGAGACATAAGTTTTCATGGTGCTCAGTGAGTAAAACAACTCAATGAGTCTGAACATCTCAAGAATCTCGAATCTGTTTTTAAAAGAGCTTACAAGTGATATAAACTGTATAATTTGTAGTGTTCTTCTCTCACAGATCAACGCTGAAAGTCGTCCGGGAGCCAGAAAACGATTCCTGGCCTTCACCCAAGTGCGTGACCAGCGAATGAGCCTTGTACATGCGTCTCCCTGTGTGCCACTCCCACACCACTATGAACTGTGAGCAGGACTTTGGAGATGGGGGCTTGGGAGTGACCCTCACGCTACGACTGCTCATGCATGGAAAGGTTGTTTATGATATAATGAATGAATGCTGTAGAGATTTGTCACATCCGAAATGATAAACCTGAGTTGCACAAATAAATTAATTGTTTTTTCACTTAATTTATGTTTTAATTTATGTTCTCATATTTATCTCTTTGTATTCAGGAGGTTGGCAGCATCATAGGAAAGGTGAGAACATTCCTTATCAAATTAAAGCATCTGATTTATGAAGATATTCAACATTAGACAGACTTTGATTTCTTTATCAGATTAAATGACGATCACTGATCCTGTTATTATCGTAATCTACAGATGCCTCTGATGTGCTTTTTTCATGAGCCTTTATAGAATAATTCTCCTCTCTGTCTTCATTCTGTTTTGAAATCATCAGAACACAAAACCTTCTTAAAAATGCTTATCGTTCTGAATATCTCCATCTGAAACATAATTGCCTTCCAGCAACCCTCTCAAGACCTCCCCACCACCCCCACCTTCCATAAAGCACCACGGTAATCCATCAAACAAAAACATTAGGGCTTTGATTGGAAGCCTCTTGTTGAAACGGAGCTCAAAAGACATATTACCGTTGGCCCTTGTGGGCACTTCTTGTGTCTGCTCGGAAGGGTCTGTCGGGGGCGTGTTGCTTCAGCAGCCCCTGCGATTAAGCCTAAAAGGCATTGATGGACAGAGGAGGCAAACTAAATGAATGGGAAAAATTGTAAAGGAAATGAAAAGTTGGTACGATAGATTTGCAATGCATTGCAGAAATTTGGGAAAATAAATGATAAAGGCATGAAAAAATTAGCTTAGTTGGTGCAACTTGTGCAGTTTGACAGAGAAAGGCACTTGATCTTCAGTACTTGGACAGCTATCTAACCACTTCATCTTTTCCAGCTTTTTTTTAGCAACCCTTTCATGTCTTTCCCATCAATACAAGATCGACACCAGTGTCACAAAAGACAACAAATAATGCATTTTCCTCGAACACCGTAAACAACAGGGTTGTCCAGCTGTGGCATGATACTGCTTTTGATGCTCTTGCACAAAAGTGGTTGTCAAATTGTACAAGAGGGTGTGAATAGCTTAGATGGACTTGAGCCAAAATGAAGTGGGGTGGAAGATAGGAAGCAATCAAAAAGCCAGGGGAGGATGTGCCTCAGTGTGACACAAGTCTGACTTAATATTGTTGTCCCTAGTAGGAGGTGTTCACGCACAGCATACAGAATGCAGCCATTACAGCAGATATTCACCCACCACATACAAACACTCCTGATGTTTTGCAGAGTTAGTGCAGAGTGCATTACCAAGATGCATTACAGGCTGAAATATTATATGAATTTATTTCGGCTGAAATTTCATGGTTTTAAATGGCAGGTTACTTGGAGGTCGTGGACACTGTGATGTTTTAGCTGAAGCATATTCAATTCTGTTTAAAGTTGTCCTTCATCTTGTCTTTTTTTCAGAAAGGAGAGACGGTGAAACGAATACGAGAAGAGGTACAGTGTGATTTAAAAACTTTAACGTACGACTTTTCATCATATGCGCATTTACTGTTAGCATCCTGCAAACTGCTGCTTTTGGGTTTTGAGATTACAGATTGTGTGTCTTTCAATGATTAGCTGTTACTAGGAGGCAGAAATAAGAACAGTTCATCGGTGTTTTCTGCATCAAGGCATGAAGCTACTACATCTTTATTCAGTAGGTTCATCTCAAGAGAAGATATAATTTAATCTGATGCTAGTCAGGCTTTCTGGCAGTTCTATGTATTAATAACAAGATCAGTTCTCTCTGCCTGTTTGGGTGCTTTCAGCCCGACAAGCATGCAGAGCAGTTACATTGTCCTTTTTGGCTATGCCAGCACTTTTTAATTTAACCTTCATGTTCTTCATTTCACTTCCTCAACGCCTTTTTCCTGCTTTTCCTGCCTAAAATAACCTCTTTTTTCTGTCTACCACTCAAATCCCCCTTTATAAATCTCAAGAGTGCAGCCAAACTAACACCGCTTGATTAACTCTTGGTATTAAAAAGTAATTAGCCTGACAGCTGTGACGGCATATTTGATTCTTTCAGTGCTGAAAAGGTTGTACTTTATGAAACAGAAGGATAAACAGAGGAATGGTTAGGTCATGGGACAATGCAACCCTGCAGAGTTGCTGGATGAAGCAGTCACCCATGGTAGCCATCCAGCCATCCATTCACCCATCCATCCAGCCAGGCAGTTTTGGCTTTTGTTGCTTCCCTACAAGCCTCATCCTGTCATTCCCTCGCCAAGCCTTAAAGTCACAGGAGAGAGAATGACTCATTGGACTGACAGAAAAATGTCCCAGAGCTCGGAGCACTGTCTTGTCTTTGTGTCTTTAACAAGATGTACAAGGACACAAAATGGGAGGAGACGGGGCGAAGTGATTTATCGTCTGGAGAGAAATGTATTAATCAGTCTTATATCAAGAAATGTAGCTTTTCTGTCTCTCCTTCTCTACAATGAAGTTTGTGCTTGACAATATATTGGACACATTGCCTGTTTAAACTTAAATCCACAACAACAGCTTGAGGATTTTGGAAATGTGTATATTAAACTAGATTCATGTTATTGTTTCTTTCTTTCTTTTTTTAAAAGACATGTCACGTCTCATACAAAGACTTGGATCCGTTTTAGCAGACTGATAGGGTTTATACAAGAGATAGATAGTTGTCATAAAGGAATGTATGCTAAAAAATAGAGGAAGAAGAGGAACATGAATGAGTTAGAAAATCCAAGCAAATCAAGAAATGATTAAAAGTACAGAGAAAAAAGGAACAAACATTTGTTGGACTCACTTTTCAGGCACTTTATTCCTTACCCTGGAGTTGCACGGAATTTCTTCAAACAACAAGCAACTAACTAAATAAACTAAGTAAAAGAATAAATACATATCTCTAAGAAAATCTCTCATTTAAGAGAATGCAATGTATAAAATCCATAGTGACACAAGATGATTTTCCAGCAAAATGTCAGGTGCAGGAAGCGTGTGCCACATGTGGTGATCATAAAAACCAAAGGCTGCTTCACTTTGTTGTGATCTTTGACACACTGACTGAACTTATATCAGCTGACCTGTTTAGTCTCGATATCTTGTAACGTTTAGGTAAAAGAAGCTTTTTCTTTTCAGGACAGGGTAAGCTAAACAGAGAGAAAGCAAGAGTCCGCAGGCTTTAACTTGGTTAACATTCACAGTGATAACAGGGAAACAGAAAACATGGGATTTCTGAGAAGTAAACAAGCTCATCTGGCTGAGTCTAATCTGCTAGTTATAGTTTCAAATTTAACCTTTAACGTAGCATTTTCTAGTTCTCATGAGAAGGCAAAGAAAGATTTTTTGCTGATACATAGCATCTGTTGACTGCTCCACAGAGCAGTGCACGTGTCAACATCTCAGAGGGCTCCTGCCCGGAGAGGATCATCACCATCACCGGCTCCACCGACAGCGTTTTCAGAGCTTTCACCATGATTACATACAAACTGGAGGAGGTAAATACAACGCAATGAGCACCAGTCAAACCAGCTAATTTCCAGCAAATTTCATCAGGAGAGCAACAATAATGTCATGTCTCTGAGGGTTCCTTTTATACAAAACCAATCAGGATGTAATCAAAATATGTTTGTTGTGGGCTTTAGAAAGTGGTCACACTCATAATGGAGCTAAAATATCTTGCTTGTGAAATATGGAATTTGTGCAGGGGGCCGTTTTACAGCGTTATTACAAGATAAAGTCTCCTGAGCTTTGCCTCAGAATTACCACTAATATGCTTTTATCACTGCATCGATTACACTCTGAAGTAAAGTGATGAAAGGCAAAAACTATGGCATTGCAAAGCATTTCAGCTGCTTACAAATAAGACTTGACTGAAAGATCTGGGATGGAGGATTTTAGCTGCTTTTGCAAAATTAAGAACGATATATGATGTGCAAATGGTTTATACTTCAGGTTTGAACTTATTACCTTTCACATTTAATGTCATGTTCCGTTCACTTATTAAGAGTCGACGTGCAACTAATTTGTGGCTGCTAATGAGACGGATTTGTACACATCTCATCGGCTCTATTGACGATGATGTCATCATATTGTTAGTTCCCTTGGAAACTGCCCATCACATCATTAATTAAAGCAGTGGAATTTTCTCTCACGTTTATCCTCACAGCAGATAGTGACAAGGAAATTCGCTCAGGTTGACAGCCCTCACTAAACAGTGTACACTGTTTGCGGAAGCACAGTGCAGTTTTCATTAAAGATCTTTCACACTCACCTCTTTTCAACCCTGAAACTCCCCAGTTTCCATGGTAACATGTTGGCTGACCCACTGTGCAAAGCTTCCACCATATAGTTGAGTTATTGAATGTCTGACACCTTTAATTATAAACAAAAGGGGAATAATGTGATTTTTTTTTTTGCCAACTGAGCGTTAGATCTAGCATTTGTTTCTGTCTCTGTAGTTTCTGATTACACAGCAGCACATGCTCACTTATGTCTCTCATTTGGCAGTTGATCAGTTGTTTTATGGATAATGTCTTTTCCCAGCTGCTGAATATTTATGCAAATGCTGGGAAATGATAATCTGAAACATTGTTCAACAATTACATGCGCCACCCTATTAAAGATGGATTTTTTTTTTTTTTAATAAGGTATTGAAACACAATTTGTACAAAAGCCACATGGAGTCCTTGCTCCACTTGCAATGCAATAAGCGCACAGGATTTAAGCTCAGGAACTTGACAGTGGGCTTGTGCTTGTAAAACCCACTGTCTTATTTCCAGCAGTTTGCTTTGAGAGCCGGATTTTTTTATTTTTTTATTTTTTTATTTTTTGCGATGGCATCAGAGAGTATGGGAGCAGCTTTTAAGATGCAGTTCATATTTTTAGATCAAATCAAGAAATGACGCCCAGATTCCTGTGATTGTACAGAAGAAGCCGTGTGCTCCTCTTCTAACGAGATGAGACGGCAAGAGAGCCTGATCCGCCTCACTAAATATAGACACCGATTAGAAAAGCACAAGAGGCTAATAAAAAATTATGCTTGTAAAACTCAAGTGCATGGTTATTTAAAACAATGTGCTTTTTCTTTCAGAAGTGAAATTCCTTGAGGCTACACATGCATGCTGTCTTCTTAAGTCAAACTGCTGATTTTACTGCATACTGGCCCGAACACAAGCCACCGAAAAGAAACAAGCAGCATGTCGAATTCTGTCACACTTATGCTGTCCGTGTGAGAAACAGTGGAGTGTATTTACATTTCAAAGGTTCACTGAGAGACACTGTTCATTAATTAAAAGCTCAATCTCCGCCCACAGCAGAGCTGATGCATGGTTGCTCTCTGCACTGGAAGAACACTTATTAAATCATCAAGGTTCTTTAGTCCAAATGCTCCATTTATATTACAAGTCAAAGATGAATAAAAGGTTGATAACAGACATTTTGCCTCTCTTGAACTTAACTTAGCATTTTTTAAATTGTTTTAGTCACCCTTTTCTTTAAACGCTGCAAGTGTATTATTCATCTTTTTTTTTCTTTTCATCCAGATATTCAAACTGCATCACATAGACTCTGAGATGGCTAAATATTTGTGGAATCTCTATTAAAAAGATTTGCCAAAAAGTTCAAATTAGTGAAAGACACAAAAGACTTTTGCCGACAAAGTGCTCTTGAGTGAAAGGGAAAAGCATGAAGCACGGGAATCACAGCCTCTGCTGTGGTTCATGTTTCCCCAGCAGTCTATACAAGCTTAGATAGTTTTTGAAGGGCACACACTGGACTGGAAAGACATAGGTTATAATGCTGACCATGATGCTTGTGGATTTTTCTCCCAGTGCATTCAGAAACATCTACAGACAGGCAGAGGTTAATTACATATGTACATGCTGGGTTGCTCTCTGCTATACCAAAGCCATACTTGACACTTCCAGCATGGATCCACTGGCTTTATCTGTTCCGACTGACAGAAATTAAGCCGGTTTAGAACGCTTTACTCTTTGTGTTTTTAGGTTTTGAGGTAATCTTTATAAGCAGTCATATGTTGACTCATTACCCAATCAGCTCATCATGATGCAGTGTGAACAGGGAGTTGTTAACATAACTGAATTTTTGCTCTTTGTTTATTCAGTAAATCACTTACTTACTACTTAACAAGTAAGGGGATTATGTTTGTGAATTAATGTGAATCTCAAATTTCATTACCTGTTAAATCACCATGGCTTCCTTTGTGCACATCTCTCTGAAGGATCTGACTGCACTTGTGGCCAATGGCACCATCAGCTCCAAGCCACCAGTCACCCTGCGGCTGGTCATCCCTGCCAGCCAGTGTGGCTCACTCATCGGGAAAGGCGGTGCAAAGATAAAAGAGATCAGAGAGGTGAGCAGTCAGAACACGAACCTACAGCAAATGCAAGACTGAAGGATGGCAGAGTGAAATGGCATCATTTCTGACTTTATGATAATGGCTCAAATAACACAGATAAATAAATAAATGAATAAATAATCATTCAAACTAAACTTAAAAAAGGAAATATAAAATATTCAAAATAAAAATTTGTATTTGATAGTTTGATAGAAGTTTGGAAAGCCACTTTTATTAAGGCAAGTAATGAGCAAGACAATTTTGTCCTGATATATGACTGGACAAAATGCACACTGTGAATCAGCGGTGGCAAATTTAATGGAAAAGAACGTCTGACAAAATCGAGGCTAAGTTGAAACATTAGGATTAAAGTTTTCAGATGTGTTGCCAGAGAAATTAGACCCTGCAGGTTTAACTCTGGAAATCTACAAATAGCACCTTTCTCACTGTAGCCATGACCTTCCTCAGTCATACGATTCGTCAGCAGTAAGACAGATTTTATTATCTTGTTTGGTTTTCATTGTCCTTTCACTCACAGATTTTGTTCGGGTATTTTTGTTTTGTCTTTTTGGTTTCTTTGATTTTTTTCAGTAAATGTATTGTTTCATTTAGGTTTATTTAGCAGTTATTTCATGATGTTTCTTTGTCTTTGCTAAATGTTCTATAGTTTTCTCCAGAGTTTTATTTTCTGAACATTAGCTATATTTGTGTGTTTTTGGGCTTTTTTTTTTTTTTTAATATTTTTCCATTAATGTAAAAAAAACAAAGTCAGCAAACCTAGCTGAGCTTTAAGAAGTTGCAGCTATGAAATCACAACTTCCCTTATCTCTTGAATCAAGCTAATCCTTTTTTAAACCCCTATCATTTGCAGAGCACCGGCGCTCAGATACAGGTTGCAGGGGATTTGCTGCCCAACTCAACTGAGCGAGGGGTGACGATATCTGGGAATCAAGACTCTGTAATCCAGTGTGTCAAGCTCATCTGCACAGTAATTCTGGAGGTAGGAAGAATACTATTCTCATCTTTATGCCACGCACCTAAACCTCACTGACATTTGTTCGAGCTTTACTGCTGCAGCAGCGTGAGGGCAATAATTGCTGCTGGAATGCATGTTTTAATCTTGTCATGCCATGGTTTACCTGACCTCAGCAGAGGTTCAGACATTTCTGGTACAGTAGTAGCAGTCCTCTACCGCCTGTAACCTGATGGTCCTTATAAGCATGTTGCAAAGAAACTGACTACATTCAGGGTTAAACCTCATGTCACACTGAAAACATGCTGAGTATTCTGCCTCTTTATCACTTAGACCTTCTGTTCTGGAAAACAAGACATCGGACGGAGAAGAAAAGTGCCAGTCTAGTGCTACTCTGAGGTCAGGGCTGAGTGTTCTTAGAAAAGACACTAAGCTGCTCGTGGAAAACAAAGTGGCCGGCAGCGAAATCTGTCCACCTTTAGACAACAGCTCTCTTGAGAAAATCGAGCTGGAGAAGAGAGAAAAACAACCCCAAGCCCAGTGTTTCCTTGTGTGTTAATGGAAGCACACAAGTGCTTTTTTGTTTTAGCATTGCAGCTGGACCTGACTGACTAATTGCTAGTTTGATCCAGTTTTTCCAGGGCTTTCTTCAAAGGCTTGCAAGTCTCATTAGGATTCTGTACCAGCGGCATCTTGCTTTCTGTTCCAAGATTTAAATTATGCAAAGTTATACAAAGAATTTGCTGGGACTGCGGCTCCATATTTTCAGCCCAAAACATAACCAACTCTGCAGTAGCTTAATAGATCCATAGTGTCATGTGCACGGTATCATTTCAATGTTCCCACTGGTGTTTGAAGATTTTAGCAATGTCTCCTTGACTGTGAATAACTGATTTGATTAGACTGTGAGCCTCTGCACTCTTTGGGTGTGCTACATACTAAAGCATAGAGCTATTATACCTGTTTTAATTATTCAGTGAATGACTAATATCAAAAGAAAAACAAGTCAAGAAACATTGTCAATGTCATTGGCAGATTAGCATATAATTGTTGCAGGATTTCAATGCTCTGGGGAGTTTACCACCCCATGACTCAATTCTACCTGTATATAACCTCGTTCAGCTGTCAAATATACATATCTAGTCAACTTTCTTCACATCCTTTGACCCCTTGATTTATTTTTACTCCCTAGTCTCCACCCAAAGGTGCCACCATCCCGTATCGGCCAAGTCCTTCACCAGCGGCTCTCCTCATCGCAGGGAACCAGGTGAGAATATTTGATCTTACCTCGCACATAAGACAGCAAATCAATTTCTGTGGGGTTCTCAAAACAGATACAGGAACCTTACAAGTGTAAGCTTGTGTGAAGCTTTTTGTTATAATCCAAAGTGTTGGGCAAAATTAACAGGACATCCCAGATCCAGACTGAAACAAAAAGGAGGCTGAGCTTCCAGGTTGCTGTCCCACCTGCGGAACAACCTGCCTTTCTACATACAGCAGCTATAAGCCGCTGCTTTTTTCACACAATTTGTATCCTGCAACTTAAACAATGAATCAGCTTGTTTATGCATTTTACTGGCTAAGGAGTCATTTTTGGCTTCATGCACACTTTCATCGTGAAAAACACATGAAGAAGTGTAAATGATGCAGCCTTCAAGTTAAAGTCAATCAATGTGGTTTTTGAAGAAGGAAATGTAACCTCTGGAGGCTCGGTGGAGATGCAGCTTTCATTCAGCTGCGGCTTACATCCAGATGCACTGCATAGCCTGGAAAGTATGGTATACACCGCACAGTCTGTGGATATTTTATAATCCTGACTAGGTTTGTCACGGTAACAAATTTTGCCATGCGATTAATTGTCTCAGAAAAATTATGGCGATAAACAATATTATTGCGATTCTTGTTGTAATTTTGAGACCATTTTCAACTAAAATAACAATAATGCCATAATAATGCAAGTACACCCTTTTAAAGATCAAAATACTTTATTTTTTAAAGAACATTTAGCTCGATGTGCAGACTAGTTTGTGGTCATCCAGTCCCCAGTCTGCTAAAAAAAGTTCAGGATTTCTCCTGGGGTTTAGGCAGTGTGGTTATCTGGAACATGTGGTCTCTAAACACGATGCTACACGGTTACATAGAGTATGGTAAAACTCATATAAAGGGACACATTATGGTGATATTCAGGTCTGGACTAAAGTGTTTGGCTGCCTGTGTTGATATAGGTCCTTTTTACTTTTGTTATGTTGGTCCATATTGCTAATAAAGATCTCCTCAGACATATTTACTTTGTCGGACACTTTGTGTTCAGAAAACTTTGTAAAAGTCCTCCTCATGGCTGTTAAGCAAGGCAAAGTGTCTTTACCATAGTTAAATGTTGCTTATTTCAAACAACTTTGGTACTTTCCATCATCATAATTATTATTTCTTAACATTTTAAACACTATTTATATGATTATTTTATTTAATTCATAATGAATTGGCTTTGAAATGACTTATCTTTACCTTTTTATTTCAATTACTATGCAAAACCGGGGCAAGCTCCTTGCTTGTTGTGAGAAACCTGTGTTACGTTTGTTAGGACATTTTTTTTTTATCCGATTTTTTTCAATGAAGATGACAACAATAAATGTTTAAGTGTCATTTTTTACTTTTAATCTTTAATTTGTCTTTAATAAGAGTCAAAGTTGAAGCAGTTTAATCCGCACAATGATTTGCCAAAGTTCACCTTCTTTATCGGATTCTTTACTAAGCCCTATGTTATGTCAAGGCTCATGTTGAGGGTCCTCAGTGGGGGAATGAGGGGGTTTTGTGTGTACATGAGGTTTAGAATTATGGATGCTGCTTTTTGCGAGGGGGGGCGGATATCCCCCCCCTCCCATGGAGCAAGTCACAAGATTAGCAAGTGTGACTGGAGACCTGCCGTCTCCTCTGGCTCCAGCAGCAGCAGCCAGATATTCTGCATAGCTGTCAGCAGTTTTGACACTGTTTGTGCTGCTTCAGATTCTGGTCAATTTATGGAAGGGCTTTGTTTTTTTTTTTTGTTTTTTTGTTTTGTTTTTTTTTTATTATTTATTTATTCCTCATAATAAGCAATAAAATTAAACCTGGGGCATGATTCCTGTCACTGAGAGATGAGTTTTCTAAAGCTTTCACAGTGATAGGGATGTATAAATCTTTGAGAAAATGAGGTAGAGTGGGAACCAATCTGTGGATGAGTCATAGCCTTTAAGCCTGTAAGTGTCAGAAATGTCGGCTCGAGAGACCATCTCAAACCACATTTCATCTGCAAAAAACAGCCAAATATACACTGTAGACCAGAGGTTTTTATTTATTTTCATATCAAATTAACCACTGAAGGTTTTTAGATAAAAAACCGAGGTAGACATATTTTCTCACACTGATCCTCCTATACTACTATTGTGAAAACTATTAAAACAAGGAGTGATACATGGAAATATCTTTGACATATTTTCATTTTGTGCTTTCTGTGTGTGTTTCTGTGTTTTTGAAGGTTTTTGAGGCGTCAGATTTTGCACCTCACCCTCTGTATTCAGTCACCCAGGGTGGCCTGGACCTCCAGCAGGTAACTGAACAATCATTCATGTGAAGTCTGTGAATAATCTCCTTTGTTCTGAATAGAAAAAAAAAAAAAAAAAAAAACTCTGTTGGAGTCGGTTTGTTTTAAACACAGGATTTTAAACTCCCCCTGTGGAGCACAGGAATGAGTGAGAGCTGTGAGAATCAGAGTGCTGAGTGAAAGCAGGAGTAGCACAGAATGTGCAGAGTTTCACAGTCCATCATATGGCATGAGGCATTAAAAACAACAGCTGAGCGTAAGCTGCAGCTATTGTTCTAGACTGTCATAAGAGCTTTAAACCCTCTTGAAACTCGATGCCATCACACATCCCTGACACAGCTTTGCCATCTCTTTTTTTGGTCCTGCCTAGCTCTGCACCACAAACATTTCGGCTTTAGGAATATTCCTCCCATGGCAGCAATGACAGCTACTGTCATGATATTGGAATGGGTATAACAGCGTCTAACTGTGGGCGATGAAATACAAAGACTTTACAATTGAAATAATTCATGCTGTAAATGGTAGGATTATTGCAATGAATTTTTAGGGTTTGCCCTCTCATATAAACACAGCTCCAATGTGTTGATGCAGGGGAAGTATGAGCTCTACTCTCCATTTTATGACCATATAGGATGGACTAGTAATAGAAGCCAGACTGCTGGCGTCAGACAGAATTGAGTTAAGCTAAGTGCTGTCTGGTAGGTTCATAGCTGTAACGAGGGAGGGCTGCACCAACACCACCCTCACTGAATTAGATAGATAGATAGATGGATAGATTCAAGATGAACGGTTTCTGTTTCTAGTACTGGAAGCATATAAGCATGATAGCACCTCTGTCATGTTTTACTGTAGGAATTGTTAGTTAACCTCACTTTATTTTTATTTTTCGCCTGATGTTTTGCTTTCCAAAACTGTTCTTTCTTTTATTTCTGTTCATAGAGCATTATTTTATATAGACTACAGCTTAGCTTTATGTAGACTTTTTCTGACTTGTTTTTTTTACGTCGTCCTTCCTTTCATTTGCCATAAAGCTTTATCTGTGTCAGTCCAGCATGAGCTACAGTCTCAAAGCGTCCTTTTACTTTGCTTGGATTGAGCCTGGAGCTCTTTAGATGTGTTACATGGCTTCTTGACACAATTCACACCAACTTTTTCAGCGATTCCTCTGACTTAGCAACATGCCCTGAAGCATTTTGTCTCCTATTTTTTTTTTTTTTTTTTTTTTTTTTTTTTTTTTGGAGGACTTCTTTGTGAGAATTTAAAATTCTACAGCTTGGATGTCAAACTCTTTTGCGGTTGTCTTTTTGCCTTCTTGCTTGATTATATTAATTGATGAGAACATATCTGGTTGAGCTTCTTTTCACTCTTTACTGTGAAAATGAAAAAGGACTAATCCGCTCATTTTCATGCTGTAAAACCACCATTCATCAGTTCAGGCCGTGTTAGCCAATTTTATTCATAGGTATTAATGTATTTTTCTAAATATTTTGATTAAGGAATTTAAAAAGGTCAAATATTGCTGGAATTTACATTTACCGTTCATATTCTGGGAATGCATGATGTTAATTTATTTCTGATACACGACTTCTGAACTTACAATTCACAGTAGGCTGTTATGGTAACCAGGTCTGCTAACATTTCTGGTCAACATTGTATATTTTTCTGTTTCTAATTTCTTTTTCTTCCAGTTTTCTGTTCTGATTCATGATGTTGTGTAAGAAGCTTCATATTTCTTTTGATTAATAACCCTTCAAACGTTTTATGTGATTTGCCAATGAGCAGTTTGGGCTATTATATTTTTCAATACTGCAACAACAAAAAATGATGTTATATTTCAGTTTGTGGAAAGTGAACGGAGAGAGTACATCTGAAAAATATCTTTATTAATCTATCTAAAATGTCTGTATTAAGGCTGACAGAACAGCCCATACCAATGGCACCTAAAACTATTTTACATTACTTTCTGTTTTGCTGTATAGTTTATTGTTGTTGTCAACATGAAGTATTAACATTTTTTTTTTATCAGACTGATGAAGAATATTTTTTATATTTTTGTATGTGTATAACTCATGACACGCGTTGCTGGTTGTCATAAACATTTTTCTCATAATTCTAAGACATCAGAAGGATTTAATTAAGATGTGATCAAATCTTAATATGTGGTTATAACAAATTGGGAATGTATGTTGTAATCATGTTACTAAGACATAACGTGAAATAGATCAAAGAAATAGCACTCATAGAAATATCAGTATTAAACATAAAAATAAAATAAGATTACAATTAATTCAAATAATTTCAAGGAGATTTTATTAGAAATTGTAAGTAAACTGCAACAAAACACATTTTGCTCCGTTTGCGTGGCAATACTCAGATGCAACCTCAGTTTCTAAACACACCAAAAATAAATGTGATGGTGAAAGGTGGTTAAAATAATGCCTCATAAGTGGCAAGCTGGAAGCATGTTTTAGTCAGCATTATAATCCTAAACCCATTTTTGAAGCCCAATATTGAGAAATTTGTGTACTTGACATTACTTTTTAAAGTTACACACAGTTACTACATTTTTAACTCTCTAAACATGACATATTTGCCTTTAACACTGGAAATTATATTTGTGTACATACATGCAAAATGAATACATTTGTATAATATACACAAATGTGTTCATTTTTCAGTGTGGACAGTAAATATTAGATAACTTTAGTAAAGGAAAGTATTAGATGCTTTCCTTTTTCTTGTCTTGACTTTACTTTCAGTTATAAAAATCTCTGATAAGCTTAAGACATAGTTGTGGAAGGAATAAAACTACACTTGGTTGGACTTACATAATGAAAATGAGATAAGACAGGAAATATTGCCATTCCATTATTTCTGCTATTAAAATGGCCATGGCATCTTTCCATGAAATGTTTCCTTGTGAAACTTGTCAGTATTTTAAGCTCCCAACATGTGAAACATGTTGACCCCCTCTTTCATGCTGAATAATTTAGTCTTTTTCTTGATCTATTCTGCACAATGAGCAGAAGAACTCAAAAAAGGATGTGAATGGTTAGAAGAAATAGTATCTGCTTCCCACAACACTCCTTTTCCTCTAAAGTTCACCAGAAACAGCTATATGCTGTTGAAATGGCTCTCATGCACTGTAAATAACTGACAGTACTGAGGTTAGAGAATTGTCCAGAGCAGCAGGGACACGGCAGGCAGGGATGTTCTTCCTGAATCTTTTATAAGCTATTTTTAATGCAGTGAGCACCACAGGCAAAGTGTTGTTGACCTCTATTGTATTGGGGTGAAGTAACAAATATCAGAAATGAATATTTCTAAACCAGGTCAAAGCACTTATTTGTGAGAGAATGTGACAAGTGTTGTTTAGGTTAGAAAAGGACAAAAAAAAAGCACATATTGACAGTTAGAGGCTTTCATTTTGGACGCAGCAGATTTATTGCTTGCACGCCTGACATTTTTATTGCTGCAATTTAACTAATGCAGGATGCTTTCTTTCAGGCTTATACTTTACAAAACCAATATGGCATTCCACACTCAGAGGTATGGCTGTTGTTTGGACACATATTTTATTTAGAATTAAAATTAGTTTTATGTTGTTTTTTTAAATCTATGAATCAGCATTCTTCATCTTTGTTTTACAGCTGGCGAAGTTGCACCAGCTGTCAGTGCAACAAAGCCTGAGTCCCATTGCCCAGCCTGCCTCTACAATCATGCCAGGTATGAGTTCACTAATATTATTCAGGGTATCATTATTCCATCAATCACGTCAATCTGTGTTCTTTTTTCTTCATCTGTAACCACTCATATAATTTTAACCTGCCCAAAGGTGTGTGAAGCTGTTATTAGCTGTGCTGATTATGAGCTTTTGTCAGTGAGGAGGGAGGAGAGGAGGCTTCATGGCTCCTTTACATCTGAGAGGGAAACTATTATATGCTGTGATATGTTCTGCAGAGTCAGACAACTGGAAGCAAATTAAAAAAATTAAAAAAAAGATTGAATGCTATGTTAAACATCAGCCCATTAAGATGGAAATGAACTTATTCACCATATCTGGTAGTTTTCTATTGAAAGAATTTTGCTGAGATGTTAAGGGTGGTTTGTTAATTAATATTTAAAATGTCTGGTTTGTCAGTTTTATTCACTTCATGCTTGTATTTTTTCCTCATCAGGGATGGACTCCAACTCTCAGACATCTCAGGAGCTGCTTATTCCCAATGATGTAAGATAAAAAACAAAATCTATCCTTAACGTTGAGCTTCATGTTTTCAGTAGTACTATTCTCCGCCCGTACATTTTACATGTACACACTGCAGCAGCAGGTGACTAGCTGCAGCAACAAAGGCGTTGCAGTGGGACTTCAAAAGCAAAGAAAGGCATGGTCGCAACTTACTAATTATCCTCATTATTCTAACCTCAGACGATGCCAAGGTTAAAGGGATTTTGAGCTGATATAGATCCTTTCGCAGTATTGTGTGGGCTGCAGTTGCAATGTCTTAGAGTGACTCCCATGAGTGATCAGTAAATCCTCTCATGTTCCCTGACCTACTTAGAAGCTGTCTGCTGTCAAAACAGCCAATAAGAAAACAGAAAAGAAAGATCCTTTCCCTCTTCTCTTTGCTTCCACAAGGGTTTGATGAACAAACTCTGATCTGAGAGCAGAAATCACAATGAAATTTTAAGTCCAGCATCCAGCCGGGCTGGTTCAGTCCATGGAAATGATCTGGGTGTTCAGTGTAAATTTTTTCCTGACAAGTGAGTGAAATTTTTTTTTTAAAATTGGTAATGAAGGCATTTATAATTTAGAATTTAATCTTCAGTTCATACACCCAGAATCATTCATGAGAATGAAATGTTGCTCCAAAGATTAGCAGCTGAGGCTGAGGTTTAAATGTCTTAAACAGCTGGCCATTGTGGTGTTGGTAGGGATCTTGTTTTGGACTGTTTTCAAATATAGTCGAGTCAAAGAATTTGTGGCATGGTGGTGTAAAATACTCCTATGGTTGCATTTTTTTTTGGCACTGAAAAGGCAGCAATAAATACAATTTTCACTTTGCTGACGTAGCTGCAACCTGAACAAAAAAAAGAATAAAATTGAATCATAGTATTGATTACTTAGGTTTCACTGTAACGTGTAGGACATAGCCGGATGCCTCAAACATTTCTAAAATGCCTGAACCCCTCCTGCAAGTAAACCCCCACATGGCGAGCAACACAATGCATCAGAGGAATGAGGGAGCCCAGTGCTATATGTGACAGGGACAGCTGTGAGCTCCAGCCATTGTTCCAGAAGAGAGGACTTACAGCCGTGACTGTAGCCCCTCCGTCCGCCCCCCCCAGGCTGGCCGTGCAGCGACCACACAATCCCACTCTGTGCTCACACGGCGAATGCTGAAGGAGACTTGTGTGCACACAGATGCTCTCAGAAAACTGCTTACACCCAGGCAGCAGTGCTGCACCTCTGCGGAAGAGGGAGGATTTAGCCGGAAGAATAATGGTTGCACCCTTTACCATCCCATCTCTCTTCCCATGTCCTTTTAAATGACTGCCTCAGCAGGAACACAAAAAATATATAGGCCACATGTAGCTGAGGACCGAGAGGCTGTGCAGCATGGCTGCTAATGACTGCTTAGATTAAAAAAAAAAAAATCTGTGAAATGTCCGCTTGTTTATATTTAGCTTCAGTTTGCTAAGCTATTTTTTTTTTTTTTATTTCTTAACTTTTTTGCGTTTGGTCGTACAGAAATGACAACAGCCTGAGATCACACACACTAAAGTGGCCAAACTGTTGACAGCTGGCATCTGTCAACTGCTGCTGGAGATTTTTGGTCTCAACAGGAGAGCAGCGTTATCAGTGATATGAGGTCTGTAGTGACCATTGTCTGTGGAGTTGCTCTTTCAGCTTGCTGCCCCTCAAATCACCCCAAATAAACCGCTGAGCCAATAATAGCCAGGCAGACCAAGCAGGTCACAGTGACTTTTCTGGAAAGGAATGTGAAATGCAGAGAGGACAAGTGCAGCGCAAACGCTGCGTTTGTCTGAGTGCTATACGTCAGTCTACGTCAGTCGCTGTGAAACTTCCAGCACACTCGTGTCCTACAAGCACTTCATCACTGCCTGGCGCACTCGCTATATATTTGGCAGCATAGCCCTTTCGCTTGAGCCCCTGACACCCTGCACTTGGGCTGATATGTGGCTGCAGGCTCTGGTTCTGTTAAATATCCATTGTCACTATCCGGCAGGGGTCCAGGTTGGGAAACATAAGCAGAACAAAAGTGTTAATGTATTTTGGAAAGCAATAAAAATCGTGTCACTGTCTAATCTGCTTTCAGCAGAGAGAACTCTCAAACCAGTGGGACTGTTTTTCCCATTATGTTTTCCATTAGTGTGGAGATGCATCTCGCTGGCATGTGTTTGGGAAGTGATTTGTTTGGGAAGTCATCACCACTCTGAGGAATCAATAACCTTTTAGCTACTCAGATTAATGAGAGGCAAATGTGCCTTCTCTCATCTCTTTTACTGGTGCGGACACAGTTGCAATTAAGGCAGACTCGAGGGGGGGTAGAAAAAAAAAAAGAAGTGCATTTGACATTCATGATGGATGACTGAACCACTGAAGACAAGGAATGTATTCGCAATATGTGAAGTGGTCTGCTTTAGGTCAGCTAAACAGCAGCGCAGGTTTGTTTTGGGTTTTTTCTCACTCTTTCCTTTTCAGAATCCCTTTCATCAGCACAACCAGTCCAATGAGTAAGAAGAGCTTTGTTCAGATGTTAATGTCCTTTGAATTGAACTTATCCACAGTTATTAATTCTTCTGGCCCATCTGTCGCCTGTGTTCCTCTGTAGCTGATTGGCTCCATAATTGGTCGTCAGGGCACTAAAATCAATGAGATCCGGCAGGTGTCAGGAGCTCAGATCAAGATCGGCAGCCAACTGGACGGAACAAGCGACCGCCATGTCACCATCACAGGAACACCAGTCAGCATCAACTTAGCCCAGTACCTCATTACCTCCTGGTAAGGCCCAGTTTTATGAACAATCATCTAATAAGCCATTACGGAAAGTGGGTCATAAGAGAAATACATTTGTTTGAAAGGGTCAGAGGTCGTAAGTCGATATCAGATATGTATGCTGCTGGTAACTGTACTCAAGGGAATGAGGAAAACCAGTTTTTTGTTGGTTTTTTTTGTAGTAGAGCCATAAAAGCATTATATTGCAGTGAAGATTTTAGCAAATGATACAAGGTGCAGCCACATGCCAGTGCTTTTTTATCATGAGGTTCCAAATTCAGATAAATAAAGATGAGTAAACATTTGTGGCTTTTTGAGGATAATATTTGCTTCATCACTGCTTGTCATCCAACGTTGCATTTGTGAACTTAACATAATTATCCATGTTTTGCTTAAAGACACATTACATAACTTCCTGACCTTAAAACTCCACGTTTTGGACCAGTTAAATGAAACAGTGACATCGATCATGTGCATTTCTGGAGCCACTGCTGCCGAGAAACTATATAAAACTTAACTATAAAACTTTGTCTTTCTGGATGCTGCGTGACGTTGCAGCAGAGTTTCACATGCTAGAAAATGAATACAAACACACTGGTTGTTTTAAACATGAACCGTCAGTGATTCAGCAAAGAGATGCAAGAAAATTACGAGAGAAAAACAAGAGTCATTGTAAATTTATTTTTTCCTGGCTGGAGAGAGCTCACAGTGCAGGTAGGATGCAAGAGGCATGTCTAGTTAGCCGTCGATAGGGTGCGTGTCACGGGCCAAATGGCAAAAGTTCTGTAGTGTATCAGAACTTACGCAGAACACAGGAAATTACAGAAGTGGTGAAATTTCCACATTAATACCTTAAAGTTAATCTACTTTATTATCAGCTTCATGGCTATTTTTTGTTTCAAGATTTTGCCTAAAACCATCCTAAAATTCAGTGAGAAGTCCACAAACTTGAACGAACAACCTTGTGCTTTTTGAGTAAGAGACTATAAATTATGAAATACCAGAAGTCTCTTTCTATTCATCACCAAGGTGAAGTTTTAAAAATCCTTTTAAAAGTGAATTATTTTTCTTTAGAATTAGACTAAAAAGCAACCTTCTAACAATGAAGCAATCAAGTTATTTAATTAATTGCTTGCAGCTGAAATAAAATACAAAAAACTCTGGGTAAAGCAGAACTAGGCAGCTTTTTTTAGTGAGTAAGCAAACTTTAACCTTTGACAATGTCTTTTCGGTGTTTATAAAAAGGCAGACCTAGTACAGAGTGAGAGAGGTTATATGATAGAGAAGAAATGAACAAAAACATTTTTCATGTTTTTTATCATTTTAAATGGTAATTCAGAGCAAGATTGTATGATTCCTAGGATATAATTTGATAAGAAAGTGAACCAAATTTGTCGAACCATGTTTTATGGCAAAAATATACTTATAATTTATCATTGTTAAGTTGGAGCTTTTTAACTTTGTGTCATCAGTTAGATTTTATGATCAAAATCTACATTTTTTCTTTTTGAGTTCAACAAAAAAGCTTGAGATTTGTTAAACAAAAATATCAGGCTTTAAACAAGAATCAATGTTCCCAAAGCAGGAATGAGAAAACGACCTTGGAGGTGTGGGAATACACTAATCACGCTGCATCCCCAGACTTTTTTCATTTGTTGTAGATTTGTAGTTTTCAGCCAGGCAGACCCAAGTGGCATCACTCTCAGTACTTCAGACGTCTCCCAGCTCATTCCTTATATCTGCAGTAGCACTCTGCAAGACCTCTGCATGAGAATTTCCCCCTTTTAATGTTTCCAAAACTTCCCCAAATGGTGCAGCAAGAGCATAATCCAATAATTCCCTGTCTTGTCTCTGCCCCCCACCCATCCCCCACCTCCAAACAGTTTAGAAACGGCTAAATCCACAGCCCAGGCAGCAACGATGGCGTCTCCTGTCGACCTCAACATGGCCTTCACTCAGCAAGCTTCCCCTGCTGCCTCCCCTGCGCCCACCCTGGCCGCCATGGGCACACTGACTCCGGCTCACGTGTTGGGCACCCCATATGGCGCCATGCCTCTCTCCGGGCTGTTGGGGGTGAAGTCTGTTCCCTTTCTGACTCTATCCAGCCCTGCCCCCACCGTGGCCGTCTCTGCAGCGCCCACTCACTCCACTCTGGCCGCTTACACCGCCAAAATCTCCTCCGCCAACTGCATCAAAAAGCCAGAGAGACAAAAGTTTGCACCCTACTGATGAAGACTTGTTCTGAAGGACAGCTGTAGTGTCATTTCAAACGCCTGATGTAGCCAAATTCGCCAGAAGAGATGCAACTTTCATCCTATGACGTACCAACAGAGACCAATGGATGACGTCATTAAGAGTTATTTACAGTTCTCGATAATTTGTGAGTTTCAACATAAATTGACGGACAGCTTTCGTTATCATCACCACGTCACTGTTACTGACCATAAAAAAAGGAAAGGGCTGGAACTTCACCTGAGAGATACATGTTAAACAGTTCTTACATGTGCATCTCAAGTTAGAGGTCAGCTTAATATTTATCCTTCAGTAAATTTGTAAATTGTACCCAGATGATACATGCTCTACTGTATGATGCTTTTATACAATGTCTGTTTGCTTCCTGAAGTTTTTAAGAAAATTTGTAAATGTTTGAGGGGTGTCTTTTTCTTTTTGATAATCTGTGCTATGGTACTGTACTTTTACTTAAGTGTTTTGTCTGTTTTGTTTGATTTCATTTTGAATGTGCAAACTGGGTTAATCTTTATTTATTAGTATTGTTTCCTTTATTAAAAGACTTTGGTTCCTGATATGTCAAAGCTGTCTGTCTGTATCTGCCTCCTACCTCTGTTCATTTGCAGACAAATAAGGGTAAAATTCATGTCATAGTGCAGGAGCACAGGTAATTTTGATCATCATGATGCTGTAGCAGATTCAGGTTACTTTTGTTTCTTCAGACAGCTTGTCATTGTTGTTGGCAGAAATGACGAGAAAAGAGATGCTTTTCATCATTGCACTCCGACACCCTAAACAATAACTGCAGAATGAGACAGTGCAGCCCCAGTAGAGCAAAAATCTCAGCCTCCATGACATGTATTAGTGTGCACGTAAAGAGAGATACAGAACCGCACATCACTGTGTGTGTTTGGTAGTACTCTCTCTGTAAGTCCCAAATGAAAACAATATAGGCATAGGAGTTTGTGTGAGGAAAGGGGAGGAAAAACACACAAACATAGTGAGATAACTGGGGAAAAGAAGATTCACAGAGATGCTGTAAACACCAAATATCTGCATGCACTGCAGCATTATCATCCCCAGGAGAGGCAGCTGGGATCCTTTCATCCTTTGCTGTGTTTTTTTTTTTTTTTTTTAATATTATGCCTGCTTCATGGATGTAAGAGTACACAACCTTCACTGCTTCTAAAGAAATTCACTGTTAAAGACACATTCCCTCATTTCATACACATACAATATTAGATTAAAATAAAATCAACAAGCACATCAATAAAAGACATAAAATGCAAAAAAAACAACACAGTAAAATGGTAAACCTTTTTCCAAAACAGTCATTTAAAAACGTCTGAAATGCTGTTTTCTGACTCGTGTTTGTTGCGTTTCCTGAAATGTTGTAGTTTTCCCTTTGGCCGTTTTTCTTGAAATGTTGTGGCATTTTCACTTTCACTGCTTTTGGTTTTGCCGCTGCGTTTTGCCCTACAGGGCCACTGTAGCCTGTAATCAGACAGCCTGATAGTGCTTATGGTTTGGGAAGGACTCATAATGGGCATAAAGAGCATACTTAGGCACTTAGGCACTCAGTGGATCAAACATCACCGCTAACTGTGAGGAAGCTGATTGACGATGTAAGAGATTCACACTCAGCTTTTATTTATCTATAAAAAGTAATTATTTTTATTTCATAATTTTTTAGAAAAAATACAATTTGAGTTTCAATTTTTTTTTTTTAAACATCAAAGTGATGACAGGATAAGTTCTGAGGAGACATTGTAGCTGTAATTTCATCCTCTTTCATTTGAGGTAGACCCATAGGGTTGTTTGTATCCTTCTGCTATCTTATACACACACACACACACACACACACACACATTCTAAACCAGGGGTGTCAAAAGTCAGTCCAAAAGAGCCGCTATCCTGCAGGTTTTCAATGAGTTTAGGGTTCTAACACACCAGACTTACATTAAATGGATCCAAAAGTCGACAAGGTTCTGCACAATGACTCCTTGATTTAAGACAGGTGTGTTGGACACTGATGTATAGAAAACCTGCAGGATTATGTGGCTCTCAAGGACCGGAGCTGGACACCCCAAGTTGTTTAGAAATCGAACCTGAAATGTTATTCGGTGATAAACATCGCCCTCTACTGTCCACTCAACATACTGCGCTCAGAGAAAAGCATGAAGAGGAGTTTAGTGCTGATAAAAGATTGTCTTTAATGTTTGGCATTGTTAATGAATTCCATACCACAGCAGTTATGGGAGTAGGAAAACCACTTTTACAACCAAACACTTTTTGATCATGCTAACACCATATATACAGGAAAGCACATTGAAAAGTGTATAAAGTATTTATATGAGAGGAATGGTGGAGACAGCCACAGTCTAATGGATTTGTCCTTTCCAAACACTGATTATAGATATTTATCAATTACATTGATCTCTGGATTACATGTATATACACAAAACAACAATAAACCTTTTAGGGCTTCTGCAATAATTCTCAAAAATATTTCACAATACTGCTGTATGTACAATAACAGAATTTACATTGAAAAATTCTATTTTACCTATATTTTTTTAGTATCACTTCAGTTGCCAGTATTCCTCAATGCCATCAATCTCACTACAGATACTCACAAACTGTAAATGTCTACTAATTTCAACTCCGAAGTACATCAGTCTACGCAGTACCTGTGCCTCCAGTCACACAACTGATGATCTCACATACAAAAATAGATCTTGTCTAGTCCGCTGACAACTTGATGTACAGTAACACAAAGCTTCCACCTGCAAAAAACGACAAGGAAAACAAGTAATTGTTAAAATATTAGCTATATCCTTCCAACCAACTACAGGACAATAAACAGCGCTGTCTTTCTACTCCGCGAAGAAAAAGAAACCTCTCTGTGGGTCCGGCCTTCAGCGTTCTCCTGAAACACATCATCAGTTTTCAAACAACAGAAGGTGATTGAGAAAGAGCTGCAGGCAAGCTAAGAAATTTTAGCGCTAAAAAACAAACAACAATCTGAAACTAAAGCAGGATGAAACCATACAAAAACAACACTTGGTAGATATTAATTTTTTTTTTTTTTTTTTTTTTTTTGTCCTTCAGGGAGTGTGTAGTGATCCGAGTGAAAATGGCCGATGCTAAATGAGTTTCGCACAGTCCGGACAAGAGGTCAAACTGCATCTGAGTGCACTTAAGGCAGGAAGGCAATTCCAATACTGTCTGTGTGGGCTCTGTGGCCGAACCATCAGTCCAGGTTCAGCGCTTACAGCTTAACATGGCCTGACAGCCACACAGAGAAGGAAATAGACGGAGGGGAAAAACAGAGAATGAAGGAGCGGGGTTGGTGTTGGTTCTGAGTGTCCAGCAGCGGGCTGAGGTGCAAAGTGGAGTCCTTGTTCTTCATTCAGCATGAACATGAAAGCTGACAGGTGTGGGATGTGTCTGTCACTGTCCTCAGTTTCCCCCCAGCCTGCCGAACACTCTCATTCCTCTCCAGATATCGTTGCCACATAAAAAAAGACAAATAAAGATTTTTTTTTTAACAGACTGAACTTAAAGCACTTAAACAAAAACCAGGATTGCAGCTTGTTCAGTACAAGTAGAATATCTAATCTAAATACATTCACTTGGGTTTCCATACACTTGGTACGGATGGGAAATCATCAGTGACTGTTCATGTCTCTTGAGACACCGGTCCAAGACGGCAACCGCAAGTTCAACCTTTAAGAGACCTGCGATTCATGACAGCCTGGCAGCAACAGTTATTTCAGTGCGCCATTTGATATGATTCACTATTAAGGAGCACTTAACAGTGTTTTTGAAAAACATAATGGGCGTAAGCCTTTGAAAACACTATAATGTAGCAAATTTATCAAAATAATTATTCATATATATATGAAGCTTTTAAAGCAGAGAAGTCACTTCACTGTGAATAATCACCTTCTTCGTTGTGAAAATGATATTAGGAGCAAAGTTGAGGGAGTTCAGAGCTGATACTGCACCTGCGATCATGTCAGTTGTGATCATGGTTGTAATGTTTCACAAAACTGTTGTCATATTATTCTCAAATGAAAAAAAAAAACATGCTCACAGACAAGTTGTACAGTTGTGTACAATCAATATCAATTTCTGAACAAGTAAATCTCTCATTGTTCAACAGATATATTTTCTTTGTTTTTTTTTAATCATATCTAAGAGGCCACGGTGAGCAGCAGCAGCAACAGTTCCGCCTCAGTTTGTAACATCATGGAGGTGTGCTCCTTCTTCTTTCCTTTCTTTCCTTCATATGCACTGATATTAAAATACGCAGTGACAAGGATCAGCTGACAACATACATTAAAACTCTTGTGTTACTGCGCTGATAACTCAGTGCGAATGAAGGACAAGATAGCTGTTAGTTAAATTTAGCTGGAGCTTCCCGATCACTGGGTTTCCTCATGCTCTTCGCTGATGCACTGCTCCCATGCATGCTTCCCCTGGTCCTCCCTGTGGCCATGAGGGGAATGGAAGATCCTGCGGGGCAGTGGGATGGGCTGAGGGGGAAGGTCTTCCTCAGGGATGCAGCCCTCTCTCAAGTAAGGTTTGGGGGGAACAGCTGGAGGCTGAGGTCGTCGGTAAGGGATGTGATGAGGCCCGTGCGTGGGAGCATGGTGGTGAGGCGGAGGACCATGGGAGTGGCTGTCCAGCCCGGGATGGACATGAGCGTGAGGATGCGGGTGGGTGTGAGGATGTGAAGTAGGGTTGCGGTAGTGGAAAGGGCGGACAGGATCCATGGAGTCGATTTCTGTTCCGCCGTAGTGGATGTGTAAGTAGGGAGAGGTCAGGTACTCATCAGGGGGAGACCACAGGTGACTAGGAAGCGGCTCCAAGGCGTCGTTCCTGATGGGACCTGGATCTGGATACTGACCTCCAAAGTTACTCTCACTCAGAGAAGACACACCACTGCTGGCACTGCCTGACAGGGTGGAGTTGCTGCCACCCAAAGCTGACTGAGGACTAGTGGGAGAGCCAGGGATCGGGTGGAGAGGAGACTGGGGAGACAGAGAAAAGGGGGCATCACTGATGTCTATATCAATAGCATCTCAACAGTCAGGGTTCAGAACATGCTAACACACAGTCTGACTCAACAACAAGAGTCCAAAATCCCTAATAGTGGTACCTTTCGGAGAGATCTAACTGGCAGGGTGGGAGGAGGCTCGCTGTTCTGGTGGTGAAATGCATCACAGTGCATCATAAAATGTCCTGCAAAGATCAGTTCATATATCAGTTTTTAACTTGTAAAAGCTCAGCTACGTTGTGGCTTCTATTAAAAGATAGCCGCTGTAAAAGCCCAATAATCAACCACTGGAGCAAGTAAAAAGTACCTGATGGGAAGGACCTGGGCGGTACAGGGGGCATGATGCCTCCTCCAGTTGAAGCTGGCATGTATGACACCTGCTCTCTGTTCTCTCCATCCAGACTCCAGCTACTGGGGGCATTGGGAAAGACTAGAGACAGAAACAATAAACATGTAAACACACTATAAACATTTTATAAACATGGTAATATTTCACATTGTTTGGGAGTTACCTTTCTCTGGCAGAGTCATGTGAGTGTCAGCACAAGGCTTACAGGGACTAACTTGCTGAAGTAAGGCACGCTGCATGTGGTTATTCTGATAGCAGGGACAAAGAAAATGAATCAGTAAGTAATGTGAAATACCTTTATTTGTAGCACAACTCCAAAAAAACTTACAGTCAAAGTCATTTTGCGCATAAGTTTTTAAAGCATTAATCAGAATATTTAATACCTTTTGATAATGTTTTTCTCGTTTTGCACGTGTTATTCTTGCACATTCACATGCTGTTATGATACGATAGATCTGTCCTACCTGTCCATTCTCTGCCATGTTGTAGTACATAGAGTTGTTGGTTCTCTCACGTTGAGACGGCAGAAGTATCATCACTTCTCGGTTGTGTTTGGCTTTATCAGGCAAAGATGGAGAGCCTGCAAACCGAGAAGTCACCAATAGATTTTTTTTTTATTAGAAAGAAAAAGTTTGCTGTCTCTGACAGGGATTTCTTTTTGTACATTTACTGTTTTGTTAATTTACTGTGTTCTTATGATGAAGTTTAAGGAATTAGCAAACTAACTAATCTACCTGAATACAGAGAGAGATACAGTCAAATAGAGTCCTTTAAACAGTGAATGCTTTTTAGGTGTAGCTCTATGCAGCTCCATAACTCACCTCTGGCACTTGATGGGGCAGAGTTTATAATCTGAGAGGAGTTGGATCGAATTGAGCTCAGACTGGAGGAGGAAGGACTTGGCTAAAAAAAAAATGGACATATTCCAAATTTATCAAAGTTATCTTATTGATCCTGTGGGAGATTGATTAGATTTTTTTTTTTTTTTTTTAAAAAGGTATAAGAATAAATAGACAACTAAATTTGAAATTGAAAGTATATATAATGTCGATGTTTGCATCCTGACAAGGCCATGTTTTCCCATTTATTCCATAATCCAGATCAGTACCTGCATGTGCAATGCCTCCTCAGGGTGCTCCCCCATCAAGCCGTCAGTCATTATGACCAAGTTTCCTGCTTCACTCGATGTGTGAGAGGACAGGGAGGATGACGAGTGACGGATTGAACCCTGCAGGTTCAGAGGACTGCAGGAGAGAGATAATGCTTGACATTATAAAAAAAAGAAGTACTTTATTCATTGTATCTGTTCCTAAAATTCCACTTCCATATTTCATATTAAAGCATTTAGTTCGTACTACAAGTTGCGATCTTGCAGTGCTATACTTTAAATTTATAGTGGTTTAAAAAAGATATCCCATGTGATATAACAAACCAATCCTAGAGCTTCCTTTTTTTTTTTTTTTGTTTTTGTCTTGTCCAGCATTTAGGCAAGCAGAATGATGGTCTGGATGCTGTGTTCTGCTGAGCAAATTTTCTCTGCCAAGGGAAGCTTTATAGATATAATGATCCCCTTGACTTTCTGAATTTTTATTTTATTTCTATATTTATTTTGTATTATTGTTTGAATTGTAGAGTTTTTACTGCTGGACCAGAGAGGACAGACGAAAGACAGAAAGAGGAAGGAGAAAAAACACCTCATAAGAAAAGTGAAAGAGCTAAAGGGAGAGAAAAAAAAACCTAAAAAAAAAACAAAAACAAAAAGAAAAAAAAGAACGTACAGATGTATACATATACACACACATACACACATATACATATACACACACATACACACGCATACATACACATACATATATGTATGTGTATATGTGTATGTGTACACATATATATATATATATATATATATGTATAACCCAGTGCTTCCATCAGAACAATATATATACACATATATATACATATGTACACATATACATATACACATATACGTATACACACACACCTCTATGCACACACATACACACACATACATACGTACAAACATATACGCACTTGCCAGTATTAACACATATACATACACATACAAGCCAACTTCAGATCATAGTAACTAAACTATGAATCCAAAAAGTTAAATATAAATGAGAAACAAACAGAAATGAGAAAACTAGTTGCTATTAGTGAATAAAACTGCGTGACGACTCGGTGACTGTGTCACATGCAGAACATGCAGAGTGGAACGTGTTCCGGAAAAGGTGATCATGCCAGTGTGACCCCTCCCACACAAAGGCAAGAGGCACCCCAGGAGTACCCCCGAGACCCGGGCCATCGGCAGCCACCCCCAGGCGCAGACCCCAACCGCCCCACCCCGGAGCCAGCCATGCGCCGACCCAGGAGGCGGCAGAGGGGGGTCCCAGCCAGAGTCCCCCCCAGTCAGGGGGAACAGGCCCAAGCAGGCCCGGACCAGCGAGGACTGGCCCCGCCGGCCACCCAGGGCAGACAGAGCGCGGGCCCCACGGCCCCAAGAGCCCGGAAGCAAACCCCCACCCCCGCAGGCAGAGGGCCCAGCCCACACCGACGGAGGGCCGGGATCCCCAGACCGCCACCGAGCGGCGGTCTAGAGCTTCCTAGAATGATCAGATTGGCAGTGAAAAAAATGAAGGACAAACTGAAGAGACTTCCAAGTTTGAGCACTTCTTAAAGCCTGAGCACTTTTTTCTGTCTATATTGGGTTGGCGGGCAGAGTGTAGGTGAAAACTATTTTCTTTATAATTTTGGTTGCATTACTGACCTGTGTCTGTGTATGAGGCGCACACTCTCAGGGCTCATATGGTTGTGGGACGAGAGGATGCCTCTGGGAGAGTTTACCCCTGGGCAACCAGCTGGGCCGAATCGATCCATGTTGGGCATAGCCTGCTGAGACCCAGACATATACTGCTCTGAATATTTAGACTGCGCACACATTGCATTGATGAGATCACATAAAAAAGCACTGTGTACTCAGCATGCAGAAAACACACACCACTCTGCCAATGTACATAAATATGGATGACAGCTCAGTGAGACTAAATCATCTGAGAAATGTTCTAACAACGGCTAGGTCCAGTGATATTCCCAGTGAAAGCTGGCTTCATATTTGTGCAATGAGAAAAAACGTGGCGCATACATTTTATGTCACAGCTAAGGATGCACTCCAAACAACTTGAAAAGCTGAGTCACTTGTGGATCCACTTACATGATGTAAACCTGTCCTCATCATGTGGAACTGATCTACAAGCTTTTTGTGCAGAGGACGCATCTCCGGATGCACCAGTTTCTCATGAACAGCGAGCCCCACACCGAGAATGTGCACCTGTCAGAGAAATGACAGACAGTTGGAAATGTGTACTCGGTATTTTCGCTTAAGCTTAACTTAGCCAAGTCAAACCTGCTCCTGCATGAGATCCTTCAGATGCGTGATCCTCTCTGTATCCTCTGGGTGACTGCTGATGTAGTCCTTATCAAAGAAGGCCTGGTGTAAGGGATCAAATAAAGATGAAGATTAATCAGAGCACCAATCCGTCATTTCCAATTTCTTTCCACATAATTGACCATTTCTACCTCCTGATATCTGGCAATGCCTCCATTCACCGCAGCATCTATGACGCCATTGAGGCACATGCTGAGAGAGTTGATGTTGCCATGATGCTGCCTGTGTTGGTACTGGCTGATCAAAGTCCGCAGCTCCTGGGTCTTGTTCTCCACCACATAAATGGCATTCTCAAGAGGGCTCACCTCCACCTGAAAATAAACATAACAACAGGAAATATTCACCCAAGTTCTATTGTAATGGAGGAACTGAATACATGTATGTATTAGTTGTTAGTTATTCTGATGCTGATCTAAAGCCAGAGAGCTTGATGAAGCTGTCCAGCAAGCATTGCTTGTATCAGCACTAAAAGATGGAGGCTGGAGGTCCTCACCACTTCTCTCCTTTCCACTTCAGCCCAGCGGGAGATCCCAGGGAGAGGACGAGACAGAATCAGAGTTGTTCTTTCAATCCAAAGACTCTGTGAAACGTGCAGAGAATGAATAGATGTTTTACTTCTGTCAGCCACGTGTATTATCAACCTGCATAACAGAGAAATAAGCAGGCAAATGAGAATGACACTACTGCTGTAGTCTGGTGGCCTACATGCTACTCCTCAGCACTCCCTGCAAACTGCTTCCATATTTGGGTTACTGTGTCAGAAAACTACAATATCATATTGTGTCCAAGTCTCTAACACTTGTTTCACTTTAAAATCTTGTTGCACTTCTCTATGAACTGTGAAACAAGGTAGAGTGCTTTTTTTGTGTGTTGTTTTTTTTAAGATACATTTATTTGATCAGGTTATATCACTGTTGCTAAGAGATGAAAATAAGCAAAAAGAGCCCAGGCTTGCTTACAACTAGCCTTATTCACAAACTAACACTGTGTCATCATATCTCAGTGTCACCAGCTGGGTACCCTTCAGCACTATTTTCAACATGCAGGGATGACTTGAAGAAAGGATCTATTACGACCCAAGTAAACCATCTTTTCTACTGCCAGTTGGTCAGTTGGTGCCCAAATCTGACCATAGTAAGAGCGAACATAAAATCCCCCCTACAGGCCTCTACTAATATATTTTGTACTATGTTTTGTACGTCCATATATTATAGAAAGCTTTTTATCTTTTAGGATCAATACCCAGTTACCATCTAAGAATTTTAATGGCTTTTCAAGCACCCATTTACAAGAATACATACCCAAACCAGCAGCATGCAAAAAAGAGCTGTTCGCAAATAAGGAGAACTGGCTTGGATCTTGGATCCAATAAAAAACAGTGGCTAGCAATTTGAGAAGACAAACTGCCAAACTTTGAAAAAAGTTAGTAATCTTATTATGAATATTAAGAATACATAACCATTAAATCCGTCTATTTTTCATAGATAATATGAGCATCATTATATCAAGTTTATACAGTAGTGGCATGAAATTACTGTAAAAATATTTACATAAGAAATAATTCACTAAACTAAAACTAGATGATAAATAGGCCCAAGTTGTCCAGTTTGAAAATATAATTACACCCCAGAACATTCAGGACCCCACACTGTGGCCACCAGGTGGTGTTAAACCATCATACATCACCTGTAACCTTAAATACCATATAAATTATCTGTAATTTTAGCAGAAATTCTTAAATTCATTTCCTGTTTTAGGATGTTACTTGTGAACAAGACATTTTTTGTGGAAAATATCTTTGAGGTGGCACTGCTGACTCATCATACCCTGAACTCATTCTCACGATCCTTGGGGCCTTTGTGGAAGGGCCTGTCATAGTGGAAACGGCTGACATTGTTTATGCGGTAGAAACTCTTGATCCTTTCAGGCACACGCTCCAGCTGGGGCACATCCGAGATGTCTGACACTGGAGTCACCGCATAGATCTGCAAATCTAGACATCGTGTGTCAAGGAAGTGACAGACAAGTCAGGTTACTGTTCACATTCATGGAGGCATACGGAGAAAAAAATATTCTATAGATAATGCGTACAGCATTTGATTTTTCAGACTCTGTAAATCAACTTCAAAATTAGGCTTAATATTTCTAATCTTTTTCCAATAGTCAGCCATCAGCTTATCCTAATAAGAAAAAATATGTTACATTTGTTAAACGTATCCCTGCAATGTGAACTGGTGGTTTAAATCATTTTGGAAACTATTAGGATACACTGTGCGTCGCTCTGCAGGATGGTGTCATCCGGTTGGTTGGTGTGCTGCATGGCAATAGCCTGTGGAAATTCCCCCAGCATCCTTTGCTGAAAGTCCTCTAGACGTTCGTAGTCATAACCCCGACATACAAATTCCTTGTTCTATAGAAAAAGTAAAAGAGAAAAAGAAAACAATTGCACAAGACTGACAGAGAGATGCAAACCTTGAGGTTGTCCTCCTGTCCAGAATCTTTTGGACATGACCATCAGGGAACATTGAACTAGTAATAACTAACAAATGAACAAGCAGTTGTTTCACCATTACCAGTACTAGTATTTTTTCATTTTAGTAGTGCCATTTTAACATATGAATAAATAAGCTCCATAGTATGAAAGCAGTTTTAAATTAGCAAACAAACACTGTCATAATGTTACTTTTTGAGTCATTGAGGTGGATTTTTAGCTAAACTTATTCTTATTTTCGAGCTAACCAAATCAAAAGCGTACATCTACAATCTTTTTAATTCTTTCCTTAGTGATCACCAGCTTGGCCTTGTTTGTATTTATCTGACTGTTATTTACTGTGTATCAAGCTATGTAAAATACATTTTCATGGCTTTTGAGCTACTGCTGTTGCAGCGTCACACTGCAGCTCTCTGTTGACCATATGAGAGCAGTGAGAGTGAACTGAAACTGTAACGCTGTCAGTTGGACAGCTAGACATTGAACTCAACACAACTCAAAAAGACTGTCAAGTTTGGAGTTACAGATTCAGGTCATTCCAGCGCTGTTTGTCTATTTTACTCTCTTCTGGGACTACGGAGCTGAATTTAGAGAATCTGGTGGAGAGATGAAATGTGTGCAAAGAAAAAATGTAAAGATAAAGTGTTGATTTGTATCATTTTTGGTCCTGGTTCAAGGGTTCAAGGGTTAATTCAGTGTTTTTCAACCTTTCTTGAGCTGAGGTACCATTTTTTCTCTACTTAAAAAAATCTCAAGGCGCACGACTGTTAAAAAAAAGGTTTTTTATTATCTTTAGCTTTACTTGGTGTGAAACCTGGGCCTGTTTGAATGAACACAGAGCTGCTTTTCAGACCAATTGGGTAATTTGCCATGACACACCTGAGCATCTCTCAGCACACGAGTGTGACATGGCACAGTGGTTCAAAAACACTGAGTTAATTCACTAGTTTTAAAGTCTTTGTTTAGCTATGCTTGAATATAAAATATCTGATATAGAAACAATGATTTAGGTATTTCTTTATACTTTAAAATATTATTTTCTTAGCGAGATTAAATAATATTTTTCCCCACAAACATATTGAATAAAGACTAGAAGCCCAGAACAGCTGAAGCACATGGCTCTTTGTGCTGCTTGGTACTTGAAACTAGTTAATAAGAACTAAACTATGTTGCTATGACTAGTTTAGCATTCAGTTGACATATTTTATCCTCAGGTTCCAGCTTTCTGGGTTGCAGGATATATTGTAGCTAACAGGATATCATGTTGAAGTGGAGCTGTAGATCTGACTGCATCAGTTTAAGGACAGACAAGGTGATGCCATTTAAGAAAAGTCTTACCCTAAGGAAGAAAGGAAATTTCCTGCCATAGAAGCCCATTCTAAAGAACTCTGGTTCAATCCTCTGCTGTTCAATGATGTTGTCATAGTATGCTGCCTCCATTTTCTGTGATAAACAGATAAATATGCAAAAGAGTCATGATGAATAATGGTTTAATCATTCACATTACTGATTTTTTAAATGTGTGGGCGGTTGTATAAGTGTGTTTTAAGGTAATTGGGACATTGTTTTTGATGCTGTGCATGTATTACACCACACAACAGAGCATGAAAATGATAGCAGGAGCTGAAAATGTCTCATTCCAGCATCTTACAGGATGTTTGTTTTATTATTGTAGCCCTGACAAGGAGTATGCATCACATTACTTACCCGTATCCAGCTGAGGCTCTGATAATCATATAAAGTCTCATACTGGAATGCCAGTTCCCGACATAGGGAGATCCCATATTCCCAGCACTGCAAAGTCCCACATGAATAAGAAAATAGGACATTAAACCCAGATTTAAAATTTGACATCCCTTATGTCCAGAAAAATCACCATAACAATTAAAAATGTTTCAACTTTTCAGTTTGCTTTGTGTTAGTTGTTTCAGGATTAGGGATTTACTTTAGGCATACAGACTTTAAAACCAAAAATCAAGAACTGCAGCATCAGGTTCATGCGTGTCTGTTCCCCAAAAAGAGGCCAATATGACATCCGGCTTTCTTCATTTAACGCTTACAAACTGAGTGTCTTGCTTCATTTATATTTTAGGCACAAATTGCAAAAATTGTATGATTACAAATGATTTTTACAATGAGTGAGTGTTTTGAGTCCTCTTAGAGAAAACTTTATCCACTTAAAAGAGTGTCTTTGCTGCCCTTTCATGCTGTAAAGGAGGTAAGGTAGTCAATAGCACTTCAGTTTTCTTTTTTTTTTTTTTTTATTTAAGTTTTGTTTTTGTTTTTTCTCCACAACTTTTGTTTACTTAGCTCACCAACAAATCAGCTGCTTTCTAAACATATGTAGATTTTTGTATTTCCTTGAGTAACTTGATCTAAAACAATATTTACTTAACTAAGAAGTGTTGATAGGAACTGAACAGGGCAATAAATTAATCAGCAAGGTCACTTTTATATCTTTTCAGCTGCTGCCAGCATCCAACAGGTATTTCCCTTTCAAAGCACAGGGACCAGTCATTTTGATTGATGAAGATGAATTCTGGCCAAGAAGAAGAAGTGCTTTTATGTGAAAAGCCTAGATTATGTTAGTTAAAACTTTGTTGTGCCTCGTTAGAGGGATTTCAGATTAGATAAGGTGATTTCTCATAGTAAACATTTAGAAAGACTGAAATCCCTTGCCTTTCCCTTGTTGAAGTAGTGGAGGATTTTACGACTTAGGTTTTCTTTGCGCTGCCATTCACTCTGACAGGGGTAGTGGAGGAAATCCCTCAGAGGCCGGTCTTCCCACTGCAGCAGCTCCCAGTAAAGCAGCAGGGTGAACGCTGCCTCTGTTGAAGTAGTGGTACAGAAAAAAAAAACAGTTATTCTGTTCCCTGTGAAACCACAGATTTTAAACATTTTTGAAAGATATATTGATACCTTTTCAAGTGTTTTGATACTAGTTTTTGTAAATGCCATATGACACAAACACAATCAGGGGGCAAAAAGCACCAAGTGCCAGAAGAGGGTAAAATATTTCAGCACAATCTTAATCTGAGGACAAGCACCGTGTTTGGGAGTGCAAAGCTATGC
Organism: Telmatherina bonti; assembly: GCF_933228915.1. NCBI lineage: Eukaryota > Metazoa > Chordata > Actinopteri > Atheriniformes > Telmatherinidae > Telmatherina > Telmatherina bonti. The sequence goes on from NC_136622.1 coordinate 26,630,328, forward strand.
AGCAAACCAAACAAGTTTACATAAAGGATTACAAATTACAAAAAGGATTACTACAACTGAAGACTTGTAATACTGTACTGGGTAATACTGAATGAAAAGTCAGTGCTGAAAATGATCAATAAAGACGACATTTAAAAAATACAAAAGCATATAAAAAAAAACAAACTGTTTCTTAATTTCACATAAGTGTGGAATCTGGAAGCTAGAAAAACCAACCTGATGTTCCTCAAGTGGTTTAAAATCTGGTAAATAAGGGCATGTTTGTACAGCAAAACATGCTGTATATAAATGTACAGCATGTTTTGCATGGGTTTATACAATACACAACAACATATACAAGTATGTAGCTGTTAAATATATAATACACTGAAGTCCATGAATTTAGTTATTATTATTATTATTATTATTATTATTATTATTATTAACACTTTACTACACCCTTCTTCTTTGTCAGTGTTTAGCAGTATTGAATGTTGCATGTTATACTGTATAGATAGGATGTATTAGTTGTTTTTTGTTGTTGTTTGTTTGTTTGTTGTTGTTGTTGTTGTTGTTGTTTTTAACCCGCATTGAGCACATTCACTGGTAAACTCTAAAAAGGTTTAGTGTTGGGAGTTTTTTTTTTTTTTTTTTGTCTTGTCCAGCATTTAGGCAAGCAGAATGATGGTCTGGATGCTGTGTTCTGCTGAGCAAATTTTCTCTGCCAAGAGAAGCTTTATAGATATAATGATCCCCTTGACTTTCTGAATTTTTATTTTATTTCTTTATTTATTTTGTATTGTTGTTTGAATTGTAGAGTTTGTACTGCTTAGTGTTGGGAGTTTAGAGATGGATTGCTGGATGGCTGGATGGATGGATGGATGGATGGATGGGTGGATGGATGGATAGTTGGATGAATGGACGGATGGATGGATGGATGGATGGATGGATGGATTCCAGAAGTTTGCTGATGCACTACGGACAAGTTAACCAGCGCAGTAGTCATGAAACAGTATTTAAGGCAAAATCTGCAGCTACTCTGTGACCAGTCTTACTTTCATATAGATTGGTTTGGGCTGCAGTCAAACAGCAGAGGTCTACACTCCAGTGTGTCGCATTTGGGGCATCTATTGGCAGAACTGCTGCACAATGTTCATAAATAACCATGTGACATTAGGAATAGGTGTGTTTTACCCCAGACTGAACAACTTATATTGAGAAATTCCAAGGACTACCTTCATTCTTATGTTGTATTACCGTGTTTTTCAGTAACCCAGAAGGGACAAACTAAACACGGACTCTCGAGCAAGCATTGTGCAATTTTCATAGCTATAGTAGTTTGAGAGTAGGTGAGGGAATTGTATTGGTCGTAATTCGTTCTGTTATATGTCATGACACCCCCACACACTGGACCTCTAAGTGACAATTTGCAAATACTGGTGACCCATTTCTCCAAGCACTAGTGTAGCTCCCTCTCTCTTTCTCTCTCTCTCTCTCTTTCTGTTTACCGTGCAGATCCAAGTCATACTGTGTCTCTGATCTACTATAGTACTGAATGTGTATTTTTACCAGTGACACACAAAATTAGGTGCAGTCAAGGGAAGGAAAAGCAGAGATGCCTAGTATGTTGTTACATTGAGCTCTCTCTCTCTCTCTCTCTCTCTCTCTCTCTCTCTCTCTCTCTCTCTCTCTCTCTCTCTCTCTCTCTCTCCTGACTCTGTTGTTACAATTTTACCCATGTCATCCACAAAAACACACACCAAGAGTGTGATCGAGAAGTACAGGTATAAATCAGTAATACACACTCAGGTGAAACTGAAGTTTAAAAAAAAGCAGTAAAATAGAGAAGCCTCACACACACATTAGTGACAATACACAGAATTGTTTCAATACACATCACTTCAGAGCTCTTCAGTGTTTTTCTTATCTAATTGCTTTTATCTTTTATACAAGCATAGAAAGTGTAGTTGAATAGAATGTTTTGTTTTTATAACCAGATACTGCAGCAAGTTTAGTCCATTTTTTTATTACTTTTTTAAATAAGTAAATAGTAAAAGTACCGACTCTATGAAAAAAAAACAAAAAAACAAGGACCTGCTACATCAGATTTTACAAGCACATAAAATAGAACTGAAATTAACAGATTAGCAGGCTACCCATGCTACCCTTTTTGCTTTATGGAAAAATGTTTTAATCTCTATTGGACAAAATAGAATCTATTACATTCTTTTGGGCAATATGAAATTTCTGACTATTTTATTGATACATAATTCTAATATTCATGCAACCCTGAACTAAACAGTCCATCGAACCACTGAAGCCACTGATAGACTATGTAAAGGGATAGTCTTCTTTTCAGATTTAAAATGGATCTTGTGTAAGACAAAGAGTTGCAGGGTATCTAAACATGACACTTGTCAACACACTCTGCTTTAAATATATTTGCAGCCGTCTGATGTTTGCCTTATATAAGTGACAAAATATGGTTTTCAATTAGTCATGTTTGGCTACATTTCGCTGCAAATAATATGCCTAAATTAAGAACAGTAATGCCATTAACACAGCTAGTTACATAAGGTGACAACTTCCATTGATTTCCTGCTTACCAGTGAAAATACGCATTAACAGACCCATAGCATTATGTTGTTTTTTTTGTTTGTTTTTTATGAGTCATAAATAATAAATCCCAGAATGAAGGAATAAATCCCAAATTAACATAATTATTTCTGTCTTGCATTTATGACTATTTATCCAATAATTCCACTCAGTATTGTTGTGTGACTTTAAGCTTTTATAAATCTCTTATCTATAATCCCTCTTATTTGTATGGAGAACAGAGAATCATTCCTGGTTAACATTTCACCTCTTTTCACAGAATGAAGCCCCAGACTGCTGCAGTATCTGCTTGCCAAAAGACAAGTGCTCAGGCAAGCCCCTTAAAGACATATGAAGCATCTGATTTTATGTTTTGAGTTTCTCTTAATAATTTAGTAGAGTTTTGCTGGAGGGGTACATGAAGATACATGACTCTCCTGACCCCATAATGAAATTAACTGATGAGGAGATGTCCATCAAAACCACATCCACACCATCTCAGACTTGTAAAACTTGTGCCTGCACCGAGTTACAAAATGCTGGAAGGACATAAAATGATGAGGGCTGAGTTTTACTGGTAAACTAAAGGGGTGGAAGAGGTAGGTGGCTGATAATACAATACTATGTACCAAATCGTACAACTTCTTGTCATTTGTCTCTGTCACTGTCCTTACTTTGACTATAAAACTAAGCAGTCCCCTTCCCACTGTGTCTCCAGCATTATATCATGCCACCCTGAGCTATTCACAATACAAAAGATCTTAAATTCATATTAAATCAGCAAATGACTTACGTATTTATTATTTCTGCTTGCTGCATGGCAAAATCTTTTATTTGTGCACCAACCAAACATAAGACTCGTGATTTTTTTTTAACTCCCTGCACGACCCATCTCTTCTCTACTTCACTCTCTACTGCTGACAGTCTTCTTTCATTGTAGGTGGGATCAACTGGTTATTGTTGCTGCCAGCTTTTTGAAAGGTTGTCAGACATCACAACTGCCTGCAGTGCTACACAGCTCATCTCAGGTCAGTGGAATAAATAGACCAATGTGTAAATCTATACTTTCCATTTATAAATGCGCTTACAGATTAATTATTCATGCAAATGCATTTGTATTTCAGGTGCACAGATGGGTGTCTGTGTCCTTTGTTTTGAAGTTGGAGCCCGGAGATTTCAAAACTGAAAATGACTCCCTTCTTCAGAGAATGAAGGGCTCTATGTGCAAAACCTTGGTGGCTCTGTAGAAATGTCGTTGTTATGCACACAGTGGAGGATTTCTTTCAACCAGTCAGTTTCCAGTACCTTAGTGTTATCATTCAGCATAGAATCAGTTCCCTTGAAGTATGTGCTGAGGTACAAATAAATGAATATATACAAAATAATGCTACCTACAAAGAAGTCTAAAAGGACTAAAAGAAAAAAAAGAAACAAAAAAAAAGTGTGCTTTACTATGTTATAAAAGAATAGACTTGCTAGAATCATGCAAATGACAAAGCACCAAATATGTCAGGTACCTGTGAAGTCTTCTGCTTGGAGGTGTAGGTCACACAGCTTATGGATGTAACGGATATACATGTCTTCCTTGTTCACCTCTGATTTGTAGAAGTTCTGGCGTTTCATCAAAAAAGAAAGAAAAGGGTTTTTTTTACATGTGAAAATAGTCATCAGTTGAATCAGACAAGAATGTGATAAACGCCTCACCATAAGGTTGACAGAGCCACCAATCTTTTTGTTCTCCATCTCATCTCCTTTCATGCAGTCCCTAAACACAATGATACATTCTTTTTAATGCCATGTATTTTATTCACATATCTGTTCGGCTGTGAAACTTCATCTCAGCACACCTGTAGTCCAGCAAACGCTCAACAAGTCTTGTAACTGACGTGACGAATGAGATTCCAGTTTCTCTCCAGGTCTCCTGCTCAATCTTCTCCAGTAAGCTGTGCAGAAAACACGTTAACTAAATGTGAAGAGTTCAGTATAAAGTACAATTACTTTTAGTTTTCTATGTAAAGACATTACTGCTCACCTTGGATAAGGACCAAACAGCTGAGTCCTGATGTGTGAAAGCAAAACAACAGAGAGGCATTTTAGATGGAAATACTAAAGTAGAATTATTCACACATAATACTTAAACAGCTCACTAAACACATTTGAGGCTTACAAGAGGCTGAAAAGCTCTCTGTGGTTATCATCGCCTTTCCCATCTGACACCATGCTGTCTAGCTTATCCATCAGCTCTGCTTCCACCTACATATAAACAAGCACATTCAGCCAAATGTGTCCTGTGTGATAAAACAGCAATTCTTAGAGGCAGAACAAAATTCTCCATTTCGTTACACAAAAAATGTTAAAATGACCTGTTTGAAGTTGCCGTTTTTTCTCTGCTCCCAATCCATCATGTCATGAAAAATTGGTATCATGATATTTCGAACTTCATTCTGAGGCACCAGGGTGACACCAAGGAAAGGACCCATCATTCCCGGGATGAAGTGGGGCTTGTTGTCACCTGGATTATACATTTTTAAACAGAGAAACTTTAGTTTTAAAAGAAGTCATGACAATATAACAGGTGCGTCACTTTGATGTTTGCATTTCTGTGTGTTCGTGAGATGGGGATGACATACCTAATTTTTGCCACATGCTGAAGAGCTCATATGCCATAATTACTCTCATATCCCCATACCTTCAATGAAGATATGAAGGAAAGAGAATACGGCAAGGTAAATAAATAATAAACATATCAACTGAATTAGTGCATTTAATTCACAAACAGCAGCTTCTTACTTATCAAGGACTTTCTTTCTTTTTGCAGGGCCAAGTGCTTCTAGCTGCAGACTTGGCTGGTTGATGTACAGGACAGTGAGGCTGAAAAAAGAGTTCCAAACCTGAAATACAAAGACGCGACTTAAGTAAATAAAATCACACTGAATGACTTATGAGTTATGGTTGTTACACAAACGCATTCAACAAAGAGCTAAAAATATTTTGCAGCTTTATGGAGCAAAAGTTTCTCCCACATGCTTGCTGCTGCCCACACACCCACCTTGAAATCAAAATCTGCCTCGGAGAAGTTCTTGTGCAGCGCCGGAGACAGAAATTGTGTTGTCACTACAATGATGCTGCAGAAAGCAAACATTACAGTGTCAGCTTACAAAATTAGTTTGGTGCCAAAAGTAGATTTAAAAAATGATATAATGGTTGGCTGTATTTCCTTACAATCTCTGAGACAAAGGCAGAATGGCAGAAATACAAAGCAGACTCACTGACTAGTCAGAAGCCGCATGACACTCCAGTCTCGGGGAAAGACGGTCAGCTTCATCAGATTGCGGAACACGCAGAAAATCTTCAATAGGAACTCCTGCAGAGAATTATGTTAATAAAGTGTGTGCTGTCCCAAGTGTGAGGTAAGCAGCCACAGGAAAATGGACTCCTACTTTGAGCTCCTCCTTGCTGTGAAAACTGTTGAGGAGATGGTGGAAGTGGATCTCTGTCATTTGTCGGAGCAGAGAAAGAAGGCAGGAAACATACTCCCCCTGCGAAGCCAAAAAGGAAATGCATAAACAGAAAATGAGAACTTAAATACAATAAAGTTTGCTTACTTTTATTGAGTGGAAATTTACCGTTATCTCAGCTGTGCACTGGGGACAGCGTTGTCCCCTGGATGTCTCCACAGAATGAGATTTGCTGATGATAGACAGCAGAGTCTGCAGCAGCACGTCCAGCAAGCTTTCCACCATCATCTCCACCTCTTCTTGAACAGAAGATTCCTGAGAAGTAGGTGTATATTTTTCATGTTGTAGTGTCCTACTCATTTAAACTATCATGTATCCTGTTGAATTTTCAGTCCCATGTTTTGTTTTTGTGGGCAGATAGAACTTGCACTTTACCATGGAGCTGGTCTTGATAATGGAAAAAATACTCCCCAGGATGCCGGAACAAATGAGCAGCTCCCTCTGCTGGCGCAGATGCAAATGGATGTGATGCAGAACTACAGGCAGCAATATACTACGGGACTCTTAGATAGGAGACAAAAAGAAAAGATGAGATAGAAAGTGAGGATTAAACCAAAATCTATTTAATGCACCTTAGCTATGTTTGACTTTTCTTTAACATGACCTTCAGGGAAATAAAACTTTTCAAAAACTTTTACATTTGACTCACCGGGGAAGAAGAAGAGGCGGCTCTCTACTGTCCTAGCAATGGATTGAAGTTTGACCACATCCATGGACTGGCCAATATCCACTGTGCTGGGCATGCTCCCCAGGGTGCCCCTGACATATTCGGCAACCTCCTGAACTGTGAACATCTGCAGCAGCTCGTCAAAGATATCAGGGAAACTATTCAACAAAGCAGCCTTAAAGTGGAAAGAAAGAACACGGAAGGGATAGTTCAGTGTACACAAGCAATAAATACCCTGTTTAAATTAAATTCCACTTTTTATAAAACAATTATATTAAAAATGATGGAATGACCAAACTTCTTAAGTGACTTAAAAAAACAAAAACAGAAGGAACTCCAATCAATTTCACAACATGAATAAAAGCAAATTCCTAATGTAGATTCTTTTTTAAATCCGTCTTTATACCAATAACCTTAGTGTCTCCATATTAAAAGCTAAATGAGTAGTAAATTGGCCAAATTCAGACCCGTCAGTGCATATCAGATATGCATCATCTGGTTTGAAAAGGCTGTTGATGTACAGCATCTGCTGCATTGTGGAACCAACACAGGGGGGTGCTGTGACTTACTGAGAACGACGAGAGCCCGGAGGCATGAGCACAGAAAGGCATGCAGCTGATCGCATCCTTTAAACTATCCAAGATCAAGCCAAGGATGGGGCAACAGTGATTGTGAGGGACTGAAGGATCAGTGACAGAATATAAAGAATATAAAGCAAAGCTACAAGAATGAAACAAACGTAACAAACAAAAAAAAAAAGAATAGTTAAGATGTGAATTCAAACTGAAAAGAAAATAAAAACACTTAAGACAAAAGATAGATGGCATTGCAGAGCAGGTGACATACTACGTTTTCTGAGGTGTAAGTAGCTAAAATATTTGTCATGATATATGGACCTGCGTGAACACCAGATTCTCTGAGCTGCGGCTGTCCAGACTCAGGACGAAGCGAATAGACTGGAAAAGCTCCTGGATACTGGCTCTAAATTGCTCTTCCTCCATCCCACAAGTGGCTCTTGAGTACAGAATACGGGACTGGACGATGAACTTGAACAGATACTCCAGTGCCTGTGGGGGTTATACACAGGATGAAACATACAGTCAGCTAACATATATAATATCATATCATACTTGCCGAACAAAGAAGCAGAGGCGAGCATCTAATTAGTTTAGGGTGAAAAATCAATACAAAAAATAAATGTTTCCATTCAGGCAATGCAACAGGGTATCATTTCCCATGATCTCATCAATACAGAAATCCAAACACCACATGGAAAGCGCTTCACTCCACGTATCAATATCTGCAAAGCTTTTCAATAACTTCCTTTCATTAGTTTTTCTCTCAGCAGGGAATTCACTTCCTCATACAGTGTCACACAACGTTCCTGATCCGATCTGTTTCTGTTTGAGCACTTTCTAATTCATTTCTTACTGATCAATCCCTGCTGAAGGATTTGGAATGAAACCAGGAGGAAGTGAAGGGGATACTTTACCCTCATTGCTTCCTGTATGTGATCCTGCCGGACGACCTCAGCTGAGCGGTCCATGTACCATTTCAGACATCGGATCAGCTCTCTAGAAACAAATTGGCAGCTGGTAAGACACTTTGCAAGCCTCTAAACTGGTAAGTATGGTAGCTCAAGAAAGGAAACATCGTAAACATAGTATACAATGTTTTGGCATACTTACTTGTATGCCAAAGCGCCAGCAAAGTGGTTTTGGATGTAGGAGTCCATGATAGGTCTAAAGTGGTAGAAACGGCTGTCCCTGAGCAGGTTAATGATGAACACCTGAGCACAAAAATGTATGTGTTGTACTTATTTGTACTTCTTAAAAGTCACAATACTTCATTTAATATTTAAGTACAGTTGATAGCCCTTAATGTTCCTACCAGAGACTGGAAAACCAGTGGACCATATTTATCTGTGTTGTCATCTAAAAGACAGAAGAGCGTATCCAGGACATCTCGCAGGAACTAGAAGGGATAAAAAAGAAGACTTTTCAAAATAACCATCACATGAAAGGCGTCACATGAAACTAAAATAGAAAGAGAAAAATGGGTAGCCCGCACATCTGGAAAGAGGCAATAAAACTTTTTTTCCTCTTGAGATCATTTTGTCACTAAGCAACATCCCTAAAAAGAATTAAGAGATTTAAAAAAAAAAAAAAAAAAAAACCTGTATGTAACCTGTATGTATTGTGAATATATATATATATGACCAATTTCCAGCTGTGTAAACTATAAATTTCAAACTTTAAGTTAAACTCAACAGGACATTAAAAGGACATTAAAAACAATCAAAGAGAGAATTTTGTTTCTTTGATAGATGAGTGTGGTGAAAGTGGAGCTTTAAGAAGAGGATAAATATTTTATAGTCTTCTTATTTTTTCATAAATAATGTAATTATATTACCTTCACAATCTCTTCTCCACTGATATGACGAAGTCGACCGAGGATGTCCAACACCCTGTCTGGATGGGCCTTCCAGTTCAGAAGAGCCAGAAGATCCACTAATAACAGAGTAAAATCAAACTGAGTTCAAATGAATCAAACTTGGCTACATGAAGAGGTTTAACAAACATAACAGACTAATTAATAAGCAAGCAAGATAAACTAAATGAACCAAAAGGAATTTATGCTGAAGCAAAGGCTTATTACCCAACCCATAAACCATTTATGAAAGTCATCTTTACAACCTCTTAGAGTGTCCCATGCATTATCTTTTCAACACTTTTAACAAAACACAGATAATAATATTTTTAAGGACAAATATTACAAAGTTTTGTACTCCTAAAAGAAACACTGACATTTAATGTTGTTTTTTACCTTGAGCTTTTCCAACATTAAACAAGCAGTATGTAGGGATACTGGTTACCATTTTGTGTCAGTTTGGTGGAGCAGAGGATTGTGGAGACCCAGAAGGTTTCTTTGGGGCTTCTCTGGAAGGGCAGGGTGGCCGGCAGGTTGGGACAGCTGTTGAAGTCCTCCTTACAGCAGGGCAGGCTCAGGTACAAACCCTGGTTACTGAAGGTGGCATTTTCATCACACTAGAAGAGACACATTAAGTTGGGAGAGGGTTAACCAGGACTTGGATATTTCACATGTTTTCAATCTATCTTGGAGCACAGAGACGTTTGATTGGCTCATCTCTCTTTTCACTACATGGTCAGCTGCCAATGTCAAACACAAAAACGATTTTCTTATTATATGAGGACTAAACGTAAACATGCTAACATTATGTTATATTCAGACAGAGATTAAATGTTAATAAAAAAATATTCTCAGCTGTGGATTTGACACCTTTTGTAGACTCACTTCATGTGAACACTGGTGTTTGCTACATTAGTATCCAGTATATGTTATACATCTGTAAACATAATACTTTATATTTTAGAATGTAGTATCTGATAAAACCTGCATTGATTGACCACTTGTGGTTGAAACAAGAAGACCATTAAAATTTGATGCCAGCATCTCCAGAACAGATTTGAAGTATCTTTGAGACAAGATACTAAACCCTACATTGCCTCTGATGTCCCACTATGTCATTGGTGTATAAATATGTGTGATAATAGGAGGGTGGGGTGTATAGATATTTAATCAGATGTTCTGTGATAGTGCGTGCATGAATATGTACAACAGTCTGTTTTCCATTTACCATTTCATTTATCCTAAATTAATAGAAAAAAACATAAACACAAATACAAACAAATAAAACTGAATGTAAAAGCATAAAGAAAACAGTATCATCTGTCCAACAGCTTCAATAACAAAATAAAATGTTATCTTTCAATTTTCCTTGAATCTTATGCAGGAAGGAATTGCAGTCCTGGGTTTGATGTTTAACTGAGCTTTTCTCTTAAAAATGTTAACTGGATGATGTGTTTTCAGGACAAGGGTAAATTCTAGCAACAGCAAACTGTATTATACTCTTGCATTGCAGCATTAGTGATTATTGACAATTCTTTTTTCTTTAAACCAATCTGTAATAGAAAATTATAAATGCAACAATTTCCATAGTTGAGAATATGAATCATACGCCTACTGTGTGCTTAACCTTGTCGTACCTTATACACATACAGCTCATGAATTTCATCTGAGAGGGTTGTCCCATCTTCTCTCATCAGAGGAGTGAAGGCAAAGCCAAACAGTTTCTTCTCCCCTTTGTCTTTAGCTGCAAGGACATTGCAACATCACGCATGACATACATGTCGACATGGCACAAACTCTGTATGCTTGAACAGCTGTGAGCAGGATGCAGTCTGTCCTGATAGACTTGTGCGCTGAGGGTATGACGCTGGGTTGCAGTAGGGACTCACTGGAACAGTGTCTGAACTCAAAGCGTAGGTGGGACCCTCTGAAACGATCTATGGGAATGGGCAGCTTGACCATCTCACTCCAGCGAGGACTGTTGTTGTGATACAGGACAAATGAGCGATACTCGGTGGTGTTTAGCTCCCCGCTGCCCAAGCTAATGCAGTCCTACAGAAAACATAGAATGAGTGAGAACTAGTTTATACCCGTCCTTAGTCATAAACTCATTATGTGGCGCATAATAAGTGATGTGCAAATGAGTTATACTTTGAGCGTGTCCCCGTCGGCGTAGAGCACATATAGCGTGACTTCGATGTTCTTCTGAACACTCTTGCCACCCCTCTCAAACTCCCCCCGCTCCAGGGTCAGATACAGGTCATTGCGTGTGTCACCTTGGAAAAATAAACAGAAGGAAATACTTTGTAAACAATAACCTAGCAGGTTCAATGCTTTTATCTCAGGCAGATATTAGTATTTTTGTGAAGAAAAGCATCATATCAAGCCTTTTGTAGCTCCAGAGGGAGCTGCATTAAATCAGCATAAGTCCTTAAAGTCTTAAAATCTCACTGTCAGAAGTGTAATTAACTAGGAAACGCGGAGTAAAGAAAATGCGAAGTTACATTAGGACGACAAAAACATCTCAGAAATTCCCTGACTATGAAAACAAACATGTCTTCCCGCCCTGGCGATGTTCATAAATTATGTCAGCCTCTGCTCCACACATGAACTCTCAGTCGTCAACATAAATTAAGCATATATATGGATTACACTGTATGTCACTGCTCCTTTAATTTAAAACAACCCTGCTGAGTTGAAACACACAAGGGTTTATGACTGTCTCAGCACCTTTTGTGAGGTCAAGGTTTGATGGCATAAATATCGGTGGCAACACTGGAGGAAGATATTGCAGTTATTTATAAAATCAGATTATAGTTATTTATATCAAAGTCATTTCCTTTGGGACAGATGACTCACAAGGAGCATTATTGGGAGGTATTTCAGGCTAACTGGAGAGGAGCTGGAGAATTGGAGGAGAGCTTTCTACATTCTCGGTGGAAACAAAGCACTGCAATGTCAGCTGATGAAATATTCCGAAATAAACACACACCTCTCCCCTTCTTTGTCTTTGAGTCATCTTTAAAGTACTCTGCTTTCCACACACTTAAGCCCCTGACCTACATGGGCATCTCTTTCTGGCAAGAATAAGAAAATGTAAGTCTACAAAATACGAGCCATTCAATAAAAGTTACTATACAAACTAATAAGTTAATTATGCTCCATTAATTTAATTTTTTTTATCCTATTCTGATATTAAATAAATGCACTTCACCAACAACTTATCTGCGACTTCTTTTTTAATACATCAGCCCACCCCGTTCTCTCCTACATCTATTTCCTGCTGTTTTATCCTTCTCAGTCCTCTTCTATCTAAAATCCTTCATGTCCTATCCCTTTTCTCCTTCATCTGCTTCCTTTTCACCATGATCTGTGACCCTCCTTTCTTTCCATTCCTCCCAGCACTCCAACCTCTGACCCCCCCCTCCTCTCTGTACCAGTTACCACCCATTGCTCTTTGCTTCCTTACCTGGCAGGATGACATCTGGGAAACCCAGTTTGCGTGTGAGTGCCAAGGCCCTGTTGAACACAGCCTGGTTCTCCCGTCTGATCTGCTCCAGCTCACCTCGCAGCAGCTGCAGGGAAATGATGAGGCCTGCGGCAACAACATGGTGGGCACATTTTAGTTTGTGTATATGGGATGGGTGGTGGGGGCGAATGAAGAAGTGTGGAGTTTGGGGCAGAAAATGGGATTTAGAAAATAAACATAAAACATGGGGATGGAGAAGAAGAGGGTGTATGTGTGTGCGTAGGAGTGGGGGGGAATCAGAGAGGGAGAGAAGCGTAATTAAAGAACATTAGAATATGCATAAACATGAAATACCAACATGGGTCAAATAGAACTCTATGACAATAAAATATGAAGTTATGAGTCAAGATTACATTTGTAACATGTTTTTTAAAAACAGGAGTAACAATAAACTTTGAAATCTGTCATAACAGTGTGTACTGTTTTCAATATTTTACCCTGAAAATAAGGTGATCTTTTTATAACATATGAGCCAGCAATTCAATAAAACCTTCAGGCACAAGGTGTTTTCGCCATCAGGCATTATTGACAGCTAGTGGTAAGAAAGATTTTGACTTATTTTAGGTAGTGTATTATAACTGGACCAAGCGGTTAAGAAAATGGCAGGATGGATGGTATATAACCACGATCCTTACCAAGTTTTGGATTGATGTAAAGAAAAGTTCAGATGAACAACAACATATGGCATGTTATCGTGACATTTATGGAACACAGAAATGAATACAAAATACAGATGCTTCAAGTGGAAAACAAAGACACAATGCTCTCTTTTAGCAGCAATAATTAGATTCATCTTTTTTCTGTAGGTCCTTATCAATTTCTCAAATCATTATGAAGAAATTTAGGCCCTATCCTCTTTAAGTTGCTTAACTTTATTGAGATTTGTGGACACTCATTTGCCTACACCTCTCTGACATTTCCCAGAGCTTTTCAGTCAACTTGAGGCCTGGATTTGACTGGAGCACTGTAGCACCTTCATTCTTTGCCTCTGTGTGCATTGTCCTGTTAAGTGACCTAATTTCAGACACCTCTAGCTGTCAGACGGACACTCCTGAGATGACTGGCAACTTTATTGAAGGTTTCTAGACATCTGAATAATCTTTCTGACGGCAGAGGGACCATTTCAAAATGATTTTCTATGCCTCCAAGGGTATTGGAGAGCAATGTTTGCTTCTCTGAGATCATTGTTGATGTCTTTCCTACGCAGCAACATGTTTTAAGGGGTCACACTCATGCTGATGATCAGCTCCTACCCACCCTCTAATATCCTACTTACTTGGTAATTAGGCTTTATTTTTGTTAAATAAATAGTTGGAACAGTAGATGAGCAACAGCACAGGACACATTATAGGACTTAGCATATTTGAAGGCATTTTGATACACAGATTATTTTAAAATACATTTAACATAAAATCTTAAAAAGAGAATGCACTTTCTTTACAGTAAAAGAAACTAAAGCGACAACATAAACTGGTTAGAATAATTCAGTTTTGAGTCTTCAAGTTGGATCATTTGGGCCATGACCATCTCGGTTGTTTTCATGGTGGGGGTTGAAGGAGTGTTCTCCAGCTCACAGCTCATATTGAAAACACTCAGAAACCATATGCGGACACATGATGAGAGATTCTCAGTGACAGGGCAAACTCTAAGTGCTAAATGGCAGCTTGATGTATGTATGTATCAGTTTTAGTCTAAATTGAACCAAATTTTAATTTACAAAAAAATAAACATGTTAACATCATGCTGTACATGTAGTATTATAAACTTATTAGTCAGATATTAGCTGAAGAATACAAGAAAAATATTGTTTTGACTTCTTTTTGTGACCAGATGTGCTGCTTCCAACTCCCTGCTTGTTTTAAAAAGAATGCAGAATTAATCCATTTCAATACTGGTTGAAAATGAAAGATATTCAAACTTTTTCTTACGTAGTCCATGCTTGCATCTTTTTAAATATAAATATCGGGCTTTTGCTTTCATGTACCATGACAGCAATCATTTTCTATATTAGTTCATTAAACCAAAATAGCTGTTTTCTCTACTTCTTGTAAAAACTATTTTAGTAAAACCAATGCTGGTTTTTAACTGAATGCTTTAATCAATATATTAAAGAAAAAAATTCACACCATTTTGCAAAATACCAGAGCAAGATGATTGCATGATTTTACTTTTCATCCGACAGATGTCTGCCAACAGATAAAACTGAAATGAATAATATATTTTACAGACAACACATTTACCATAGTTGGTGCTGGGGGCTGAATACTTGGTGCTGGATTTGCGGATGATGTTTTCGTGTACCTGGTACCACTCGTTCTCATTGTTACATCTGTAGAGAAAGAGAGTTGGGTACGGCTGTTAACAACACGCCTGTTTGTGGATCCAGATGGAGGGTTCAGGATTGTGTGCATGGGGACTACATGAACAGCATGTGTCCCAAAGCCGATTTCCTCCTGGAGAAAAGGTAGCAGCAGGGGGAGTTGTTATCAAGCAGCACATTAGCCCAAATGCACAACACACTAAGCAAACCTGACAGCCAGCTCTCTACCAGCCTTTTTCATTACTGTGGGCCCAAAGGCCCCTGGGAAAGGCACGAGGAAATGCACAGACTGGAGCATTATAGGAGTCGACAGTTTGGAGGCAGCTCAGCACTGAATCACTGCTTGCTTTTTAAAAGGAAGAACTCTTCACATCAGCAGAGAAATCCAATAAAAATGACAGCTTTCTATTCTAGAAACCTTTATTTCACACTGCGCTGGATGGTGATATTGTGTAAGCAAGGAAAAAATTCTATACCTAGATTTTGTGCATGCTAAAGTGTATGAGTGACTTCTGACCCAGAGCGGACGCTCAGAGGAAGAGCATAGCTGCAAGGAGACATTTCATCTGTTGACTGACAAGAAAATGTGCTGAGCTTGGTGTTATTTTGCTTTGTCCTCTAACTTTCCTCAATTATCTCTGTGTCATGCCTCTCAGTGTCGTCGCCTACCCCTCTCTGTTTCTCTCCTCCGCTGGGTTGGCCAGAGTACAGGAGTAACTCTCTATGGCAAAGCCTAACAGAAGAAGCCAGATTCACAACATGCCAAGTGCCCTATCTCAGGCTCGGGGTGAGCTGCTATTGATTTTCCAGAGGACACTTCATTATCATTCTAATCAAAACCCACCATGCATCAGCAGTGAAGTCCCAGGTTGTCATGTGCAACATTTTCACGACATTTGTGCATCACAGCATTAAGTACAGAAGACAGCAAGTCTGAAACAATTAGGTAAAAATGACAAAGCAAACAGAGAAAAAGGAAGAACTGGAAGAGCTTTAGTGGTATACTCACGTGTAAACTTTAAGCACAAAGTCTTTCTCCTCTTTGAGGTCTGTAATGGTGTGGAAAACATCACTCATGGCAAGCACAGCACAGCCATAAGGCCGTCGATACTGAACATGAGGAGGACCTTTCTTTGAATCATTGAGTAGCATGCGACCTGGAATCAAAAAGAATGTAGTGAGAATGAACACTGACTAATCATGAATAAATCATTATCATATATAACGTGGTTTTGTGGATTGTACTATATTTACCAGTTCTTATGACATGTGCAACGATATACAAGTCTCTCTTCAAGTCTTTACTACTTAAATCCTGCAAAAACAGAAGAAATTGTTACATGGTTTGAATAGGAAATTAATTGCAGAATATTTGAATTATATAAGCACCAAAAATGTCTCACTGTGAAGAGAGCACACAGACGATCAGCCTTCTCTGGATTCTTTGGTCCTCCGTTTTTGTTCAGTTTCACCATGAACTTCTCACTGCAAAATAAGCCAATTCACAGTTTCTGAGTGTCTGTCAACCACAGAGTGCCCAAGTCAATCTGCTGGACTGAGATAGTGAGTAGACATGTATGTGTATGTGTGTATTTGTAAGTTTTGGTTCATTCAACATCTGTTGAACCCATCAAAAGCTGCTGTCCAAGTTCTCTAAACATACCTGATCTGTTTGGCCTCACGAGTGTCATAAAGAGAAAAGAAGACATCTGCATCTTCGCTGATGCTATTGTACGTGAAGCTCTTCAGATTGATGAAGAGGTGGTGTGACACGGGAACACGACAACCGTCACCATGGCGCTGTTTCGTGTTATCACCCTGGAAATGAAAAAGAAAGTGATCGCTAACATGTCGAACCACCACAGCAATTGAGGTGAACAGCTACCACTCTTCGCACGCACAATTATTAAGCACAGAAGTGAAGGTAGTAGAGCTGGTGAATAATTCATTAACATATGCCTTACAGTGTGTCTCATGCTGTTGCAAACACATGCTAGTTTCAGCTACTTTAGCTGACATGCCTAAACTGAGAAATGAATGAACCATAGATATAAAGAAAGACTGGCAAAGTTATCTATTAGGGGCCTCAAGAAGGTTCCTCTCCTGTCATTTCTACTATACCAACCGAACAACAGAAATGTTTATTTCCATCACACTGGATAAGTTAAATGCAGTATGATTGGAAAAAAAAAGCTTATGAAAAGAAGCTTAATATTATGGGCAGTACGGTGCCATAGCGGTTAACACTACCTGTGAGGCTGTGGCCTCACAGCAAGAAAGTCGCTGGTTTGAGCCTCGGCTGGGCTTTGCATGTTCTCCCAGTGGTTCTCTCCAGGTACTCTGGCGTTCTCCCACCATCCATAGACATGCATGTTAGGTTAATTGGTTATTCTAAATTGCCCCCAGGAGTGAATGTGAGCGTAAATGGTTGTTTGTCTCTCTGTGTTGGCCCTGTGACAGACTGGCGACCTGTCCAGGCTCTACCCTGCCTCTTGACCAATGACTACTGGGATAGGCTCCAGTTTCCCCGCATCCCTTAATTGGTCTAAGTGGTTAAAAAAATGACTGACTGAAAAGAATAAAGAAAGAAAGAAAAAAGATAATCCACATTTGAGCACCACTAAATCTAACCGATTAACAAGTTACATCATGTTTGTTTTGAGTCTGTAAAACATAAAGTGTGCAGAAAAGACAGTGAGATTTTATGAGGCTTATGAGTCAGATTTAGGGGTACTTTAGACAGATTTGTAGGGAAAACCAGGCTAGCTGCAAAATGACCATAATGCAACCCATACAAATGAAATACACTGGACAAACTACAGCACCATTTGTGCACACAATGGGCATATGTGATCCCAGTAGGAATCAGTCCTCTCACTCTGACAGTGTTGGTGTGAGGTCCTTGTAATGCATGAAAACAACTCATAGTGCACATGATTTATTTGCAACCAAAAGTCAGAAGTGGATAACATTATTGCTTTGGCAATGAATGACTTCAGGATGCTCATTTGGTACACAGTGTTTGTTAAAGAGATTTGAAATAGGAGTTGAAGACAGAGGCAGGACGACCAACTTAAAAATGACTGTACCTGGTTTGTGCTTTGCTGACCACAGTGTCTGCTGGATACATGCTAAAAAAGAGGGAATTTCAAAGGAAATATGTCAGATCAGTCTAACCAGTGTTTACACATCCCACACAGCTCTGAACTTATTTACATTATTGCAGCTTCAGACACACAATACCAGAGCGATGCCTCAGTCGATGCCTCAAATTACAAAAATTTCACCTACGTATGCTGCGGAGTGGCTACATTTCTGTTCCTGCAGCACTAACAGAAGCCCACATGATGCAAAACGTGAGCATGTGGGAGAGAAGAGGACAAAGCCAGCATTGCCCACACACACACACACACACACACACACACAAACACACTTATACACTACTCGCTGCTCAGAGGCCTAAAAGAACTCCTCTACTCCTATACCTGACGAGGTGCCAGGGCCCTGTGCCCTGCCAAAGACATGCTCACTTTCATCGACAGAGTCAGGAAGCTCTTTGGCAAGGAACAGCAACACTGTTGTTTCTGAACAGAGCATTTAGTGCACAAACATTCTCCGTGTAAAGCTGAGAAACATGGCAATGGGATAATGCGAGGCCTCGGGGCAGTTGGAGAATGTTTTACATCAGCATATGGAGCGGCAGCTACTGACCAGAAAGGATCTCCCTGCTAGATAACAGTCTCCAGTAGTATTACATTAGATTTCATAACATCTTTGCTGTAATAGCATCTTTTTAAAATTAGATCTGCCTTAGTAAGTCTTCTCTCTCTTTCTAGTTGTTTGTGTACAGGTCTGGAGGTCCCACATCATGACATCCAAAATACATTTAAGCTATGATTTATTTATAGAAACGTGTCTCTCGTCTGGCTCATACTTCAAAACTAGCAGGACTAGAATATGTAATTTATTAAGAGAAAGAAAGAAAAACACTAAAAAATGCATTTGTATGTACTCTCCTATAACCCCACCTGAGGCTGTCACTTTGCATTATGTCTGCATTGCTAGCTAACAATCACACTTGTGAAAGTCACATGCATGCAAGAAAAGGGACACACTCAATATGGCGGTAAGATAAGCACAAAGAACCAGTCACATGAGGCAGCTCCAGCAGCTGAATCGTGCTCTCTCTTGTGAGTCACATTATGGATGATTTGATAATTGGTGCATTCACACATCCCTACACATCCAACAACACGTTCCAATATGTAAAACCAGGCTTTGCAATGACAAAAAGGCACTTAGTGGGTACAAAAGCTCATAATGTGCAAGTCACGTGAGGGAGTCATGGTTACAAATATAGTTTATGCATGTTGCAGAGAATTATTTAACTTAATGTCATTATCTAAGGCATATACATTCACTTCAACGTTCATTCTATTGAATTATTGAATGATCAAGTTTAAAAAAAAAACACATTTGTTTGAAAATAATCACAGCCAACATACCAGTTTGTATAGCTCTGACACACTGATTTGATCTGGATCCACCATTTCAAACTCTTTTCTGGGAACAAGGTCCAGGCCCAGGTGCCTAGCAAAAGAGGAATAAGGTATGTATATGTTGTTGTTGTTTTTTATTATTGCTTCTTTGTTTGTTTTTTGTTTTGTCTTAAACAAAGGCAAAAATGATGTTACAAGTAAAGAAACTGCAAACATTAAATTTTTCTCAGCTTGAGTTCATTTGCCCAAATAAAAAAGAAAAAGATTCGGCACAAATTAAACCATTTCACTGTGGTGCTACGATTTAAGCTAGAAAAAAAATCTGTCTACCACCACCACTAAAGTTCACTAACAAACCCAAACACAAATCAAAGACTTGAAAATGTTTCCAGTTATGTGCCGCAGTGACTTCCTGGAGTTTTCACTGGTTGCTTAGCAACCAGACAGGGCCAAGAGATAGCAGATGCTTGTATTATATTCAAAACACGTGATGACTCTCACAATTATCATAAACATCTATCTATCTATCTATCTATCTATCTATCTATCTATCTATCTATCTATATATATATATATATATATATATATATATATATATATATATATATATATATATATATATATATATATATATATATATATATATATATATATATATATATATATATATGATCTGTTCAAGCTAAAATAAGATCAAAACAGCTCTCAGGTCAGCATTTACTGCAAATGTCAACATACTTAAACATGCATCATGACCAAACTTTGCTACTCTTCAGGCGTAGCAGCTTTTACAGTTTATTCAAGCACAAATGTGGACAAAAAGTAAAAGTATGTGTGTGCAATAGTGCACTATGGCTTTTTTTTTTAACCTACCAAGCTTCTCTGTAGCTGAATTGGATGCCTCACACATTTATTTCTTTAAAACTGACAACAGTAAGAAAATGACTTTATGGTTCCTCCAGGGGCTTTGCACCAACTGCAAGCAGCTTCAAACTCACTCATCTGCTAAATGACCATAAAATTATATCATAGCAAAGCTGTTGTTCACCCACTCTCCAGTGCTGCACATTTGTCCTATGCCCAAAAAAATCGCTTTCTTTTGGGGTCAACAATTAGAAACAAATGTATGCTGTGAAGGATGCCTTTAATCTGCTACACTCATTGCACTGTACAATGCTTTCAGTACATTAATACTCACTCATTGCCCCAGTCAAGTCGTACAGTGATGTGCCGCTTGATCTCGCGAGTCTGGTCCTGAGCGAGGTGGCCCTGGATCAGCTGCCGACGCAGGTCGATTAGCTCATTCATCACATGGCGGAGCTTATGGAACAGATCAACCTTGTGCTTCTGTTGAAGTTGCCAAAATGGATCAGTTTGGCCATGTGATCTTCTTAAACGTTAATATTTACATTTAGTTTGTACACTAATGCAACATCAAAACCACAGGCAAGTAAATTAAATTACACCGATCAGCTTGGGTCCCTGGCAATCATACTTTGTAATGTACCCTTCACCTAAAACACTGTTGCAGACAAAAAGCCCTCATCCCACCACCATCATCACCACCTCTATGGCAACAGCACTTATTAATGCTGTGGCTGTGGCCTTGCATACAAGAATTCAAAATCACTTTATATCTGTCATTAATAAAGACAAACATCTGGATCTAGGTAGCTCTATTTTCCAACCAATTGAAAACTAAACCATTCTTTTATTCTGAACCCCTTGCACAAGTAACAGCTCGCTATGCATTTTAACTGAGGTTTAAGCCCATTGGTTGTGTAAATGAAACAAACAAACAAACGAACGAAAAAACATTTCTCTTTCAAGTCTACTTTAACCTTATAGCAGTAATGAATTTCATCACTGTTTCTTGTAGACCAAGGACAACGCTTTTAATTCAAGCATCCTCTTTTCTTCCTAATGGTATGACAAGCCCACATTACCACCCAGGTTTGTTTACATAAATGCAAAGATTAAGTGCACCACAGTGGCAATGTAAGTTTAATGAGGATAAACACTGCATGTTCTCAAAGGCTGGAAGCTGCTGAAAACAAAGGTTTTTGTCAGGGTTGATGAGCCCTTTCGGACCCCTATTCTGCAGGGCTAATTATGTACGTTATAAAAAAAAAAATCCACAGCCATGCTCCGGTCATTGCTCCCCAAAGTAACGCCATGAAGTATAATTGGCAAAAACTAAGGTGCAATGTATCAACCTCTAGCCAATGTTCCATCCTAGTATTATGGATGCAACTGTGGCAACATGGGCCATATCACACAGGGGGTGAGCACCAAAACCAGCACTGTTAAATCAAGGCTTCACATTAGTCAAGCTTCAGAGGAAGTTACATCATCACACCAATGCCCCAGGCTGCTTAGTTGCTCAAAGCATGAGCAGTCCTCAGTGAGAGGTTATGTAAAAACTCATTGCCAGCTCTGCAACATAGCCACTCAGCTCTAAACTCTAAACCCTACCATCCACTCCTGCCTTCCCCCTCGACACTTAGCAGGATTAAAGATGCTTTAGTTTTTCAGTAATCATTTCTTCCTGGCAAGTAAAAGCCGGCTGAAGGTGGTGGATGTTAAGATGATGCAGAAACTACAAGATTCAGGCCAAAATCAATCAATGGCTGAATGACACAGCATGAAATTGCATACGACAGTTCTGTAGGCCATTATCTACATCCAACCACCAGTTCTGCTCCAGTATAGATAGTACATGAAAATGTAGGATGGCAGTCAAAATGACATGCTAAGGGGAGACAATTAAAGAAACTGTTGCTGTATGTTCAGTCTGTATTTTGGATTAATCACTGCTCTTACTGGCAAACTTCGTCATTCCAGGTGTTAAAAAAACATTGTGGTAAAAGCCTTTTATAACAGAGGAGTGCCAATAAAATATCAAATTTCTTTATTCCCTTATAATGAAGGGAATAATCAGTGGCAATGTAAATGGGAACAGCAAAACAGACGCACCCTAAAAAGTATTACTATTTGTTTCATTTTGACATGAGATAAACTGTGATATATGACCACTGACCACATAAAGCTGCTTCCACAGGATGCCCCATTCCTGCAGGGTGGAGGTGGTCTCTGTGATGATAGGGTCCTCCAGAGGCACAACTGTTTCACATAACCTGAAGGAAAAAAACATTAAAATTAACAAGTACAAATGTGAGCTCAGTCTCCAAAGCGGTGATACTTTTACAAATATTTTTTCTTCTGAATGAGTTGTAATAAATCACATCCTGAAGGTTCAGCAGATTTTAACAGTCAAATCTATTAATAATTAGTGTTCCTGCATGGTAATGACGTTTTCGTTCTTACATGTTTATCAAAGTAAGGACGTTTCTTTTCAGCATTTTGTAGACATGTTTTTATAGACAGTACAAAAGTAAGAAACCTAAAAGCTCCAAACTCCAAAATGGTGGAGAAACCTGCGGTGAAGTCAGATGCATGAAATGCGCGAGCTTTTAAAATAAATGTCTTTTTTGAGCAATTTTTTTACCCTACCAGTTCTGCACTGAAATCATTTAAAATAATTTGGTTGTACAATTTAATACAGTAAAGATGTGCTACTAGTTTTGATAAAGATGCAAGTCCTGATATCCTGGAGTACCCTAGAATTACCTAAGATCAGGCAGATACCTTATTTTGTGCTGTTACTCACCTCAAGTTACCCTCTGATTTAGCAAACAGTGAAAATAGGTCCTCTTTTGCAGTAATATTTAGGATAGTTACATTTATCTTGGCTAGCAATGGTTGTTAAATGCTGTAGTGAAAGATCAATGTAGCTTTCAACTTGAATGAATAAAACTTATGCATAAGTAACCTAAACCTTCATCACCTCTAATGGTTGGAAATGGGCAGATCATGTGATGAAGGAAAAATAAAATGATGAAAAGATTCACTCTGCCTCTCACATGTTTATCACTGCAGCTGAATTCAGAAACTGTGGTTAAGCTCTCAAATAAAAACCAGATCGCTCATCCTTCCTGTTTGTCCACAATCATAGGGAAACATAAAAGCAAAGGTTAGACCTCCTGCAGTGCTTTGCACTTTGCTAAGAGAAGCTCTCGCTTGCAGCATAGAATTAACTGCGATGCTGTATAATGTTTTTGGAACAAGGCAAGCATATCCATCCATAGCCCTATGAGTGTGGGTGATTGTCTGTAGCGAGGATGTTTTGGGAAAACTAGACAGATGCAGAGGGTGTGTCACCTCATTAACTCCATGAGACAGCAAAGCAGAATTCACAAACTTCAGTTCCTGCAGCGAGGAAGCATAATAATGCCGATTTCTAAGGCTGAACATTTAATTATTTGACTGAAAAATAATATTCCTGTGGTAGTTTTGGCAGAGGATAGTAATGTAATGTCTGTCATGTCCAAAGTCCCAGTTCAACTATGTCATAGATCTCAGCCCTCAATTACATCAAGCTGATGAAGAGAGCTCTGCTGCCTGCTTATGCTATCATCTTAATTCTTATCTGTGGAGCCATGGCCACATGGTGTTTCAAGATGATCACAGTGTGTGTATTTGTATGTTTGGTGCAGGTCCATGCATGTCAGCAGGCAACATTCAGGTGGTAATTCAACACACATAAGACAGTAATGTGCCTGATAAGTGGCAATGTAAACTGGATTAGCAAAATGGGAAAGGATGCTTTTTCTTTGACACTGAGAAGATTCTACTTTTTTTCAATGTAATTTTCCATCAAGAGCGAGTATGCCAAACCAGTAGAAAAAATAAACAAAAAAAGAAACATAGTCTTGCATCATCTTTTAATACATGCCAATAAAGATCTGCTGGAAGTGCAGAGAGAGACTGCGGCACATATTGTCCACAACAAATCTGTATTTTAAGCAGCCCTTCTGTCCTATGTTATATGATCTGCACTGAAGTGACTTTAAACATTTGAACTGTGTGTGTCCTCTTGGTAATTAATAAAAAGTAATAGACGGAAATAATGTTTTTAATACAGCACTTCAAAATTCTGTAACACTAAGGGTGGGAAATCGAATCGAAAAAATCAAAACTCCGGATTTTTTGCTTCACAATTTTAAAATCAATTATTTTGTTAAAAAAATCAGTTTTTTATTTCAAATAAATAAGAATTATCTGTTACAATTTTTTTTTTGTTGTCATTTTTATTGTTCTTTTTGCTTGTCTACTTGGCTTCTTCTTGGCTAGCAAAAAAAGGTATTGTACATTTTTTTGTTTATTTGTTGTTAGTCTGCAAAAATCAGCAATATCGAAGAATTGTGAGAATTACAATTTAAATAGAATTTTAGAAAAAATCAGAATCAAACTGAATTGGGACAAAAGCCTATCGTCACAGCACTACTAAGCACCCATCATTTCTTTCACCGTGACACAGTGATTGTACCAATATAACTGGTGGCCATGTGTATCTAATAGTGGTACATTACAGAAACTATAGCTTGTTTCTGCACTTAGGAGAATATGTCTGGTTTGTTGAAATTACTAAAAGCTTGAAAAGGCAGACGTATCACAAGACATAGCGCTTTGACTTTTTGACGGGACATATTCTCAGTTATCAGGGAATAAGCCTGAAACTGTCTAATTCAGTAAAATGATTTGCAAAATTATTTTTATTCAGAGTGAGAGCTCACAGCAGAGTAATCCAGATACCTCATCTTTATCTCCACCTACCGCTTCACCTCTAACAACTGTGCTTCAACCCCATTTTTTCTTGTATGTGTCAGACTTACTAGAAGCCATAAAGTGTGTTTTGCACAGTTTTTTACAGAAGTTTTTTCAGGGTCATTATTCCAGTAACATCAAAAACTTGTTGATGATAATGAACCACTTTTTACCACAGTTTTACATACCTGAACTAGCTGAAAGTATGGCTAATGATGAGATTATGCCCAAAATTACTACAAACAGTCTATAACTGAACTTCTGATGAAGGCAGTACAGTTATTGGGGATGGGATCAGTAGCAATGTTGAATATGTGGGTTGTGCCCATGAAAAACTTGACAAATCTTCTCTGCCACTGACAAACAACTCATTCTGCTATTGATTCTTGCCTGTTGCCTTTATTGGATGGGAAGATTGAAGTCTGGTTTTATAAACATCAGTCAAACCACAGTTCTTCTTTGCCTTTGTTGGTCTTTGTGTTTTGTTTTGTTTTCTATCTGTAGACCTCAATTTGACCTGCACCATTCCTGCTGCTGCTGTTTCATAATTACATTTCCAATTTATAAAACTGGCCCCTGAACACATTTTCAGTCTTTTTATAGCATTCTCTTCATTTACAGGGATCAGTTATTTTTATCTTTAGAGTTAGCATTGAAGGATTAAAATTGGTCCTTTATATTACTTATGATGGCACACAAGCTTGAATAAAACCCATTTATCATGCAACTTACCCTCTATTTGTCACTGTAGATTTCTTCAAGTGGACATAGCTGATTGGGAAAATACCCTGTGGATGGAAAAAGGAGCGGAGATGTTACTGAGAGTGACAGAATTACACAAATTTTCATGCCACACATGACCAAAATATACAAAGAAGCAAAATGCCTGCGTTATAGACTCAGATTAATGCAAACCTCTATGAGTGCTTAGTGAAAAAATAAAAAAGCATCACAGTTCTGCTGGTGACACATGTTCCTCACAACTCCTTTTTACGTGTTTTGACACTTTTGTTACGTGCTTATATTTTCTGTGCAAAGACAACACAATAAAGCCCAAACTCTTCACAAACTGCAGAAACAAGAAGGTAGAGCAATGTTGTTCCAAGGGAAAGACAAAGTGGAGCTGGCTACCACCCTGGCAGTCAATCTTTCTTATTCTAATCTGCCAGATGTGAAGAATTGGGCAAAGTGAGCACAGCTAATTCTCCCAGCACAGAGAGAAAACGGAGGCGAATGAGTGTGGGCAGAGTACATAACAAAATGAAGGGGTGTTGGTAGGAACTGTAAATAGCTGATGAGTGTGGAGAAGGACAGCATGTAGCCACCTACATTTACCAGGACTTGACAGTTTTTGTGCTTTCTTTGAAACATCCCAGCAGCATCACAAAATAGTTCAGCTGCAAACATACTGCAAATCTACTGATAAAGACTTTGTATTACATTTTAAATATTTGTATTTAATTTTTGTACAATGACTTCTAAAACTGCTCTACCACTGTCGATCTGTGATAAGCATCATTTACTGTACAACAGTTTATTTTGGATGTGGATAATGAATAACATCAGGCAAGCAATATTGATTTTTCAGTTTGTGATGGCTGTGCTTTATTCTTCTTACTGAGCATTGTGCAGAGGTGTTGCTGCATCCATCCTGCAACAGTCAGAGAAGAGAGGAGCTTTGCAGTTTGTAAGAAACATTTTTTCTTTGAAATAGATTGGGATGATGTCCAGTTTTAAGATTAATATTTGTTGATAGAAAGATTATTTAAAACGGTGTTAGGATGTGATAGGTGTACATCACACTGACATAAAATAAAGCAATAAATAAACAAACAAATAAATGACATTGACAAGGAGAGTCTTGTGTCATTTTTAGCTATTGGGCCATTAAATCAGCCCTTATATGTGTGTCTGGAACTCTGCTGATATAAATTATACTTCTTTTATAAGATATTTTTTAATTTCCTGAGCCAGTGGTCATGGTGAAAAGGGCTGTCTAACATGCTGATCCAACATCTCCTATAAGCATTCAGCTTAGTGGAAATCTATTTACTGTAAGCATCTGTTTACTTCACTTGTCTTATCTTAGTACCAGGGTGATCATTCAGATCACTGCTACATTGATCTCCCATGATCCTGCTCTCTAAGAGGGCAATTGGCTCAAACCAAACCACAGAAACTATTCCAATAGCAACATAGAGCTCCAAAATTTAGAGGTCATGAAGTTTTTATTCCTTTGTCATCTCTATGACATACAGTACATAGCATTCAGGTATTTCTACTGTTCTTTTATATTTGGTTCATTTTATTTTATTACTGTTAACAGATGCAAAAAATGCAACCAACTCTCACATGCAGTTCATTACATGCTTGGTCAGATACACAAATAAAACAGGCACTATTACAGTTTAATTGAATGTACTAATAATGTTAGATGTTACCGTGGAAACATCACTGTGGTGACTAACAATACATTGTATATAAAAGAAAGATTGCTGTATGAAGGCTAAATGTTCCATCAAGCTGATGATTATCATTGTGAAAGGTCCATTTTCTCCCACTGATCAAAGCAAATAATTTTGTCACTTTCACCTGACAAAGCATTATTAAACTACAAACACACAATATTTAAAATTTAGAGCATTGACTTGAGCCTAACTCTTTCACCACCTCTCTAACCCTCACATGCGCTCATTGAAAGTCCACAATCAACTGGATCCATTATGTAGATCGCTCCCTTGAAAGTAAAAAAAAAAAACTTGTGTTAAAGGGGTTGCCTGTGTTTTGAAGTATGGCACCATGGGCTCTTGATCGAGCATCATAAGTGTGACAAGTAAAATGCTGCATATAACACTATATAATAGGCTACTTCAATGTAATGAAATCCAAACAGCTTGAGTAAAATTATGCCTTCATTAAATTTAGATCAGGAAACTTCTATTTTTGTCAAATCAAAGCTCTGTTCAGTAAGTCAATCAGCCATTGAGCTTTTAGTTGTCAAGTTATTTTTAGGCCAAAAAGTCTCTCACATCTTATTGTCATTCACAAAAATCCACCAGTCTTTGAAAGAAAATGCACTAAAAGACCAACAACGGCAACCAGTTTTACAAGCTTGAGAGAACACTAAATTGTTGTAAAAATCTTAGTTTTACTGGTTAACTAGGAATTTATTGTCATAAAACATTTGTATTTTTAAAAGTAGGCTACATCTAGAAGTGCAACGTCAATTTTTATATGTGTAAAAAAAAAAAATTTAATTAAAAATATTGAAATTGTAAATCTCTTTTATGTTAAGTATAACTGAGAGAGAGAGAGAGAGAGAGAATGAACAGAATGAACAAAGATGAACAGGAATTTGTGTTATTCAGTAATTACCTTAACAGAAGGCTTCTTAGTGGAAAAGCCTCTGTACCACCCTGAAGAGAAAGAGCAAAGAGCACATGAGAAGATAATATCAGCCAAGTGAGACAAATTTACAACTTGATAAATTGGCTTAAACAGATTGAATATACAGACAATAAAAAAAGATATGAACAGTTTAAACCAGAGGGCAAATACTATCCTTGCAAAATAACATTGTTTTGTCACTATGGGTAAATTATAATAACTTCCTGAATATGTGAACCATTCTGTTTTTTCTCTTTTGTCCTTTGTTAGCTGTGACTAGCCCAACTTGCAACAGGTCTGTCTGTGAGAAAGTCAAAATAACTTTAGCAGCTGAAGTTAAATCATTTTTAATAAAAATCCTGACTTGATTATTATCAAATGCAAACCACATGAAGTTTATGTATAACTTTTCATTTATGAGTCAATGCTGACAGACCTGTGGTAGCAGGTAGCAGTTATCAATTAACAGCTAACAGTTAGCGGCTAACACTTAGCTAGGCTACATTACTTTGCTGGTCTCATTGTACTGGATTTTGAGGCTTTCCAGAGATTTAATGTTCCTAAACAGTGATATTTCAATTTGACCTTGTTTAGCAAGTTTTTGCCGGATGTTTTGGACAGCAAACTACAAACTCTTTGAATTATAGCCTATTATCAAGTGAAAGTTTCTCTTCTAAAAATAATCAAAGACAGCATGATTCTAAGCCACAAAAGTTACAAAAAAAAAAAAAATGGGTTAAAACTTGTAGATTAAAACTTTTTAAAAATTGGAGTTACATTAAATGGTATCTTCGACTTTTTATTTGCTCTGAAAACAAATTTGAATAATTCCAAGCTTTTCCCACGCACTGGTGTGTATTTTCCAAATTCAGAGAAAAATGGGAAAGAATTAGTATTCTCGTGTGGTCGACCTGAAACATACAGTATAACTTGTATTGCCTTTGGAAAGCTAACTGGTTTTACCTTCACTTTTCTCCAGAATCTGTACAGTTTCTCCAATCTCCAGGACAAGTGCCTGGCATATTGAAGACCGGAAGTTGCAGATCACTGTGCAGAGAAAAGAAAGGACAGGTAGGAAAGAAATTCAATTAACATCATTTTATTTGACTGTCAAAACTTTATTGCACATTAAAGTTTATTTTTATGTTAATTTTTTATTTCTCTGAAAGGTGGAATCTTCCTCATTGCCAGTGTGTTCTTTGAGGTTGTAATAGAGTAATTAGAGACATTTTAATAAGATGCTTTAATGCAAACATCTAAACACGGTGTCACTCAGGAACCACTGCTTAGTGAACTGTAAACAAGCTCCCACCCTGAAGTGGGAAGTCACTGTAATAAGCAATTAATTCTTAAGTGACCTGATTTTGTGCTGTGTTAAGTTAATTGAACTATTTCCCAAAATAGAGCAAATCCAAACTTCTAAGTAACATGGCTTTAACGCTGATTAATCATAAGTATGTATTAGCATAAATCTTCATGACGGTAGCTTTTGCAACATTATTCAGTCTTTGACCAAATACAGACACGTTTTTAGACTTAAGCACTGATGACATGATTTTTCTTTAGAGAGTAGATGCTACAGTAACAGCCTTGACAACTGCCCTACCTTTTTAATCTGTCTACCTCTGTGTAGCTCAGCAGGTCAGAAACATGAGCCATGCAGCCATCTATATAGAAGTGTCAGTTAATTCAGAATTTGTTAAAAAAAATTATGTCGCTCCAGTGATGATTTTAAAAACCTACAAATTGTGGCCCTTCAAGGAGAGTTTGTATGAATCATTATGCAAATAAACTAGTCAGGGGACCTAGTGAGGGGGAGGACAAGAGGGAGGGGCTTGAGCTCAGCTCCATTGCTTGTTTGAGGTAAACGAGTGTTCAGTTCCTGCGCTTGGGTAACTATGGCAACGGATCATCCACAAACTGGAGGGCCTTTTTCACTGTAAGTGCAGTAAGGACCTGGGAATTTTAGACTGGCAAGTTCATGGATGCTATACAGACGCTGGGTTCAAATGGATGGTAAAAAGAAGAGAGATGGGCAATCTTAAACAGCACTCTTTTAACCTTTTTTTTTTTTTTTTTTTTCAAATAAGTACTTTTTAGCAAGGACTAACTATTTTCTTATTGAAAGTACTACTCTTTAATTGTCTGGTTTTTATTTGTAATGCAAATTCCAAACTCACACTATTGAAAATTCTGTTGCAGAGGGCAAATCAGAAAAAGATTAAGTCATGTGTGAGGGAGCTGGGCACAGCACATGGACTCTTATTTTCTTCATCCTTCCTCAGAAATTCTCCAAGCTGTGTAAGCAAATAGTCACACACTTCAGTGTGCCTGCAGAGAATTTGCATATACCCAAAACAAGACCAGCAAAAATTCATTTTCAGACTTTAACATGTTGAACGTAGGTTGTTTGAAGGACTGATGGGACAGGGAGTTGAAAATGTTGGCAAAAGCAAATATTTCTGCGAAGCAATAGTATATCAGTCCAGACTGTCTCTCTGTTTGGTTAAATTTATGATCCACATGGCGTCTGATATTGCATAACTGACCGAGTATCAAGCATTACAGTCCATAAACCAGAGATAAAAATGTGTCTCAATTTCAAAGTTATTTAAGCAGCCAGTGTGGAATTAATAACCATTTTCCTCTGTGGCATTCACTGCTCTTCACCAGCGGTGCTACCACCTATGTTGTGTAGAAAAATAGCCTAATATAACCAGAGTGGCAATGTCATGTGGGAACAGACTGTGGGTTTGTTTTAAAGGAAAAAAAGTGGATTGTAAGTGAACACTGAAATCTTTCTTTGTAAATAGCTGTGGTGATGTTCTGCCAAAAAGGCTCTCTTGCAGTGATGGTAAGAATTTCAGAAAAACACAGCAATTCTACGTCCCCCAAGTTCAAAAAAAGGAATTGTGTCCAAGTTAATCTGGATGTTAGGAATCAGAGGGAGAAGTCTGCATTAGCTTTGTTTCAAAAGTGTCAAGGTTTACGACAGATTAGGTGAGATCAGTCTCTTGTGCTTCAGTTTCTCTTTTAACTTGCTTCCTTTTTTTATCCTGCACTTTTTTGTTTATTTTAAATCAAGCTGGTTTAAATGAAGAATTTTAATACAGGATATGGATAAAGTTACTTTATACATAAGATATAATATAATATAATATAATATAATATAATATAATATAATATAATATAATATAATATAATATAATATAATATAATATAATATATAAATATATTTTATAAATATACATTTAAAAATATCTCTTTTGTCCAATTTAGGCATGAGACTCTTGCATTGTGTTCCAGTGGATTATTATATACTGGTATGATCTGAAAATTGAATTCCACTAAGTATTTTAAAACATAGCATGTACAGGAGCACCATGCTCTTCCTTTAGAATTAGAGATTGACATACACATTATCTCCAGAACAATGGCCCCAGGAAGGGTTAGTTGGAAGAGAATGGGAACATGCCATCAAGAATTTCACAGTAAACATAATTATTGAGATTAACAGTGCATTGTGCTTAAAAAATCCTCCACAAGGAAGTGTGATTGTCAAAATAGATTCTTTTTTTCTTACTTTCATTTTAGTTCCAGTGTTTCATAACTTTCACAAGTAAAGCTGAATTGCCCAGAAAGTATCCTTACATCAAAAAAGAGTGAGTATGTCGACCAAAATGGTCCATTTTTCCTAGCTTGAATAGTTCTGCCCCAGATCTAGCTAAGTTAAGTTGGTCCTTGGGCTTCAACCTCTGATTCATAGTTCACTAAGGCCTGAATGCACACTCATTTACTGGGACAGATTACTGAACCGAAGCATTGGCAGCCAAGAGATTTCTGCCACACAAGCATTCTGATATATCTGACTACAAATCACTGTCCCTGAAATCTGAGCATGTCAGTCAGCTGCGGAGGTGTGTATAACAGTTAGATGATAACACCATTGGGCGCAACAAAAATAAAAGGAAAAAGAAACAAATATCCAGTGAACACAACTCACATGTGCAACAATACATGATCATGTGCAAGTTACTTTATAAAAAATTTAAAGGAAGCTTTTAAATCCTGACAAACACAGTAAAATGTCATACTTTATGACAATTATTCTTTCATCTTAACACTTTTTATTCTTTCAAAATCAACTGTTAGATTTGTGAATTTCAACAGTAGTGAGATAAAGCAGTGGGAAAATGTCTCCCTTAAGGAGACGTTATGGCTCAGCTTGTGATGGGTTAAGTCCACTTAGGAAAGTACTTATAGCTAAATGTAATTCAAGTATGACATGTAAAGCTATTTGCCATGTAGTAAAATTATACTTCCCACAAAGTTACTATTATTATGGGCTAAGATTCACTGCATCAACATGTCTTTCGAGATTTTGGGTTCTTTCTATTTCTATTCAATATACAGCAATGCATCATATTCATGCCCTGTTTGTAGGGTTTTTTTTCCTTGTGTTTCCTCCAAGCAACACTTCCCTACCATGTCAGCTTTTCATGAGTTCAAAAAGCACCACTGGTTCCAGATTTGTGACCGATTTACCAGATAATCCAAATGAGGTTTAAACTGTTTATGCAGATGAGTGAGAACAATTATCTTGGCCCATAAAGGAACAATTAATCCTTCGGTTTGTCACCATTATTCACATGCAAATGTAAAACATTTGAAAATATGCTGTTCTTGTCAAAATGAAAAATTCTAAAAAAAAAAATAAATAAAATGTAATCTTAAAAGTAGTTATTAACTACAACAGTCATGCAAATGTGGTGATGTGAAAAATATAGTATTTCCCTCTGAGATGCGCTGGACTACAACCATTAAGTTGCATAACATCTATACAAATTAAGTGCAGTTCTTGAGTTTGAAGAAAGAAACTGTTGCATTCAGCAACTGATTTCAGATATTTATGTTTTAATATTTCATGTACTGCTGCTGAGAGGACTCCATGTGGCCACAGTCGAAGCCATCTGATTCATTCCACTCTCTCATGTAGGCAGGTACTAACTTACAGTCAGAGCTCTCTGATGCAAGTGTGAAGACAAATTGCTGGTTCTATCGATAAACCCCTCAGTGACTCATGCAAATAAGACAACTAAAAAAATTCAAATTGTAGCACCAAATATAAGAAAAAGAAGAAAGAAAACAATGATGAGAAATGATGCAAATGATTTATCATTACAGTTTTGGCAAATGGTTATCTTGTCAACTGGCATTTTAGTCACAGCACAACTTCTTTTTTCCATACAAAAATAATCAATTGAGAAACAAAGTAAATATTTATTCATGATTATTACAATTATTACTCATTTTTAGTGGACCGGTGCAGCTCTGCTGTAGATTTGGGCCTAATGCGACACTAAAAGTTGATTTGCAAACCAATATTTCCAGTACGGACAATACTGACAAGAAAACGTTGAGCAGTAATTTTAAGTAAGCCAGTAATGTCACATTAGGATTTTTCCATGCTTCACATTAGACTCAACTTATTCAGATAAGCCATGAGAAAGAGAAAGGCCTGGCTACTGACAGGCCACAGCTCTGTTTATTATCAGTGCAGAGTATTATGTGTCAGATCCCATTTAGACCCCATGAGAAAACAGGAAAGAGGATAGGAAAATGTTCAAACCAGTGCCAGTGATACCATGGATGAAGCAGGATCAGAACCGATAACTGGGTGGAATGCAACACCGGGACAAGTAACAATTCACAACTATGGGATTCATCCACAGTGATGCTAAAGTAAGACTGAACTTAAGATGTCAACACATTATTTGGGGCAAAGAGGTTAATTCACCAGTGATTTGGACTATTTTCACAAAGTACAGTATGTACTGTACTGCGAATCAGCTGTATTTCCCTGCATTTCAGCACCGTGGACAGCGTCAGCTTCACATTTCAGAACCACGGAGAGCGCCAGGTCACCGTTCACAGACTGACGCGGAGGCTGCGCCGAACTGTTGCTTCCCCATGCGGACCTGCCCCCCTCTTCGGCACCCTGCTCGATTAAAACCCATATATTTGCTTTTTTTAAAATTAAAAGAAAATTACAGTGATTCTGTGATGGGTTTGTGATCATCAAAACACCGAATGCGATGCGATTACCACACAGCCACCAGAAGGGGAGATGTTATGGCGGACTGGCATTGGGTGCTTTCAGCTTGCGGTCTTTATAAAAACGGCCATGACGAATGTAATGCCTCCAAACTAAGTATACATATGTGGGCGTGTGCATGTCGGGGGAGTATCATGTGCGAGCCAGCGTGAGTAGCT
This sequence comes from Telmatherina bonti, assembly GCF_933228915.1. Classification (NCBI taxonomy): domain Eukaryota; kingdom Metazoa; phylum Chordata; class Actinopteri; order Atheriniformes; family Telmatherinidae; genus Telmatherina; species Telmatherina bonti. Next base: position 26,665,192 of record NC_136622.1, read on the forward strand.
CTGCAAGTATACCAAGCCGTAGAGCATCTGGACATGACTCATTCCTCTAATGAAAAAGCCTGTATAGTGTAATCATAGGCTGTACACACACTTTTGCCGGGACGGTAAGGCTCAGCTGTCCATTTTTAACCGCCATGTGGTATCTTTTCAGGACATCTTTGTCTCCTGTTGGTATTCAGCTGCGTGATGCTCATTTAAAGGTATTATTTTCCATGAAATGATCATCTATTAGGACAAATTTAACCCTCCTCTCTCCCCCCCTTCTCTTAAAGCCAAAAGATCACATAGATGCTGGACTAGACCGAATACAGAGCAGTCCCTGTCGCAGAACCTACATCAGTTTTTTTTTTTTCTCTCCCTCTCTCTCTCTCTCTCTCTCTCGTGTCTACAGGTACACTCCAGCTTTATGGAGCCTACACCTGTTGGAAGGACGCAGTCACGATGCCCCCTCGTGGTTTCAGCACGAATCGCTTTCCACCTCCACCTCCCCCCCCCCCCCCCCCCCCCCCCCCTTTAGATACCCTCAAAACAATAAGAAATGACTAAAATTCCACATTGACGCATTCTCTTTATTTTTCTGTCTCCCTTTTCTTCACAGAACCCCAACAGGAGCGTTATTTAACGCCCAACCTGAGGCTGTGTACAGACTGCGATGGCATCTTTAAGGTGGTGGGTTGTAGGCTGTATCATCCCACGCAATTTCCCTTTCTATGCAGTCACTGGCCGCGTACATCAGCCATTATAAGTGTATGCGTTTTCTCCTCGTCAAATGGCCTTAGTAGCTAATAATAATAATAAAATAATGATAAAGCTTTGAACATCCAGTGAGGGACTTAGACGAACAAAACGGGGTATTTCTTGAGCAAACAAGCAGCCAGAACACTATGTGACTGAAGTCTAATCAAAAGCAAGAAGCCAGAGGTTCTTAATTAGTAACATAAAGATTAAATCGACTCACCAACTCCGATTTTCTCCTCTTCTGTAGGTATCCACATATTTGATTATTTCCCCTCCAGCAGAGCAAGCCACATTATGTCGATATCGTGAGATGATGCTGGGGGGGGAAATGACAGCTGAAGGCTACAAATGGTCTTGGCTGTTTATACATACAAGTGGTTCCACGTCTCATCCGGAGGCAGCATCCTGACATTCGTGAGGGAAGAGGGCACCATCAAAAGCCTTAATATCTCTGCTCTTTTATGTCCCGGCGTGTGTCTCCAGTCTGATGCAGTCTCCGTGTCCACCTAAATGTAACGCACACACACGCGCGCAGGCGCGAGCACGCACGTACACGGTGAGCGGTTTTCTGTTTTTCCACTAAAGGTGTTATTGCAGCCGCATTTTCTTATGTCTGCGAAGCTAATTTGTCTCCGTGCTTCTCCTCCTTCCTGGCTGCTCTCAGCCAGTCGCGCGGAAGTCCACCTGATCCTCGGCAGGCTGCGCCGCGACAGCGCGAGCTCGCGGGATCGTTTGGGTAAACTGGCAACAAATAAGTCGCGATATTGCTCACTGATCCGAATAGCCGAGCTGGTTGAAGAAAACACTGAGAAAACCGCAATATATCATAAGCTGCGCCATCTTCATGCTCGTCACATGACTTGTTTTGTCAACACTGATGTGTCAAGCATTTGCAAATTTATCCGCCTCCTTTTTTTTTTCTTTTTCTTTCTTTCTGCATGCCACTTGCATCCATCACTTACTCAAACTGCTTTTTGTCGTGCCGGGATGCTGGCTGGGAGCCTGCCTTTTGTTTGACTGGGTGTGTTACTTTGGCGGCTGCTGGTCATAAAGTAGCTCCTGGTGTTACACATCAGGCCAGACGACCATGTGGGGGGAAACACCTCCTGGTTGAGTCATTTGGAAGAAGCAGACCTACTATACCGGCGGTGCTTTGTCATAGTGCAGTCATGCCCCCCCACACAGACTCATTTCTACAGCCACTTTCCCAGTTTGAGTTTGATTGATGCCTTTGGCAAGCTGGAAATCTCATTAACATCACTGTTGCTTGTCTTATACAAGCCATTCTCATAAAATATGTGATGAAACCTGAAATATTGGCTGCCATGGATTTGTTCATCAGTGATTCATTCGCTTTAAACAAGAGGTGTGATTTGAAACGTCACGCCAGACTTAATATATCCAAATAATTTGTTTCTATCTAAGGTGTACATTTGTTTTTTTTTCCTCCTTCGGGCATCATTATACATGTATTTTCTTTGGATTGAATGATTTAATTACTGCACACATAAAATGCTGCTTCAAGGATTTTGCCCTTCTGGACACAGAACAGCAGTCATGAATAATTTATTTATATACTTATTTATTTTCTCCTGGCCTAAATGCTCACATAGACATGTTTATTGTTCTGTTTTCAACCTAAAGCATGCCAACTGTTAATTGCGATGATGGTAGTATAATGCTGTGGGCCTTTTTGGGTGCCAAGAGAAATAGTGTAGGAGGATTAGAACCTAAACTACCTCCTATAGTTTAAACCTGATTGCACCAGTGTTCAAACAGGACACAGATCCTCAGAATTTGTTGCAAAAGACAGCAAATCGACCACTACTACTGGAAAGGCCTTATTTAAGTCCTGACCTGCAACTGAAAACAAAAAAGCAGTTCCCTATCAGGAGGCAGCGTATAACACATTCAGTGAGAAGATCTAGGAGGCACCATTCCTAACTAATACAACACTAAAATGATGAGAAGGAACTCAGCTCAAAGACTCGAGCCAGCATTGGTCTCCAATCCAAACACAGCATTGTAAACTTTAGAGCTTCTGCTCATTTCTTCATCCAAGCAAAGCACAAAGACAAGGTGTGATATGGTAGCAGGGACTCTGCTGATTACAAAGATGTCTGTCTCAAGTAATGAGATTTCTTTTAGGAGATGAACATGTACATTTTCTACTGTGTTCCTGGTGAATTTACTCTTAAAACGCACTCCTTAATTCTGACACTTTCGTCGTAATCTCACATATCTCAGTTTTAGTTTAAGAGCAAGACCACAGACAGCTCTTGCAGATTATTTCATGAAAAGAAAAAAAATCAGGCCTCAACAAGGAGAGGTTAAACATTTCCATTTCTGCGATAAAAAGCAATTAAATGCCAAAACAGAAGGTGTAAATGGCATGACTTGCTCTGGAATACTGTCAAACCTAAATAAAATGTATTGATGTTTTGGAGCCTGTATGTATCATAAACATGTCGGAAGGCAAAGACTTGGGCCCCATTTTCTTATTGTATAACAATAATAATAATAGTAGTAGTAGTGGTTGTTGTTGTATATTCATAGTTCAAAAGAGAAATAAAAAGTTTAAAGAAGCTGTTAAGTTCTATTTTGCCATGAAATTCAGTTGCATGATTATTTTTCGGAGAAACCATCCCACCAGAGCTGTATATGAGGCAATAAATTGAGACGTGTACAATGTCAGACTGAGTCACAGCTCTTAAACTATTGTGTGGGTTAATGAGTAACACCACAAACTCCTTGTTAAAAAAAAAAAAAAAAAAGTCAATCTTGTGGAATTATATCTGCATTATGATAGATGGTTTAAACTAACTCTCACCCAGGAATCTTACATTGCATCGCACCAGCATCATTCCACATAATCTTGTCCTCACGACAAGGCAGGAAAACAAGAAGAACAGGAGGAACTGAATGTTTAGTGAGTATGATGTAGTGTGGGAGGGAGGGCAGTATTCAGCTGGATAATTTCTCTCCATCAGAGCGACGCTGTGACTGACTCCCATCTGTCTAATACTTCAAGTGGAACATTGTGGGCGGTGTTCCAACCACGTACATAAAGCAAGAAGAGAATGGGGCGTTTCACAAGCTAAATTTGCATCCCAGATAATAAAATCCTTTATTAACATAAATTGGAAGTGTCCATCAAATGTTTTTCAGGGAAATGACTGAATGCAAATGGTTTAAAAAATTCATATGGAACATTATGGTATCATTTTTTCTCACTGCTTTTAACACGGCTCATTTAGTACTTCCAAAGTAAATGGGCAAAAAGAGGCAGCATAGGTGGAAATATAATCCATCATGTGCTTCAAAAAGACCCTTTCTTCACACATTTAAGTAAATGACTTTAATAACATTCATATGGACTCACACTTGGACTTAGTACTTACTTTTCTTAAAATGTCTTATTACTGGTAACTGACTGAAAACACTCAGCTCCTTGTGTAAACATTTCTGTTTTGCTTTAAAACACATACTTGCCAAAAAAAAAAAAAGATTTACCTTGCTAAAAGAATAAACAACTGCACACACAAATAGTCTGAAGCAGCTGAAAGTTTGGTTTAACCGCATGGAGAATGGGACATAAACATGCACATGCTCTTTGTCATGAACTTCACTGCACAACCATTTTGGTTCTCACACCGAGTCCGTTACGGCACAAGGAAATGAAGCATTCCATAAGGACATTTTCCGCATCAAACAGCTTCATTTTAGCCGATTTTTAATGTTCTGCAGAGACACAGGCATGTAAACAGTCTTCTGTGGTGGAGCATTTATACTGACAATGATGAGACGGAGAGCATTGAGCTTTAGACATGACATCAGCACATGTGTATGGTCTCCCTTATATGCAGGTAACCCGATACAAGGATGCTTTTGTGTCAACTCCACCTTAAAGGTGCAACATAAAAGAAAATAAAAGGTCAATAACAAAACAAAATTACTAAAAACTGCATTTCTTTTAGTTTCTTATCACTTTACTAAAATTCGTTTTTTTATTCACCAAGAATAATTCATTTATATCTACTTGAAGTGGCTCCACATACATGGCAGCTGATGTATTTGTGCCACCATTTTTACTTTGTCGTCTCAGCTTAGACAAACAACTGTGTGTGTGAAATGAGAACCATCCGAGCTTTAAAAATCCAGACTTTGGTAAGATGTTGGAGCACTATTTGGCATAAGTAATGCCTTAAAAGACACATACAAAGTAAACCTACGTAGTTTTGTTGTGGTTACCACAAGTGCAGTCATTACTGTGTCTGAGACAACTGGATCCATTCGCAGATGAAAACACGTTTATTATGTCTTTAAGAATTTTGGACCCTGGCAGCTACCATACATTCACAACCGTGGTTGGCGTTTTAAACATATGTTTATCGACAGATGTCAGCAAGTCAAACACTATACCTTTAATATGTTTCCCCGTCCGACGCATACTTTTTGCAGTCAAATATGTAAAAGATGCCTTTGTGTGAAGGTTAAATGTGAACAAGCGTTAGTCACATTGCTTTAAAGAAAAACCAAGAAAGCAAAGCTCACAACTTTATTTATAGTAAAAATACTTTAGATACATACAACCTGTACATAAACCGTTTCAAACTCAAAAATGTCTCCCAAAGGGAAAAAAAATAAATGAAAAAAATTAGATACAAGGCAATAATCATGAGAAAAATCATTATGTTTGCACTGTACTCAGAGTGTGCATGTGCCAGGGATTTCTTTTTCACAATGACAAATCTTAAACTTTCCAGCAGACACAAAATTGAAAGCTTTTTGCTGAATTCGATCAGTTTTATACTCATGTTGTGAAAATCCAGATTTATTCTATGCTATCATATCAACCCCGTAATGAATGAGTCAATTTGACAAATTAACGCATTTAAACATAACTAAGCTGATGAATGGTGAATGAACCGGATCAGTGCTGTTATCACAAAAACTTGCTTCTTTTTTTATCTTGTTGACTTCTTTAAAATAAAAAACAAAAAAAGTAACCAAATTCCTTGTATGATCGCGGGGATAACAGTGAAATGTAGGAACCTCTTTCTGGTTGTTCTGACATTTATTATGATGACAGTTTTGTTACAGAGTCCACTCCAGTTAAGAGCACCAAGCTGATCCAGTTTTTTCTATTTACATGCTGAAATCAGGAGCGGATGCAAGCAAATGCTTCAATGTGACCTTTTGGAGAAAATTCATGGGGAAAGTAAAACCTGAGGGTGGGCTTTGAAACTTTATGAACCACTGGTAACAAGTTTGTGCATTATATTAGCTGCCTAATTGGATAAATCTGTACTTTTTGGTGAATATTTGGCACAGCCTTGCCAAGTACAAGTTTGTGAGAGCACTGAACCCTCAGCCGCACCATTTCAGACCCTGAGCCCTGCAATGTGAGCCACTTCTCCAACAAAAACTCAATTTTTGCCAAACTGAAACTTATAAATGAGGGAATTAATATCAAATGAAGAAGCTCATTAAAGAGCTATTGCGATTTATAAAACTTTTCTTTCGCCACATCTACACACTGATCATTTCACTCAAGTCAAAAATCTTTTCATAAAATTATAATATACAATCATTTTTGTCCAAGACTAAGCCAAAATGTGTGCATTGCTTTGTTTTTTTACCCCACTTGATGTCTGCTACCCTGTTCTTTCTTACTTTCATCAGTAAGTGTTCAGTCACCTACTGTTTCAAACTGGCAGTGCTCCAAGTTATCTTCCACATTATCTGCTGATTTTATCCTCTTTCCGTTGCCGCTTTTCTGCGGCTCAAATGTCTGTGAGGCAAAAGTCCTGACATGTCTGGATCTTCAGTCTTAGATGCTGATGGCCCCTCCCCTCATTCGTTCAGGGATAAGATGATGTCATCTTCAAGGTCAGAGTTGTCCGAGCTGTCTGTTAGTGCGACAGACAAATAAAAATTTAGAAATGTGGGAATATGGCTTTTCTGCTGAGTAGGTCAGTGGGTAAGGAGTCAAAGTGCCAAAGTAGCAAAAACAAAGACAGCTTAGCAGCTCTGCTTCCAGTTTTTTTTTCACCTGGTATTTTTTTTTTTTTTCAGTCAATTTCTGGAATAAACTGAAGCAGCGGTTTAATAAAAATCACTGAGGACATTTTCCTAAACTGAACAAACAAGCATGAATACATGGTAAAAAATGTGCATGCCATGATGATGAGGGAGGAAAAAAATTTGAATTAGAGAGGTATACCATAGACAGGTCGCGAGTCGAGACAAAAAACAACTTAAACACACAATCAAACAGATTCTCCCTGGAGGGAACAGATGCATACATGGAGGAAAAATGCAAACTCCATACAAACAGGTTTGAACCAGAAACCTTTCTGCTGTGGGGCAACAATGCTAACAAAACCACCTGTATGAAAGGTTTTAAACCATTTATGATTTTTTTATTGCATGAATATCCAGTAATATTGAACATCATAAATGGCCAGTATTACCAGTTCATTTGTTGGGGACATTATGGTGATATGTTTAAATAGGAGCAATGACAGTCTGGTTCCTTAAGGCCTCTATGCATCGGAACCGATGAGAAAAAGTGACGTGAAATTATAAATAATTTTGAGGTTAAATAAGGATTATTTTGTCTATTCATAACAACTGTGATACAAAATTGTAAATAAATTTGGAAGATTCTCAAACAGACTCGCAAGGTAACAAAAACAAACATGGACTCCACAACCAAGTTGTAATAAAAGAAAAAAAGAGTGTATTGGGTGCAACTGATTCTAGAAAAATAGAGGAGAATTTGGGGACTTTAAAGGAACCATCCCTGATTTTAGTTTAATCTCAGGTATAGCTCCTTTAGTTTTTTAGTCCAGGAGCTGCAGCTGTAAGATGTCCGTTGGACAGTTTGAGGATCTGCTTCACACATTGTCTTTGGAACATGTAACTTATTTTTTTTTCGCTAGCACAACAAGCCCGAGTGCTGCAACACAGACAATATGATGCTCGTTCACGGTGACATAAATTCTGTAGGAAGTAGCAACAAAGCAAAAGTCACATGGCTTGTGACTAGCCGTTTATGCTGTCAACATGCCTTCTCTGATTGGTTCATTTGGTTTTTGTCCGATAAAACTACTAGATTAAAAGTAAAAAATGACTCATTTTAAAAGCCAGTGAACATCCTTCATTACTCACCATTGTCACCATCCAGATCAACATCATCATTATCAGAGTCATCCTCATCGTCGTCATCGTCGTCGTCATCATCCCCAACATCAGCATCGTCTTCAAGAAGACGTGCAACCTCTTCATCAGAAGGAGAGAATTCATCATTCCCATCATCCTCATCTTCATCATCCTCGTCCTCTCCACCATTCTCATTCTCCAGCTCAGCGATAAGAGGATCTGTATCAACATCATCATCAGAATCGTCGTCATCCTCATCATCTTCCTCCTGTTCATCATCTTCCTGCAACACAGAAAACAAAAAAATGAGTCATATTAGTTCATTGTGAACATATAAAAAAGAGAAACAGTCAATTTTTTTTTTTTTATTAAAGGGAACAAAGTTAGAACCTGATCCTCCTCATCTTCCTCCTCTTCCTCTGCAAGTCTCTGTCGGCCAACTTCGTAAAGTCGGCACACAGTGTCCGTGTTGACAGAGTCTTGATTCTAAGGGACAGATAAAGCACTTTCATGAATTTTAAGATACCTTTTTGTGTCTTATGTAAGGAAAGCAACAACCATGTACCTCAATCACAGCTAGGTAGCAGTCTTTTGTATCTGTGCAAAGGTCAAAAATATTCCTCTTGACATCAATTGTTGCTGCGAAACGAGGAAAAAAAACACGTGTCAGACGATTTCTGGTCATTTAATTCTAGTTAGAAAATTATACAAAAAATATGAGGAAAAAAATCACTTTGGTAAAAACATAAATGAGCAGAAAGTTGGAAGCTGTACCAATTGGTTTATAATCTGTGGCATTGAAGGTCCTGAACGATGAACCAAATGGACTTTTCATCTGCATATCCATCATGTCGTCTTCATCATCAGCTTGCAGCATTGCTACAAAAACAAAGAGCCACATAGAGACAAAGTGAGTACATCATAACTGAGCACAGCAGGCTAGTTAGCTGCAGTTCTGGCTTCTGAGTGGCTGAAACAGTCGTGCGGGCAGCTCCACTACTCCATGGCCATGGCTCTTTCTGTGAGGTGCCGTGAACAAGCTGGTTTTTTTCTGTTGCCAATTCAACATGGAGCCTACTGCCCATATGGCTCTGACTGACTCTGTGGCATCGAGTGCGCACACACACACCTTCCTCGACAGGCTCTGTTCACACCTCTCTCCAAATATGCACATGCTCACTTTGCTTCATAATTACCAGCCTTTCATTCAAACACACCTTTCACACACTTGAATTGACTGCAAATTGAGTTGTAGGCTTGATGCCAAATGTGCTGCATTCCCTCGTCATTGCAATGATTGTGGATTTACCTCCGTAGATGACAGTGCCACTGTTGTTGAACACTATCCTGCACTGGTCCAGAGCGGGAACAGTGTGGAGGAGATGGAAGGTGCGGAGATCCCACTGAAGCACACAGTTAAGATCCAATGCAGTTTTTGCTGTTTGTATTTGCTGTATATGTGACAAGTTTATCGACGTTAAACAATGATTTATCATCAGATTTTTTTTAATCTGATTAGTAAAAGTATCACCCTTTTCTTTTGCTATTAATTTAAACACTTAAAAGACACATTACGTAACTTTCTGATCTTAAAATTCCACAGTCAGGACTTGCTCAATGACACAATGACATCCTTCGTGTATATATGAAGCTGCTAAACAGGAGCAGCGTCACAAGGCTGAGAAGCTGCATCATACAACTTTTTCTTCCGGGACGCTGCATGACGTTGCAGAAGAGTTTGGCTTTATGCTATAAAAAAAAAAAAAAAAAAAAAAAAGCACTGGCTGTTTTTAACACGCAATGTCGCTGATTCAGCAAAGAAATGCAAGAAGATTAAAAGCGAGAAAGGGACAAAACAAGTCATTGTTAGATTGTCTTTTGCTGGCTGGAGAGTGCTAACAGGTCATGTAGGATGCAAGATGGAGGCGTTGCTGGGAAAATGGCAAAGGTTCTGTAGTGTGTCTTTAAGATCCAATAAAAATACACACATGCAGATTTTTTTTTTTTTGGGAAAAATGCTATAAATGAATTTTTGTGAGGAACAAAACACAACTGTGCCTTATTCTGTCAGTTAATCTGTGTCTCATCATGGATAAAAATCATATAAAACTTTGCTGTAAATCACTGATTTCTGAAGGATACGATTTCTGTATTTATAATGACTTCCAGGCCACTGGGATGAAACACGCCGCTGATGTTCATGTTGAATTTGTCAAACTTGTGAATGGCCTGGGCTGTGCGCACATCCCACAGCACGCCGTCATTCAGGACAAGGTCATCTGTTGGGTTGAAGGTGGCGCAGTTCCTCTTGTAGTTGTTAGCCAAGTCTGGGTTGTTGAGGGTCAGAGTTACCTGACCTGTCTGGATGTCATAAATCTAGGGAGAGAAAAAGAAAGCAAACAGAGAGAATATTCACCATTCTACTGCATGCTTTTCAGCATTTTGATATGTCATGCTTAAAAAAAAAAAAGTGCTGCTGTACGCACACGTGCTACATGTTCCTTAGTCCCAATGACACGGTCTTGTGAGAGCTTACTGAATTCCACATAATGGTCTCCCAGAAAGGAATGCCTGAAGACAACAATAGCAATATTTCAACATTTACTCTAAAACAAGGAACTGGTAGGAAAATAAAAGCAAAGCACTTTAAATCGTGTAACAGCTTGAAAACACTGTAGATTCCAAGAATTTCATTATTAAAGTTGAACTGTTTGCATGAATGACTGCAAGTGCATGTGTTACATGGACTGAAAACTGCAGCCCTGAGGCTGTTCGTGTGCATAATTGAACAGCGTGGCATCTCCTTTTGTCAGATCCTCTTAAGAAAATATAACTGCTGCACTATTGACCATCTGAACAGATCGAAGAGGATCGCAGACATGCAAACAAACTGTGATGATCTCCATTGAATTAAGTTTTTATTAAAAAGATTTTTTGTTTTACTTTTAAAGCAAAGTATTTTTATGTAACCGGTAACAACATGAGTTCAGGGTTTTGTGGAAGCATCACTCACTTCATGATGAACACTGATTTCATGCCCCACAGTGCAGACAAAGGGTAACTCCAAGAGGCTGACGTTAAGAGCAGAGAACCATCCTAAAAATATAAAATATGACAGTCAGAGATCCATGATAGATATGTAAAATCACAATTCAATATGTAACAACTTGACTTGTTAATGTTTTCAGTTTTCATAAAATTGTGACAAAATTTACGTTTACTTTTCCACCTACATTAAGATACTCAGAATCTGCCTTCATGTAAATACGTTTCATTTCAAAAGAAATAAGTCGCCTTATTAAGTAATAATAATCATAATAATAATAATATTCTTTTATTTACCAAAGATTAAAAGTCATTTCATCACTGTTGAAAGATGAACACTGAGCAAAACTTATTGGCTAGTCGCTACGGTTACATAATTTTTTAAAAATCAGAATTAATTATTCCATATGAAATAATTCCAAATTAAAGTATTCTCTTTAGAGTTGACATGAAACTAGTAATAGAGAATTGAGGTTTACATGGAAAACACATTTATTTTCCTTTACTTGCTTCCGCTTTAGATTAGGGGGTTGGGGAGGGTTCTGACTGGACATGGGACGGACGTGATATCCTTTTGTACACCAGAAATAAACAAACTCCACTTCCTGTTTCCTTTTGGTAATACCATAGAAGGACACATAATAAATACAATTTTCACTTCAATTTTGATTTTTAAGTAGGAAGTACCAGCCCGACTCAAGTGTACTACCTCACTTCATTTTTTTTTTTTTTTTTTTTTTTTTTTTTTTTTTTTCGCAGGAAGATAGAAGGAACAGATAGAGTACCAGAGACAGGAGGCAGAAGGCGGCTTGGAATATGTGCATCATTGCGTCAGGACAAGGTAACGAGAACGTGCAGAACGACCAGAATGGAATGAACGTTTACAAGACAGAGAAATTAATCAATTCGGATTTAAAATGGAAATAAACCTGCCACTCACATAAATTTAATCCTGAATTGTCATTTTCATCTGGAATTAGGCGTTTACATGGTCATTTTTCATCTCTTTAAAACAGATCTAACTTTTATTCAGAATTATTAAGGAATTAAAAGTCCCATGTAAACATAGCCATTGTGATAAAATTGTACCATTAATGAAACATTTGTTACTAAGAAGATGAATGGTGTACTAAGCTGCACAGCAACAATAACAAAAAGTACAGTATAATCTGCAACGCTTCCTCTACTGACCCGTGAAGGCTCCAAGTGAGTGATTGCTGAACTGTGGCAGCTATAGCTGGCTTCCTCCTGGCCTGTAAACACATTGTAGAGCTTTAGCTGCCCCGTACATGTCCCAAGCATCAGAAACCTTTCACGAGCTGAGAAGGCACAACACATGAATCCGCTCTCATCCTCATCTGCTTCCCTGAACACAGAAATGGGACGGAACCTGGGCAAAAAGAAAATAAAGAATGTAAAGAAATGGCTGCAGAGGCTAATTGGGAAGCAAATATGACTGGCGAGAAGCAGCCTACCTGCTGAAAATGAGGTGTCTGTCAAAGCACCCCCCATCTACACCTCCATATTTTGGATATATGACTCTCCGTGTGTGTCGAGATGTAAAATTGATGGGTGCCTGGCGTCTTTGTTTGGGCTCAGGACATTGATGAGGAGTGAAAAGAGAGAAAGGTGGGCAGGTTGCAACGGGGTTTTTACAGCGCGCATGCTGTTCCCTCAGGTACTCTGTGATAATGCTGTCTAATGCCGGCGGCGAAGGCAAGTGTCTGTCAAACTGCTTTTTCATGGCTGGGCTTTGGCTGAAGGCCCCGTGGTCAGATTTCTGTCGAAGCACTCTGGTTTTCTTGCAGCTCACTGTACCACACGCTGTTTGCCTTTCACGAGTGAAAACTATGCGTCCAATCAGTGGAGAGCCACTGTTACAATGAGGGACAGACGTTGATGGGAAAGCATTAGGAGGAGGCCCAGCCGGTTGTGAGGTGGAAGGGCGAGTTTGTGGATGGCTGGACGAGGGGGTGGATGAATGAGCGGGATGGTTTGCAAGTCTTGACCCAACACCGTTGGCCAGCCGTGGGGTGCGGGGCAGTGTAGCAACAGGAGACGCAGGTGGGGGCGGAGCGACAGGAGGGAAAGTAGAAGTTGAATGTGTAGAATGTGACAGACAAGCCATAGGGAGATCTGCCTCTTTGGTCAGAGTGGTTGCTGTGTCATGAAGACCTTTGGCCACGAGGTGGTTTCTAATAAGCAGCAGCAGCTCCTTCTCAGGGAAGGTGATCCTGGACTGAGCGACCACGCTGGCCCTTTGCAGCCAGGCCAGAGACACATCTGTACCAATCAGCAATGGTTTTCCCGAGATCCGTTCGATCAACTCAGCTGCAAACTTACAGAACTTGACATGTTCGCTGCGTTTGTCCTGGAGCACGGGCTCCTTCATGAGCTGCTGTATGTGTCCGCTGCTGAACAAAGGCAGCTTGCTGATGATCTGTCTGACGGTGCTGGAGCGGGACAGACCCACCAGAGCTTTACAGGCCAGGGCTCGGATCTGATCGGCATCTGTAATGGGCATCTTCACAGTCAGAAGGGAGAGTAGCACCTAGAACCGGAAACAGGAAGGAAGTTTAATATTTTCACTTACAAATTAGATTTAGTATTGCTACCATATGAGCATGAATGATATGATATGAATTGGACAAGATAATGCTGAAGGCTTGCAGAGTTCATTTTAGTCAATTTAGTAACATTTACCAACCACTATAGACAGACAAATCTCTGAAAATGTGGGCCACTAGCAAAAATTTAGACTCCCTGAAAAATATCTTTTAAAAAAAGTTTAAAAAAGTGAACAAAATACAAAAAGAAAAAAAATCACAGGGGGTTTGATGTGTTAACTCTACCTTGATGCCATTATTGGACTGCACTACGTTCCACATCTTGGTGAGTACGCTCTCGCTGGCCTTGGTCTGCTGCGGCAGGCGGCGACGGGGGGTGCCTGCAATGAACTTGCCAATACTGGACATTCGTTTGTCTGGTGCACAAACGCAGTTGATGACGACCTGCAAAGCAGACTTCTGAATCTCAGCGTCGTTCACAAACACCTCTCCCTCGGCCACTGCCAGGACTATACTCATGCCTGAAGAGTGGAGCAAAAAAAAAAAAAAGCAGGCAAATTAAAAATTAAATCACTTCTCAGCTGGACCAGAAACAGGCTTAAAATTTTAATCTGAATCTGCTGCATTCATTGAAAAAATATATAATTTTGATTGCACTGTGCTACACACAAGTACATGAAGAAAAACTAACTCTACAATAATCCGGCATCGCCTACCAACAGTGGAAACGGTAGATCCTCCCTCATCAAGCACAGCAACAGCCTCAGACAACAACAGCTGGGTTTTTGGAACAACTGTGAGGATACTAAGTATGTCAAGGGCATAACGGACTGTGTCGCTCCTGCAGAAACAGAAAACAGGCATCATTCCTTCACAGTTCTACTCAGTTCTTAACATGTAGAGTTTTTCACTGTGAAACCATCTAAAGGAAAAAAAAAAAAAAGAGAGAGGGCATAAGACTATTTAGAAAAACGGTGCCTTATCAATACCTTCCATAGTAAGTCCTCCAGTCACAAGCTATAGAGATGAGCTGCAGGAGTAGCTGGACACAGGACAGTTTGTGAAAAACCTCTGCTGGTTCCCAGTAGAGTCGAAGTGGACCATACTCAATCAGAAACTCCATCATTTCCACCACCTGCTCACGGCTATAGCTGACCGCCTGCAGGGTGAGACGACAACACAAACAGAAGCACAAGCTCACAAACTTCAGAACAACTCAAGCACCAACTGAGCAACTAGAAAACATAAAATTAAATTTGTTCTGATTGTTTCCGGTAATGTCCATTTCATTTATCCTTTGTTCTCTGTGTACCTTGTAATATGGCTGTGAGTGAATGGGGGCGCCTCCTTCTGTGCGCTGCAGAGATTGTTTCACCTGCTCCACCTTGATTGCCAGATGGGCCTCAAAGTACCTTCGCAGGGCCATGCAGGTGTGCTTGGCTGTCTGCCTGCTGGAGAAAATCTCATCATCACTCAGCAGCGCTCCTTGATCCTCAGGGTTCAAAATCTCCAAAGTGCTAATCTGAAAAAAAAAATTAGTTCATATCAAAGATTAATGCACCAAGTGCCTTTTATGTTTGGATTTGACAGAGTACTGAGTGCTCAGTTGTTTTTTTTTTTCCCAGTATTTCCTGAGTGATACAGATGGTTACATTTACATAGCCACCCAGAGGAGAGCTAGTTCGTCTTACCAGGTTGACGAGCCGTCGGAGCCCGTCCTGCTTGTCGAAAAGCTCCAAGACAGCACGGAAGGAGAAGGAGATGGAGAAGAACATGGTAGCGTGGCAGCAGCCGGACGCATGGGAGCACTCCAACAGCCACAGTGTGTAACCAACCACATCTGACAGCACAGAGTGTGGCAACATGCATACCTAGACAGGAGAACGCACAACCTTGAACACAGTAGTGAACTGCTCCCAGACATGTGATGCAAGTAACATTTAAAAGTACAACTGCTGACCAAATATCTCAACATTACCAAAATAAGTAACCAAGGTAATTAGACAAATGTTATTTGTTTCACTAAGACTTCACACAACCCACCAAAAAATCAGAAAAAGAAGGTATTTAAAATGATTTTCTGCAAAGTCTTATGTAAAAGTACATATTTAATCACTACTCATATAAATCACATGAAGCTGCCAATAAAAAAAATCTACAATGCAAAACTTAAGCAATATATCTCATTTTTATATGTGTGCTTTAACTTTTTTGTACCCTTTCCATGGCATCTTGGTTATAGGCTAGGTAATAGAGGCACAGCGACACTCCAGTAGCAGCCATTGAAGGCCTCGGGATCTCCAGCAACTTCTGAACTCCTCCATGAGCAACAAACTCTGCAGCAAACTTCTTATGCAGCAGCAGTGATGCCAGATACTGTGAGGGAGTAAAGACACAAAGCTTAGGGATATGTTGCCGTTTCTCAGCATCGCATAGGGTCAAATGCAGGAGTGAGTATTTACCTTCAGAGCCTCAAAGGTGAGCTGCACATCATTGGTCTGCTTTAGATCCATATAATGCATGAGTAGCTCGCGAGCTCCCATCTGCATAAACACTGCTAGAAGCTATAAAATACAAATACATAAATTCTGTTAATTTGTTTTCTTCTAAAATCACAATCAGAATCACTTTATTGACCATGTTTGTCCAAACAAACAATAAATGTTATTCCGGTGGCAAGATGCTCTCAATTGTCCTTCCATTTAAAATAAACAAAGAATAAGCAAAAAAAAAAAGAGGAGAGAAAGAGTTAGATGTGTAAACACAAATAAAGTAGAAATCAAAGATGCCTAGATGCTAGAATTTCTTTTTCCAAGATCCAATAAAAAGCTTGTTCATCCTTTCAAGATTTCTTTAAACTGCACAAGATATCCTTTAAAACTAGCTTGCAGAGAACACTTTCATTTCTGTTGTGGGAGCCCTCATAATCTTCATCATGGAAGGCTGGCATCTGCTGGTAGGTTTGCAGTAAGACATGGCAAAGCTAACCACCAGTACAAAGTTACACGTGCAGTTTCTACTTTAAGAGGCGACACCATTCAAGCCTTAAGTGTGAATGTCAGACAATAAAAATAAACAGCTGCAGACTCATTTGTGTTCATCATCTAGTGATTCAGTCTGTGCAGTTTCATAATCTGAACAGGCTGATGAATGTGGACTAACCTCCTGATATTCCCCAAGAGGTGTGAGATACTGCAGGATGAGCCTCTGTTCAATCTCTGGGGTTAAAGGGTACAGATGATAGTTGTTGCCAATCACCCAGGGACTCATTTCTGACCAGCTGCTGTTGGAAAGTTCACTGAAGTTCCTCTCTGGCTCTGACAAAGAGAAATTCAGCTTTTGTTTGGACGTCCTGGCGATCTCCCTCTCGACCCTCCTTCTTAGGTAACTGCTACCATCAGACATGCCCGGGTGTATCAGAGAACCTGGAGCAGACATGGGCTTCATCATGGTTTTAACAGCTGAGTTGGCCCGGCTGCTCGTCTTGTGAGGGGAGTTGAGACGGAACGAAAGCTCGTTTTCGGGCTCCATGGACGAGAAGGGAATTTCACCACCTTCTTCAGGGCCTATGTCCTCTTTTTCAGCTCCATTTCTGCCTGGTGTGAAGGACTTCTCTTCGAAGCCTCCATCAACAGCTTCCTCATCTAAAGGTAGCAAAGGCTCACTCAGAGTCTTCCTTGGGCTGGGTCGTTTGATTTCCCTTTTGCTCTCAGCATCCTTATCCTGAAGCTCACGAAGTCGATGTAGCATCAAAGGCACCTGTCAAGGTAAAGGATGACAAATAAATGAACAGGACCGCCGTTGCCTCCCACCACCTACTGCTCATAATCAAACTGCAAACACAACATTGCTGTTGGTTGTTGTAACACCTTTAGCACTATAAACTTAAGATTCATACGTCTTGATATGAGAGAATAGAGAAATCCCTACTGACCAAAATGGAGTTCTCCTCTCTGTAGTTGGCAGCAATATCCTGGTTCTCCATGGCACCTGCCAACAAGCCTGTGGCATAGATTCTGAGAGGCTGTTCAGCCTCTTGAGCCCACTTAAACAATCTTTCAACGATACCCTCCTGAGAAAAGCAAATGCAGAAGCAATAAAAAAAATATATATATAAACAAAAGTAGAGAAACAGGGGTAAAGAAAACGAAAACGCTCAGTAAATTTAATCAGATAATTTGATACTTTGCAGGGTACTTTAATGTGAGTTTCTCACTCACAAAAATATTGCATGACATTTCTTGTCATTTTTTGTGGAAGTTGTTATACTGTAAATTGTTTCTATGAACCAGTGTTGTCAACTCCGCAGTAAGAAAAGCCGCTATTGACTGTCCGAAAATTTGCTAGAGATCGCTAAATGACATCATCATCTAATTTTCCTAATCATACCGGTACATATAGTTGTAACAGATGATGCTGGACAGAAAAGCTAAACTGACAAAATGACACTCTTGATATGGTTAGAACATAAACCCTGATATCAGTATTTTTTGTTTTTTAGTTTAGATTTTATTTGGTGTTTGGTTTTTAATAAGCAATCTACAACATGTTACAGGACTTAAAGCTTTTTAATGTTTTTGTTCACACTTAACGTCAGTCCACGTCAATATCTAATGGTAATCCAGGGCAGGATTAGCCAGTATCGGCTTCCTGCAGGAGGATCGAGCCTTTTCTGAATGCTTTCAAATGCGAGAAGCACATGCGGAGCACCACTGCTCATAATGAACATGTTTGTCGTTAGTCGCTTTTTGGAAAAATCTGCTGGAAGGGTCTGAAAACTTGCCAAATATGATGACAAATTCCCTGAGATGTTAACACTGCTATGAACTTTTTTTTCCACTGTATACCTGTTAATCACTACAATCAGCAGAGGCTACCCAGAAGATACCTACCATTTACAAAACTGAAAATGCTAATACTCATATCAACTATGGACTAGAAAAAGTAACACATTTTCTTTCCTGAAACTGTACAGTGATAGTGCCCTTTCATGTGGCCACCAGAGGGGGGAAATTAACAACCATCCCCCCCCTCTGTTTACTGCTTATCTGTCGACATTCATGTGTTTTAGAGAGTTAAAGAGTAACTAGCTTGCTGGCTGGCTGGACTCTGATCACACAAACAACAAAGGTACTTTTAGACAAGTGATGAGCTTTCATAATGGATATCAATATTAGGGGATTACTTTGACAGTCAGGGCCGCAGACTTCATGAAAAAAACCTTTTGACCTTTGTTTGCTGAGAAACAAAAACCACCTGTGTATTAACCTCTTCTTCAGGTGCATCCATTATTTTCAATGACTATTAGTACAAAGTACAGTGGAGAGCTAGTGAAGTTACATAATATCAGTTATACAACTTTAAAAAAAAAGAGTTTGGAAAACTAAATAAAAAATTGGAGTGAACATACTTTTTCTTGAAAGACCACAGCAGTCTCCAATCCAGGCATGATGTTCTGCAGAAGGCGACAAGCTGCTGCATTCAGAGAAAACTCTCTGCTGGTCATCACATAGCTGTTCACTAACTACAGAGGAAAGAACAAATCTTTTTAACTGTCATCTGGATAACATGTTGGCACATGTTATTCATCTTGGAGTTAACAGTATGAAATCCATACAGCTATTCTTACTGTATTCATGAAGTCATCATTCTTGAACAGGATCTTCAGAAGGTGGCCTAACACGCATTCTGGATCAGCTCTCCCTGGAGGGCAAGAAAAAGAAGAAGTGAAAAACGTGTGCATCATTTAAACCAGTGGTACACTTGTAAATATGTAATATGTTGTTCATTTTCCATACCAGGATGTCGATCATCAAAAGGGTCAGGGTCGGCTTTATGGTACTCCTCCGTCTCCTTCTCAACTAGCTCAGAGATTCTGAAAGTTATCATACATCAACAAATTTAACCCTCTATAAGCCATGTTCAACATACCCTCACTAGATTACAACACATCCTCATAAGTAACAGGTTCAGCTACTTACTTTGTGAGGATGTTAACTAGCTCCTGTGTGCTGCCTTGTTGCTCTCTCTCCCACTGCTCCAGCAGACCAGTCAGCTCTGCCTTTGAGTCCACACTGGCAGATGCTGATGCCATAGCGCAGCCTGTCAATATCACATATAATAATTAAATCAATTACACTGCTATTGTATTCTTTACTTTTAGTTCACCATGCAACTATAAATAAAGATGATTTTCATCTCAAATGAGCTTATCTTTGTTTGCTTGAATATCTAGAAAGACATGTTTAATGCTAAATTCCATTCTCGATGATGACAAAAACCTCCTCCACAGAGTCAGGATTTTAGGAGTGAAAAAATGGAGCGCCCTGCCGTATGTTCACACAATAAACTCATTAGTTTGGGAAAAGTGTGCAAGTGTGGAGTTGGTGGTTGATTTTCCCAATTCCTGGCTGAAGAATGAGAAGCCATCCCACAGCCAAAGTAAGTAGGCTGGTGACCTGAATAAAAAGGAAGTGCTAAGCTGTTATGGCAACACATGGATCTTCATGTGGATCTTTCACATATTTCTGAAGTCATTGACACAGTAAAATAAATAACGTGCAAAAATAACTAACGTGTTGTTGTTTTTTGTTCCTCATTACTGTGGGACAGTACAATCATCCAGTTGACCAAGACTCTCCAAAGCAAACTGATGGTGACTTCCAGTTGTTCCTGGAACTCATTTTCTAAAGAAATTTTAGCCAAAAACAACAAAGTGATATCCTAAGTTACAAAAGAACTGGATTTCCAGATTTAAAGATGGCTGCTCCCCGTAACACCTGTAGCCTATTGTTGTCTTTATAAAAAAAAAAATTACATTATATTTTGAACCCACAAAGTTACTAGCATAAACAGCTACAAGTTATTGACAATTACAGTGCAAAAATTGCATCAATATGTGTGATTTATTAATCATTTCCAAAACGGCCTGTGTTCTCATGGTGCACATTTTTCAGAGTTTGGTTCATTTGGCAATTGCAGATGCTTATAATTTAGCTTTTGGAAATGTTTAATGTCACGTCTACTACCTGGTTATGATGTCACATACTCTTGATCACTTGGAACTAAGAAACAACTGGAATACACCATAAGTCCCAACATGATAATATTGCAGGGGATTATTGCACATTGTTTTAGGGGCACTACCTACAACTTTAACTGTGTTACTCATTACATACATATTCAATTCTTACGGGCTTAACCTTATAATTATTCATAAGCTGACTAATCAGTACACCAATGGATATTAAAGAAGAGAAATAATCAACTTCTTTTTTTTTCTTTTTCTTTTTTTACTTTTTTGGTAAATTTAATTTAATAGCTTTTCCATAAAATAAAAACTAGGAGGCAGTTTGGATTAAAAGGATAACATTATAAAAAAGAAAAAAAATAATGCAGATGAGTTATTACATTCTACAGGTTGAAAAGAACAAAGAGCTTTCTCTGATAATATACTTCTTATTATGATGGTTAACAAAACAGGAAGAAAGATGTCAAGAACCAGCTTGAAAACCCCAGATTTAGTTTAAAATGGTAGCACAGTCACATTATTACCACCAGAAACATTTATACAATGCTCTGACTGCTGTATTTTTCGTGGCCCCTTAAGATCTCCAAAGTCAGAGGACTTTTTTTCTTTTTTCTGTCAGCTTCTTTTTTTTTTATATAAAAGCAGCTCCCACCCTTCTAAAACTGAACTTGAAAAAAACTTTACAATTTGAACAAGCTTATAATTATGACTGGCTCAGTTTTGTTTTCTCTTCTTCTGGTCTTCCTGCAATTGTGGGACCTAAATTTAAACACAGAGCATAAGTAACTGCTTTTTTCATTCTCCATGCCGTTGCAGCAAAACCAACTTTTCTATCTCTCTCCAGGAGTTTTTGCTATTTCCTGTATATTCTCTCTGCCTACACATTTTTGTAAGTAATTTCGGTTTATAAGCCACAAGTTCCACCATTTACTGCATTTCAGTGTTCATATCCTGCATCTAGGCCAGGGGTCTCCAACTCCTGTCCTTGTATGCTACCCGCTTGATTCAAATGAGAAGGTTCTTGAGCAACTTGCTGTCATCTCCTTCACCTGCCTGGTAATGAGCCATTGATTTGGGTCAGATGTGTCACAGCGGGGAAACACTGAAACCTGCAGGATGGTAGTTAAAAAGTTGGAGACCCCTGGTTTAGGCTCTCCTCTAATCCACACAGAAAGAAAGACATAACAGACTTGATCAATTAACTCAATAAAATTGCCAATATTGTAATGGCACAAAGCTAATTACAAGAGTTTCTTTACTTTAGTAACCACTTTTTTCCTTTTTAAAGATTTGTCAGTGATCTCAACAAACTGACTCATCAAAACATCCGTTTTCCTATTGGTACACAAGGCGAATGTCCCTCCTGGGCATGAAATAAGAATACTTCCTTGTCCGTGTCAAAAGTCAATATTTTATGATCTCAGAAAGTTATCATCGTACTGATATGATGTATTAGATAGTTATTACAACACGCTGTAGCGCACTAATATTTACAAGAAATAAACTTAAATGATTGAAAATAACTAAACAGAGGTTTGTGTAAAAAAAAAAAACAAAAAAAAAACAACAGATACAAATAAAAGTTATATCACAAGATAGCAACACAGGCAAAAGATCAGGGGGAAAAAAAGAGAAGCTGATGCGCTTCACAGCTTTGGGCACGCAGCTAAGCGTGCAGCTGCGCAGTCCTCGGGGAGCACAACTGTCAAAAGTTGTTGCGTACATTAGGTTGCTTCTTAAAATGGTCTCTTTTTTAGGTCTGTATGATGGTAACTGGCAAATAATATGTTAACATTCTTTTTAGAGTTATTCCAAACATCAACATGAAAATATTGGTTTTAAACAACTCCACCATGCAGCTGTACTTGTTCAGTGGCGCTGCCTGTTGCAATGTTTGGCTGAACAAGGAAGCTAATCAACCTAGCTCGCTAGCAACATTCTTCTAATCGCCGGTGTCAAATTTCACTGTTGTGTTTTATATTCATTCTGTGATTTTCGGCCAGGCACAAATTACCCAGTGAAAATCAATTAACATTTAGACAAACGATACATGCTTACACATGTAACACGACAGTAAGCAACAAGCTAGGAACATCACAGGTGAACCTGGCTACTTAGCCAGCATGCTAACCTTACCTCTTAGCTTCACTCAGTTCTTCCTTGGTTTGCTCAAATTTACCGAGACTTAAATCCACCGATATGAGTCACGACTTAATTTATTTAGTTAATATCTATGCATCGATGGCCGTTTCACCGGCAGCGTTTAACCAGGTTTATTGCAGCTTTGTGTTCACGGTTTATTATCATTATGGCGAACACGTTCTATACGTCATCTCACCGGCGACCGGCCACTGTTAATGACGACACAACTCACCAGCAAAACATTGTATTTAATCAAATAAGTGCTTAGTATTACAGATAGGCCTGAAAAAATGTTGCACATATTTAAAAAACATGCATTAGTGTTGCCAAAATTGCAAACAAATGTGTTTATTGATACCATACAAAACTGATTACATTACCATATACTAGTGCAAATTATTTTTTGTGGTATACATATACATAAAAAACACAAATGTCAAAATGGCTTTGTAAATATTAGCTTACATGTTGTTCAAGTGGCTTTAGTGGTTCCACTGATGTTTCAGTTC
Source organism: Telmatherina bonti (assembly GCF_933228915.1). Classification (NCBI taxonomy): domain Eukaryota; kingdom Metazoa; phylum Chordata; class Actinopteri; order Atheriniformes; family Telmatherinidae; genus Telmatherina; species Telmatherina bonti. Next base: position 26,688,390 of record NC_136622.1, read on the forward strand.
ATATCTATAAAATCCCATTTCTAGAAAACTGTGAGATGCTTTGCAAAAACTCTAAAATAGCCAATTAAGTCTGAAATCTATAAATTAATTAAAAAGTGCAAGGACAATTTATTAAATTTCAAAATGGACCAATCCCTTTTATCGGTGATCTTTTTAAAAAAATATATTGTTCAATTCTCTTTCCCTCCTCAATTTTATTAAGAAACTATACTGTTGTAATACATATTTGAAGATTTAGTAGTTCCTTTCATTAAAAAATTAAACTGAAAGGCAGCATGTTTTATTTATCATTCAACATTTATGGAGCCCCCACATATGAGCAAGCTGCCCATGCCAAAAGAATGAATATTCTCAATGTTAACATTTGATACATGAGTCCTTCTCACATCCTCAACTGGTTTAAGTGTTATACAAATTGCTATGTTCTGTTTATGCTCACAAATTACAATATCACAGAGTATCAGGAACTTATTTAAAAGTAAGAAGAGTGGACTTCAATAGTCAATGGCTCCAAAAGTAGAAGTAAAACAAGTTCCATAACCGACTGCTGTGATTACATTATAGAACAGCAGCAGGTAGCAGGGTAGTCATCTGCACTAACTTTAAACTCGTTTCCAAAAACAAAGTAAATGTGGGATTTGTCTTTCCATGAGTAGGTGACCTTTGTAACTGGAATCAGCTCTATGATTTGACGCTGCAAACAAAAAGAGTGAAAATGAGCATTTTTTACATGAAAACAAAGTTATCTTTTAATAAAGAAGATACTGTCTTATATTAAAAAATAATATAAAATGAATACCTGTTGAAGGATTCGGGATGTCTGCGAGTATTTTCCCTGGTGATCACTGACAAGGCGCTGTGAAGCCTGCACCACTGAAGGGTCTGGAAATCCTACCAGAGGGTACACCTACAAAGAGCAATCACAGACATGTTGTGCTGAATCACTGTCATGGTTTAAAATATGTGAATTTACTTCATTTCATTTTACTGTGAGTGGTGCAAAGACATGCAAGTATTATCTCTGGGAGGCCAGTAGTCCAAGAGAAAGCAGTAATTTAGCAGCTTCCATCCATGTAACAGGATGGAGTCACCCACTTTTTGTTGTTGTCACACCTCTTCAGAGTGATGAGAGCATGCAAAACTTATGTAGATCACTGTATTTATAAGAACATGGCTGAGAAACATTCTGTGTGGGCAGCTATTACACTCAACAGTATCCTTGACAAGATTAAACCACATTCAAACTGAAGTGAGACCCAAGTGAGAGAGCAAAAAGGTCTTTCATTACACACTGAAGAAACAGGTTTTTACCATGTACTTGGAGTCTCTGAAAAGCTCCTTCCCAGAAACTGTGTTAATCTTTTCCACCTGAAGTCCGCTCAACTGCTCCACAACATAGTTATCAGAGTTGTTCGTCCTGCAAGCATATACATTTTTTTTTTTTTTTTAAATGGAGACCGAGATCAACTTTACCAGCACTTACCATATCTTTGACAAATAAAAACTTGATGCTGAAACGTTGATTACTTTCAAATCATAATGAAAGACTTTTTGTTTTGTTGGGAATTTGTAAAAGACAGTGTTGAGAAACTGTACCACTTCACAGTGAGTTTGATGTACACCAGCAGCTGCTGTTTTCCATGACAGACATCACATTGCTTTGATCCTTGTCCATGACAGTGAATGCAGCTGTAACAGAGACATGTTGTGATCCTTTCAATTCCTCAGCATTTGACACTGCTGTGTTTTTTTAATTGTTCTCTTGTTGCTCTCGCTTTATCAGAAATCTCTGAGTAATGCTCACTTGTCCCTTCCTCTGCCTTGGCAGTGGTGGCATCGATCATCTCCATGACGATAACCAGATCCGTTGCACACCCAACAAACTTTCTGTCAGGGGAACAATAGAGAAATTGTTACACTAACAAAGGTCTGGCATTGACTTTTATGTTGAGACAAACAGGAAACACTTACATTACCAATACCAGAACACTGGGTGCAGGGTTTTCGCCCCATTCCCAAACAGTTGTGGCAAGCCTGTTAATTAAATTATTTCCATTCATATTCCTTTGATTGAGGATCCATTCACGAATAATGAATGAATATTTTTTTCAATATATGTTATACAAACATACCTTGACAGATGATGTGTAGGGAACCTTGATACACTGTTTATCTTCCACAAAAAAACTGGGCTGCTTAGCAGGAACATCCCAAGGCCCTGGAGGCTGCTGGACATAGGCGTCCACCGACTGGCCTGATCCGAATTAAGCAACATATTAGAAAGATATTTGGTCACGAGAAGAAGTCATGCCATGACCATCTTTTCATAACAATCGTGCACCACAAAGCACCACAAAAGAATCTAAAATATGTCAAGGCAAAAGTCAAGGAGGGCTGAGCATTTAGCTAACCATGAAACTCCCCAGGTCTGAAGGATCTGCTGTAAATGACTTGGGACTTCTATCATAAAGCAGGTTCAGGTCTGCATCTGTCCCTCTAAGCATCAAGTCAACATAACATACCAATACACATGAGATTATGTCCACGTTGATTGAGAAAGTATACCATTGTGAAACGTAGTGCTTTAACGGATTAAAAAATTAAAATTGAAAAGGAAAAGTACTTTATTAATCCCCAAAGGGAAATTCAATTAATTGTTTATTAATTAAATAATTAATTACAAGTACAAGGATTAATTACAAGTGCAGAGGAAGGAGTTGTTGTGTCACGACACAACATCAAGCATGTTGCTGTTTTGGCTGCTTGTGTTTTGTTGTTGTTTGCATTTAAATGTTTGGGGTTAGGGTGCAACTGATATAACCTATTGGTGAGTTAACAAATGAACTCTAATTTTCATTCATTTTCATGACTGAATTATTTAACTGTATAGTGCTGTTTACTATTAAGAATAAAGCTATGTTTAATTGTGTCAGAAATACAGCAGAGTACATCATCTACTGACCAAAACATGACCACTACCGGTAGCTTTCTATAATATTCCAAAAACTGTTCTTTTGGCTCCACAACATTTATTTTGTCTTCTCTCTTTAAATATATCCCTGGCTCTTCTGTCTGCATTAATCCTCAGACATATGACTGCTGTAACATCGTCTGACAGCTGTTAGTCCTAGGTATGGCCAACCTCTTAGATCTAAGCAACCTGATGCAACGCAAAACCTATTGTGAGGGAATCCAAAAGATGAAAATCTGTTTCTCTTATGCACTACACAGCCATTTCCTCTCAGCAACTTGGACCAAACTTTCTCTTGAAAACCTCCAGTGTTTGTGTGAAAACTGTTTTGTTCTTCCCAAACAGACACATTCATGTTATCTAGTGAATATTCCTGTATAGTTTCTTATTCCAAATCTATATATAAGAAGATAAAAAAATATATAACAATGTGTGCATTTTCCAGTATTATGCAATGTCGCTTCAAACTCAGATGACTTGACTTTTCTATTTTAAAGTTTAGACAGAAAATATACATCATAGCAAGGGAGAGACTGTTAGCTGCTAAAACCATGGTAACATACCATGGTATGGCTCGTGACTCCACTCTGTGGACCTCGATTCAGTAAATGTTTCCAGGCGGTACTGAAATTAAATTAAAGATTAAAAAACAGAGATTGCTTTTGCTCCATCTACAACAAATTGTCATACAGGGTAAATTAAAACATGAAACTTGCATTGACTGCTTTTTAAGCATCTTCATACAAACAGAATCCTCTTACCCTATATGTATTAAATGCCTCCATACTGGTGATGATACCATCCTTTGCAGGTGCAGAACTGTAGCAGCATTTACTGGAGGCAAACAGGACGAAGGCACCCCGGGCAGTATCTTCATCTATAGATGGGATACTACCAGAAAGGAAAAATTGTTAATATATCACATAGTATAATTTTTAGAAAGGAGGTGACAGTTTTGTAGTGCTGAGTCTCTGAAATTGATTTATATTAAAATCTTCATTTTGTCATATCCCTGGAAACCGCGCTTCAAGGGATGTAACAAACGTTACCTCCAGTGTGGCTGTTCAGGTGAAGGAGCAGGTTGGGGGGCTGGATAAGCAGGCATGGGAGGTGGCAGAAATCCACCTACAGCAGATTTAAAATGGTTCTGTTACCATTTCATACTGAACCAAACAACATTTTAAATACTAAGTTTCAATTTATATTTCCGAGACATATTTGGGTGGAACTCTTTTAAAGTGAACTTATGAGGGAAGAAAAGTACAACACACAAAACCCAGCCTAAGTAATCAATGTGAAGCCAAGTTAGCTGGCTATTTTGAGCTTTGTGTGAGCAGAATACAGGACAGGGCCTCAAACCGGATTAAACTGTATTCATGTAAGAAGAATGTAGTAGCGTCTTTGATACAAACATGAAGAACACACATGCTGGCAGGGCCATGCAAAACTAAACCTGACGTATTTATTAAAGTCCTGCGGGTTGATGGTGCACACTTTACATAGAATAAATTTGTAAGCGTGGGGAAGACTATAATGCTCTGTGCTTGTGTTTCAGCCTGTGTCACATAGAATCTTTTACTGGGGAAGAATGACATTAAATAAATATCAACAAATCCTGGAAGCGGAACACATTATCTGAGGAAAAATGGAAGATGGAAAAAATAGCAGCAAAAATTATTATTATTTCCAAATCCTTTCTTTTTACCTGTTTATAACTGCTATGTTAAGAAAGGTGAAATTTTCAAAGGAAAAAAGCAGATGACAATACAAATGTTTTAAAAGAAAAATACACTACTGTAAATCAGAATAAGAAAGGAGTTTTAAAAAATGATACATAATAATACTAAACTTTTAAAACATTTTAAAAGTTTTAATGAATGCTTTTATTCTATTCACAAGGGATTTTTTTTTTTTTAAATTTACATTACTAACAAATTATGTGGCTTGGTTCCATCAATACACTTTGGGTGGGTGTATCGATGAAGTAGTGCTCTATACTGTACCTCCTCCCATCACGGTTCCTTCGTATCCGGGCACGTTGTCAAACATGCTGGCCGGAGGAGCACTGGGTCCATGGGACTCAGCTGTGGGTGGGGCGAACATAGCTAAAACAAACCAGAATAACCAGTTTAGTCTTTCAGAAGACCCGTTCCTTAACTTTCAGTTCCATTAAATCTTAAGAATTTCAAACGTACTTAAAGAATAACAAAGAAAACCAGATTAAAAACTGCGGTCTGTCCCTTCTGTACAAGAAACTCAGGTGGAGTGTCTAACTATACCTATTTTTAATCCTCAAACAGGGAAATAGGTAACTTACCTTGTCCCTCCATGTTAGTATACATTTTTTATTTTCTATAACCACACTAGTGGTGAGTCAACTGTGACCTGAGCTTTGAAAATGAGGGAAAACGCAGCTCATCCGCTTGTCAGAAGCTGTCACTTGGCCCACACCATTTCCACCCAAGAGAGGCGAGTACGGTGGGCGGGGTCTGCGGGCCATTTAAACCAACGCAACAATGAACGGAACCCGCATGTTTATGTGATTTTATGTGACCAATCAGGTGTGGGAACAAGCCAGGATTGTACCACTTACTAAAAATAAGAGGGGTGAGCAGTGCAACGAAACGGTGAGTTCACACATTGTACAGTTTAGAAATCCATCTGAAAATTACCTCTGTGAATACAGCACACTGTGTATGAGTGAAATGAAACCATTAGCTGATTTTCTTCTTCTGCTGTTTTGAATTCAAATTTATGTAACAAGTCAGTTTGTTGTTTCTTCTCTCTCGAATTAAATTAATTAAATGTTGCGCTGGTTCTATATTTTTTTTCATAAATGCCAGTCTTAATGTTTAGCTGGTCTCCGGACCCAGCAGCTGATGCAGATGTTTTTTTTTTTTTTGTTTGTTTGTTTTTTTTATGGTCCAGCAAAGAGTTGATTCCAGCATAGCACTAGCTCAAAATTTTGTTCTACTCTAGGCTCTGGTTACAAATCACCGCTGCATCGGTTTGGTGGGGAATTATGTGACAATATTCATTTAACAAAAGTCCATTTTAATATTGTGCTGCTCTTTTTCATACTTTACATAAGCACTCAAAGTCTCTGCTTGCTTTAAAAAGTGGTCTGCAATCAGAAAACATTTGTTCTTGGGTAGAACAACTGTTAAGTACACTTGTTTTACTTCGTTTTGCTATATAAAGCTATTATTCCCACCAAAGTTGACTTATGAAGCATTTAATGCTTTTCCTCCTTGACCTATGTTGATAAAGCCTTTATTGATGCACTAAAGTGTCTGAAATTAGACTACTGAGCATGTGATATTGGATCCATTCTTGCCCTCTCCACACAAATAAAAAATCTAGATGGATGCCATTATGTTGTGTGTCTTGATAACAAGTAACCACAAGTTATTTCAAAACTGTGTAACTTCCAGGTTGGCCTTAAAACTTCCTCAGCCCAACCTGGAACTTGAGCTGTGATTGCATTATGCATTGTATTTTTGTCATTTGTATAAACGCTGTTGTGTCATCTACGGAAAAAAGGTGTTGATTCATTTCAAGGGGTTATCCTTCTAAAAAAATATATGATACATTTTAACTTAACTAAAATGTCAATTTTAGAAATCCTGGTAAAAATATATTCTTTAAAAAAAGTTACCTTGAATGATGCCATTTGTACTTTACACATATTGTCTAATGATCATTAGTTCTTGCATAAATTAATTTAAATTCTTGCATGGCCAAAATTTCCAACAGGAAATAAAGTTACCAAATCTTATCTGTAGTATGATCACAGTAAAAAGTTCTTCAAAGATTTTTCAATGTTGCTTCCACATGACAGATTCATTCAAAAGTTTAATTCCCTGAAGTCCAGTTTTATGTAGTTCTTCCCCCATATGCTTCTCTCAGTCATATTTTAAATACTCAGCATTTTTGTCTCTTATCTAGACATTATTGCTGACAAAAATCAGTTTGATGTTTTACTATTTGAAGTTTTCTTTTACTATTAAAGTATCTATCATTTGTGAGGTCCCTTGCTTCTTTTATTGAGCATTTATATGCATATTAATCTTTTTTTATAACTGTTCAAAAATAATAATTTCATTCCAAACATGACCCGTGACTGACCAAATGGAACTTTCTAAAGTGCGTGATTTAGCTTTTTGACATCCTCATTTCCCCTTCAACCACACGTGCCTGAATTTACATATATTGCAGTCCTTAAATTATATTTGTTACACTACAGGCTACGCAAATGATATTTTGGCATAGTTTGATCAGCAAAGTTAAAGACCATCGCTGGTATAAACCTCTCATTGCAATGTTTTAATAGCCACTTTCATCAAAGAACGTTCACGTTGACGCGTGTCACTGTTGTACCCCGGAAGCGTGCAATTACGCTCCAACGCGTTTAATAAACCACTTGTTAAAAGTAGCTTTCCTTCAAGTGTAAAAGGCCAAACAACATGACCGTGGATCATACCTGCCGAACCTTCCGCTGCTGGTACAAAACCAGGGTTTGCAATCCCATAACTTCTGTTTTGCCCGCTGCGAGTAACGGGGAAACGAAAGTTAGGGGAAAGTGCGTTCCGTTAAGTTTGCTGTAAATAACAAAAATACCTCCAACAACCAAACCACGCTCACCTCATGATAGGTTGGTGCTCCATTTAAGAGCACCGGATCACAGCTAAATCTTTCAATACAAACCGTTTTTTGGTCTTCCTCCTCAGGAGTTGTAATCAAGCTGAGGAAATATTACAATCATGTGACTGTGACTGGATGTCATACCTTTTATTACACCACACCTCCGTAAGCAGCATCAAACGCCTCCTCTATTGGCAGTAAAGAACATAGATTTTTTTTTTTTTTTTTTTTTTTTTTTTTTTACTGTTAAATGCGTTCAAAACCAACACAGATCTTCTCATATATCAGGAAGCGCGCACTCCGATCAATTTTTAATGACAAATGTGAAAACACGTGTTCACAAATACATTATGCAGCTTAAGCCTATATGGGAAGTGATGGAACTCAATGTATGTAGTATAAATGGACTCAGATACGTGTTTATGTCTGGGAGAAGAATGTGGCATTTCATTTGTGTATTTGTACCGTAAAGTAGCCTGTTGTATTTCAGATAAACCCCATTACCCATAAGTCATTGCCATACTTGCGGAAGTCCTTTTCTTTCTTTCCGCCGTCGCTTGAGTTCCTTTTGGACACACATCGGCGGGTGAGTCGAGACAATCTAACTCAATCCACGTACCATTGGACATAATCTAACGCCCTTGACATGGTTTTTAAACTATTGGCGTACACCCTGTACATGATTAATAAAATTGTTCTTGTCATCCATGGATTTGTCTCAATAAGGTTGCTCTGGAGCGAGGTGCTTCTGCTGTAGCAACCTAGCGGCTAATAGCCCTCACCCCGGCAAGCAGCGTTGTAGCATTCAGGCCTGCAGTGACGTTCTGAAAAATGTGCTTCAAAAATACACCGATACGCAGTTTTAAACTATATACTTTGACATTTTTTTGCAATTGGACCAAGCACAATGTTTAATGATATTAGCGAGACTTGCTACTAGCCAAACAAGCTGCACTATAAATGCTAGCTTGCTAATGTTCATTAGCACGCTCATCTTGAAGCTCACTTTAAAGTCAAACTATCTGTTGCTCCTTTGGCACGGACTCTGTGCACCAGCAGAACCCTTTCATGTTCCCGTCTAGTCATAAATTAGTGTCCCTTCTAGTTCAAGTTAATATATTTATTTCAACATGACGGTATTTAAAATGTAATGTTTTAACCAAGATACTGATCTATTATCTTGTCCGTTTGTTCTCAGTCACCATGGCAGCCCTCAGGCCCCTAACAAAACCCAAGATTGTCAAGAAGCGGACCAAGAAGTTCATCCGCCACCAGTCGGACCGATATGTTAAAATTAGGGTAAGTACACATACTGAGTGATAACTAGGACAAAGGCAGGGTAGGCAACTGGAGAAACTTGCAGAACTGCAGATTGAAATTAATACATCACTGAACAAAACTTAATAAGTTGTTTGATTCATTTAATTTGAGTCAGCTGTGTTGGAGTAGGAAAACCTTTCAAACCTACAGGACTGTGGCTCTAGAGGACAAGAGTTACCTATCCCTGAATCAGGACCAAAGTTATTATTCATAAACATCTTTTACTACTTTCAACAGAAAAACTGGCGCAAGCCCAGAGGTATTGACAACAGGGTCCGCAGGAGGTTCAAGGGTCAGATGTTGATGCCAAACATCGGTTATGGAAGCAACAAGAAAACAAAGTTCATGCTACCAACCGGCTTCAAGAAGTTCCTGGTGCACAATGTCAAAGAGCTTGAGGTCTTGATGATGAGTAACAAGTAAGTCGGCAATGCTAATGTTAGAATGTCAACTATATGTTGGATGTTTTGGTTAGTGAAAATTCAGTTTTTAATAGTAGGTAGGAAGAACATATACAGGTTGTGTGCAACTACTTTTCCATGTTTTAAATGTAATAACATAATTTGGTCCCTTTCATTGAAATAGTTAACACATTCTCGCTCTGTCACTGTAAAAAGTAACCATCAAATATGTGGAGGTACTGGATTGCTGCATGTAGACCGGCTGAGTGGGAGAATTTCATAAGATTGTTATTGACTCCAAAATGACTAACACAATATTCATTCATTTGGATTGAATATCTGTGTCCAAATGTGGATCCTCTGAAGGGCTGTTGTGACACCACTGGATCATGTTGCACCAATAACTTCAAGAAATGTTTGATCCTTGCATCCAAAATCATATTTGGGTCAGTTTGTAAGTGGGCACTTGACATGTATTTTACTTGTGAGACTGCCCTCACTTAAGTAGGTAGGATAGTAGTTAGTACTTGAATCGTTCGTTACTTAATTTGTGGTGGGGTATTTTCATTCAAACATTCTCATAGTCGTTTGCCATTTGTACTTGAGTATGAAATTAAGTAGCATCTTCTTCGCCCTGTGGTTGGTAAGGTCAGCTGTTGTGTTTTAGGAAAAGCTAGTCTTCTAGCTTGTCATGGATCTGTTTTTATAGTTTGACATCTAGTAACACTGAACAGTTTCCATGCAGCATTTTGTGTTTGAAATGAAATAGTTTTAAGCTACTTTAAATCTTTTACTGTCAAAGCTTTGTTTGTTAGAATTACCATATTACTACATTCTTTTCAGTCATTTGGCTGAGTACCAACCTTTTTTTGCTAAGGTCCATGAAATAATTATCTCAGTTGTACGAGACAGTAGTTTTGCCTTATTGATTAAAAATAATTAATGGAGAATTGCATTCTATCCTTGTAATAAATTTTTTTTTTAGAAAATAAGGAAGCAGCAAATGATGCAAGACACAGATGACCCCTCATGGGCTGTCATTCTGCTCACTGTCTCGTTCTGTTCTTTGACAAACAAGTTTACTCTTTAAAAGGAATTATCACTCTGGCACCTTGACCAACCCTTTTGCAACGGTCTCAGATGCAAGTTCAGGATTTATAGATCAGGATTTATCTTGTATTGACAAGCCATAGACCTTGATGTGTTACTGAAATTGTCCTACATAACTTTGTAGCTTAGCTCTGCCTGTTTACTGAATTGACCACGGACACATCCCCTAGGTGGGGACCGTGGACAGTGACAGAATTCCAGTGCGTCTGCCAGCAGCTTTTTGAGGCTAGAAATGTAATCAGTCTCCAGAAGAAACAATAAATTCAGGGATGTCCATGACATTGTGGAGAAAAAGCTTTCTCATAAAAGGGTGGTTCTGTTTTGTGTATACTTGGTCTTGCCTTGTAATTTCTAAGTGGCATTTCAGTAAATGCTTGTCCAGGTTTTACAATGAGTGACTCTCTGTGCTTCTGTAGGACTCATTGTGCCGAGATCGCCCACAACGTGTCCTCCAAGAACAGGAAGCTGATTGTGGAGAGGGCAGCTCAGCTGGCAATCAAGATCACCAACCCCAACGCCAGGCTCAGGAGCGAAGAGAATGAATAAACTGGTTATTTACAATAAACTGTTTAAAATTAAAACTGGCTGCAGTTTTTTTTTTCTTTCTTCCCTCCACATTTTGGTAATAAAGCAAAAACCTGCAGGGTTGTTCTATGGATTTGAAAATCACTAAATGTGATAAATGTCCAGCCTGAGGCTTCAAAGTGTTTTGACAGTGACAAAGGCTTGTCCACAAGATTTGCATTTCAGCCAGGGGAAGAAGTTGGGCCATTTGTATAGGCAAACACAAAGTTTGACCTGGGTTCTGAAATTTGACGGCTGAATTAAGTCCATTTTAAAGGTGAAAACAGCTTATCGCCAGTTGGAGCATTTAATGTTTGCCCATGTTCAATTTGTTAAATGATGCTAAGTGGTTGTGATGGAGTGGGTTGTATTCACTGCAGGGTCTAGTAGGTTTTTCACTCCTTTTTATTGCTAGTAATGCTCAAACACACGTGCTAGATCTCACTAGACGGTTTACCTATATAATTATGGACATACCCAATTTTAGATAAGTAATTTCAATGTGTGTGTGTATACATTAATGGCTTTAATTAATGACATTAATTCATAAAATGGAAAAGCTCAAAAAAGAAATTTAGGGAAATGTAAGCCTCTGAAGTGTGCAGCTTCCATTGCTGTATATTTTGCACTTTGATAATTCTCCCTCTTAACATGCTCATATGACAGATAAAGGTGTGTGTGAGTGCTGTCAAAAGGCATTGCCTTGAGTTGACCATCTCAGATTATATACTGTTTTACAATGTTGAAAGCCGGCTCCCAGCAGAGAAAGTTTCCATTGCATTCTGGCAGGCAAGCTGTGCCCCACAGCCCCAAGCACTCTGCCATCTGTTCCTGCTGAATTGACATTGCCAGAGAAGCGAAAACAGAACGTTTATTCACCCAGTCAGCTTGTGGCTGCTTGGATGCGGAAGCAAGTTAGGAGTTATGTTTTGGGGAGAAAAAAAAAGAAGCATAGAGTGTTGAATCTGAATATCTCCTCATTTAAAGAACCTGCATATGTTTTTTGTTGATGAGGTGGCCTGGAAGACTCACCTGACAAGACTGGATGTTCTCCAGAGAGGGGAGGACATCATGAGAGCAGCGGGGCAGAGACTGGAACGTCTATGAGATGGTGAAAGCGTCAGGAAGAGGACATAAATAATTGCTTCCTTTTCACTGGTCAGAAAATGAACATGTCAGCAAGAGTAGTGTTTGGAAAAGGGCGACTCACTCCCAAACAGCTCTTGTTCGCCTTTCCTCAGACAGATTCCCTGAGGAAAAGCAGCCGGTCAGTTGGAGGAAAGAGGAGGATGTTCTCTTTTTCTCTCAGGTGTCGCCTGGGCATCATCAGAGGGAGAACTAAAGGTAAAAAATACCAATAGGAAAACTAGAAACAGCTGTTTTATATAGACTTAAAATTACTTAAATTTGGCAAGTTTGTCTTAAAACATCCCACAGTTTTTACAAATGTATACTTTCCATTTGATTTAAAATGGCATGAAAATATCTGTTATCAGTAAAAAAAAAAAAAAAGATGCTTTACTTGGACTTAAATATATTTTTCCACTTCAGAATTTTACAAGAATGCTTGAGACATGCATTTTCTCTTGCTGTTTGTCTGCCACATGCTGATAGGTGCCGGTTGGCAGGGGGGTTCAGCTCCTCACACCCTCTCTCCTGCAGCTGGAGTTGATCACCATAAGATGGCAGTGTGGTCAGTTTGATTGATGAAGGTGTGTGAGCTCAGGCCTCCCTGTCTGGTATATTGGTAAATAGTGAATTGACTGTACTTTTCAAGTCATGTTGACTACTCAAAGCGCTTTAATACCACATGGCACCTTCACATTTTCACACAATGGGTGAATGCCCCAGTCGATATATCTGGGGACAACTAGGGGTTCAGTGTCTTGCTCAAGGACACCTAGCCAGCATGTAGACAGTTGTTTAGTCTGTCAGTTAGTCTTGAAGAACTCACACCTCTCTATCTTAAGTGAAATACTAGTTTTAGAAGTTATTCTACTTATGGGTAAAAAGGCAATCACAAGTCATATATTTTGCACTTTTGTTTATCACAATTTTTCAGAAACCTCAGCCACTGTGTGCCATCATCACTGCAAAACTCTACTCCTGATCAATATATTATCGTGCAGCAGTAATGTTAATGTTTTGTTTTGACAAAGTTTGGTTGTATTTCTTTATTTTTATTTTTTATCATTAGGTTATAGCCAAACATATCCCAGTTTTTTCCCAGGAGGGTTTTCTATTTAATCAGACCAACGCACTGTTTCATCTCCTGATTCTGCTGGAAATTAATTAGTCTCGCTCTGAAAGACGACGCTTCTGCACACTGTAAATGGGGTATTAAGGACAAAAGTCTCAAAGGAAATTATCGACACCAAGGAGCATTGTGTCCACTGGAACGTCTGACTAATTACACGACATGCAATGACGGGTAACAACATGGAAACTGTTTGTTTATGATCTCTTTCATTTGATCAAAATGCCTCCATGACAAAGGCGGTATCATTGACTTGCTTTCTTTTTTTTTCTTTTTTTTTTTTTTAACCTCAGTGTTTTTAGTGTGCTATGATATTTCTGTTCTCCCCAATTTATAATGGACAACAGTTTGTCTGCAGTGAAGCAAAGATGAGGCAGATGAGGTTCATGGGGGCTGCCTGTGGCGGTCTGAAAGTGGCACGCGCTAAGGTTTTGTGTTCAGGACAAATGGTCACAGTTGCAACAATAAGTGCCTCTGCGTTTAGGCTCAGGGAGCCAGTTGGATAGAGAATTAGAAAAGGACCCCGTAAACCTGCTTAAGGGACTTTGTTGAAATGTAAGTATGCATTTGGCCATTTTTCTTTCTCCTTTCTTTTTTTTTTTTCTTTTTTTGCTTTTTGTTGGATATGATTCTGTCTCATGTGAAAAAGGAAGCCCAGCCTGCCAGTTTCATTGGTTTGCTCGTCTGGAGCATTCAGGTGTGTGTTAATACAATGCCAAGGAGGAAATGATTAGCTATGATTGGTAATTACTGCTGCTCAATGGACTGGGAAGAGTTATAAGGCCACTGCGAAGCAATTTTAACTCCATCACTCTACAGTGAGAACGATTCATCATATGAAAACATTCAGGGCATTTGCCAGTCCACATAGGAGTGGACATGCCAACAGGCCTACCCCAAGATCTGACTCTGAAATGCTCAGAGAAGCTGGGAAAACCTACGAGCTACACTTCAGACTCTCCAGGCCTCAGTTAAAATATAATTACAGCAAAGTTATAAAAACTAAACAAGTTTGAAGATATTGACAGGAAAACGGTGCTTTTCTCTGTAAACATAATGAGTTAGCAAACTCATATCTGAGCAAACACAGCATGTCTAAATAATGTCCTTTAAGCAAATGGGACAGAAGTGTAGGTATTCATCCATAATGCACAGGACCACATCTGATATCAGCACAAACAGCTCACATCAACCGTCAAGTGCAATGGTGGAGGGCTGATGATTGGGGCTTGTTTTGCAGCTGCAGGACCTGGGCACCTTGCAGCTACTGAGGAGATCTCATATCTCCTGAACACAAAAGTATTCTACAGACAAATGTGAAGCTATCTGGCTGAAACGGACTAAAAGTGTCAATTTAAAGTCCACACCTCAACCTGAGTGAAAGGCTGCAGTGAGACTCATCATACAGAAAATAATTGCTTCCAGTTATTGCAGCTTAAGATCTTACAAGTTAAATGCACTGAATCATTGGGTGTGTTTAGTTTCCCACACGCTCCTTTATTTACGACAAGTTTTTGTCTAATTGACAGTACAATATGTTATGTGTCGTTATTCAGCTAGGATTTTATCTACCTTGTTTTCAGGCCTGAACAAGACCAGGTGCTTTGCATTTTTCTGTTGTTATTTTTATTTAATTATCTTATTTTTAGTTTGTTCTGACATGTAAAACCTTAGAATTGAAAGTAGTTGTATCTTTTTTTTTTTTTTTTTTTCCACAACTGTATTCATTTTCACATGATCACAGTTGGAATGTGTCACCTGTGCTCAGCTGCTGCACAGTATTTTCAATCAGTCTCTACTGCCAGATACAGAGGCAGCTGTTCTGCACAGGAATTTTACATATGCATTTTCCACCATGTGTGCTTGCGTATGCGAATGAGAGAAATTAACACTGAGTGGTTTCGTGCTCTGTAATAGGCATGCAGTCTGTATGTGAGAAAAAAAACATGACATGGAGCCTGACAATGAATGTGCAAGGGGGTGTTAATTTAGCTGAGAGTTGAGTGTGCAGGATGTGTGCCGTTTTGTCATGTCTAATCTCAGTGTGTGAACTCTGCTTGGGTGGGTGGGTGAGAGGGGTTTTTTTAGGATGTGTTTGACTTGAGTAAAGTGTGTGTATGTGTCTGTATGCAGAGGGGGAGGGAGTAACTCTTGTGTCTGCCAGCCTCACTGAGCCCCTCTGGCAGAGAGGAAGAGAGCAAACCACGGAGAGAGAGGGGGGGAGAGAAGGGTTATGTGTGAGCTCATGGGAGTGTATGAACAGGGCACGAGAAAATCTCTGCTGAACAGATGAACGATTTGTAAGAACAGCTCCAAAACGGGGCCACCGCGACATGGCAAGGAAAGGGCAACCAGCATTTCTTTACCTGCTTTTGACTTTATAGAAGATCTCAGCAGACAGTGGTTGTATCTGGGAGGATTTAGAGGAATCATCCACTGAGTTTAAACAGGAGGAGACCAGGAGACTCCAGAATCCACCAAAAAGGAGCAAAGCTGAAGAAAATGTTGGACTTAGTAAAGGTGTGAAGAGATGGAGATGTTGTTGTTATCTTATCTGAGCGCCTGAGACCTGGTCTCTTGGGTGGTTCTTCCTCAGGTGGACCCTCAACTCTGCCCACTAAATACAGACCAGCTTCCAGAGGGCAGCTGAGCTGGCTTAACCACAGCCATGCTTTGTGGTCTGAGGAGAGACACCAGGAACAGCATCGGTAAGAGAAGCTTGCTTTGAAATTTTAGAGTCAAGGAAAGACAGCTTGTATTTGAGACAAAAAGACGTCACTCATCCCCTTCAAAGGGCTGGTTATCTGTAATATGTGCTGTTCCTCTGAGAGGCAGCCGATCTTTCACCATTTATTCACCCGAAATGAACATTGTACATCAGTAGACTGCACGCACAACTGTTCGAAATTTAGAGGTGAGAGGACGGCACAGCATCTTATCATGTGTAACTGGAGCAGATGTAGCAACATAAACTGGACCCAGTTTCTAAATAAAGTTTTACATCTGAAAATAGAATTGTGATTTCATTGTCATCCCTGTCCCCATATTTAACCTACATTCTGATTGGTTAAACGAGGGATGGCATTCGGTGCATTGATTTAAAAATGGCGTGGATTAACTTTACATATATTCACACAAGATGTCAGGATTTTACTTTTGCTCACCAGCAAATCTTACTGCCGAATCAGTAACTTGTTTCCTCTACAAAGACAGCATGCCGGCACTGTTTATTTATGTGCAATTGTTCCATTGTTGGTACTCTTGATAATCTGCTTCACTCCGGCCCTGGCTCTAAGGGTTAGTGATGGTTATTTTAAACTGGAGGAGGATGGCTGGCGGACAGCTCGATGGTACAGTAACATTCAGTCACGTGGAGAACATTGGGTTTGCGTAACCCTGAGCTAATGTTGCCTTTTGACAGCGATGACAGCTGCTGGACTGTCAGGGCCCCCGGGAGCCCGCATGGTTAAGAGACTTTTGCCTAGTCTAACGTGTTTGTGATGTGTCATTCATTTTGTGTGTGAGCCTTTAAGCTACTGGACACCCTATTTGGAGAAAGATGTGGGAGGAATCTGAGTAAAAAAAAAAAAAAAAACAATCATTCATGTGTATGTTCTTTACATCATCATGATATGCAAGTCCAACAGAGATCTCTGTTGCTGAGGCCTGACTCACACAGCTGTGTGCACGTGAAGGCTAGATTTTCCTCTTCACTCCCTGCTTCCTACGGCTGCCTGGAGGTTTCAGGTCAGCGAAGGTATGACAAAGGATCCATACCTCTCAGCTGTCTAAAGGCTTTATCTTCAGCTGGACAGATGTGGAGAGTCAGTACAGAGAGAAAAGGAGTGGGCTTGATGCCCTCTTAGCACTCTACCCCAAGTTTAGTTTTTACAAATCAGCTCAGATAACAATATTTGAGGAAAACTGAAATTGAATCTTTTATCTCAACCTGATTTACTTTCAATTTGACATATTGTCTGATCTCTTGAGCAAAGGCTGTGATTTAACCTTAAATGGTTTGTTTCTTGTCCATGCAGTGCATTTGTAATAGTTTTAGTAGATAGACAATAATAATACAATTTTTTTTTGTATTATAGCATAGGTGATGTTATGGGGTGGGAAGGGAGTAAACAAAAAACAAACAAATAAAAAAAAAAAAGCCTGTACCACTTCATGCAAGGATCTGCATCCAAGTGGACAGTCCACTATCATCTTCCCACGATGTCCTCTACTGTTTGATTTCGTGCTTGTGTTGTTCTCACTTATATGTAAGTCGCTTTGGATAAAAGCGTCTGCTAAATGTCTGTAGAATGGACAAGTTTCAAAGAAACATTCACTTTATGATTTTTGTAATTGATTCAGTAAGCCATACAGTCGACCGCAACTTTGATTCCTCTTTAAAATGTGAATTTATACAATATCTGACAGTTCTGAAAATCTGTTTTATTAACTATGATCAGTTTTTATGTGCAAGGTGTCTGGTCATTTTATAACTAAAAGGAATATGTCAGAGTTAACGGTGTCTTTTAAAGAAACGTGCTTTGAGGCTGTATTTGACCAAATTCACAGATCAAACTGCTGTTAATAACGTTGCACTGTTTTTAGAGCATCCCCTGGATAACAGCTAATTTATGCATTAAACATATAAAGTGTTTTCTTATCCAGTTTTTTCACTCTGCATTAGTGCAGCAGTCATTGGAGTCATTGGACTCATGGTTTTTATGTCAGTTTGATGCCTGCATACTGAAAGGTAGTCACTCTTTCAGTTTTCTTAAAAAGAGGACCTGGCACAGGTCTTCTTCAGGTTTGCAGTGGGATGTTTAATCACTGTGCTGGACAGCTTAAAAGGTAATCCGCAGTGAGCAAGCTTAAAGAAATGCTAAGTCAGTTTCCTCATTACTGTGACTGCACATAAGGTTGCATGGCTGCATTCAAGTTCAGCTGGCTGGGCAGTGGCTCTGCTAATCTGTGTGTCAGAAATGTGTCCCACTGCGGGTGAGAAGTACGGAGGGGAAAAAGTAATTCTGTTTTTCTGCAGAGCAGATTGAACATTTCCCTGCTCTCTATAGCAGCTGCTCTAAGTGACATGAAAATGATGATTCGTTCTCCATGCAACAACAGTCTATTAACCGCTTGCTGTTTCTCTGACAAAATTCCCATACTTAAGCGGGTGCATTCATCAAGCTTGCTGTAAAATGTATTCTCCTGTTAAATGAAAAGTGCTGTTTTAAACACAAAACCCTTTTATGAGATTGTTGTGGAAAACTGAATAATCTACCTGGTCTGTAATGGTTCATTTACAACCTCATGGATGTAGCTGCTGGTTTAATGCTGCCTAGGTTCTGAAGTTGCTGAAGTTCAATGCATTGAGGTGTGGATTGCTATGGCGACATGCCGTGTCCAATCATGTTCAGTTAGCCTACTTCTGCAGCGTGTCCCTACATAAACTTCTACACATCTTCCTTGTCTCCTCAGATGAAGGGCCATACTCAAAGGGGAACAAAGAGACAACTGACCAATCACATTCATCCCGGAGGCGCAGCCTTTCAGGTAGAATACAGTCAAAGCTGACTTGTCTTCATTTGGTTTTGTCTGCTGTCTGACTCAGATCGCTGCATGCGTTTCACCTCAGTCTTCAAGAGGATGACAAGTCATACCATCTCCGCTTGAGATTCATGTTTGTGTATATGTGTGTGTAAAGTCATGTACCTCTCATGTTTTGCTTAATGTTGCATCTTAAGCTTAAATGCTTAGATAAGGTGGAAACATGCTTGTATTGCATACCTGTCATGGCGACTAAAACACACTTGTCAGACTTCACACAGAGTGATGAAACAGCACGGCAGTGTTGACCATAGGACAGAATGAGTTCTCTGATGACACTATATCACCACATGTCTATCAATTAATGTCAAATTCATAATGGTTCATGTTTTTAAAACCAATTTAATCTCATATAAATCCCAGTCTTTCTGTAAAACAAAGCATTGCATTTCCTCCCTCTCTAGCATAATTCTGTCCTCTTATCTTCCTTCTGACCCCGTCACAAAAAATTCCCTCAGACGCAGAGATTTGAAAGACCAAGGAAAAAATGAGAGTGAGAAAATGTAGTCTGTGGCTGTGTGTCAGAGAGAATTTTTGTGAGGGATTCAGCAAGAGAGTCTTCTGTTGCCTCTTAGACAGGCCAGATCTGTCAAGCAGACGCTAATGCAGACTGTGGATCTGTGCCTGCGTCTGTATCTGTCAGCAGACGAGTATCGAGGAGTGACCACGGTGGACCTGATGAAAAGGGAAGGCAGCAGCCTTGGTCTCACCATCTCTGGAGGCTCCGATAAGGATGGCAAACCCAGAGTGTCAAACCTACGGCCAGGTGGACTAGCTGCCAGGTGAGATCTGTGCTCTGCAATCCAGCGAAAGCCTGGCAACCACAACAAATTGTCTGGACGTGTCGTTCTGCCCCCGCAAATGTGCATGTTTTTCAAACTTACACCAGCAGATCAGTTAGATCAGATACTGATCCAATGCGACACCATCACACACTGTCTTTGCTTGTAAAATCTCCAGGTGAATAAACTGGGATTTAGGTTATCAGTTGGAAAGTATGATTATTTCTATGAATTTATACATGTTATTCATTAATTAATTAAGGAGGAAACAAATTTTTTGCTGAGCATCAACCACATGGAGAGAAAATGTAAGACTCACATTTTGTGAGGATGTAGCATGTGACTGAAATTAGAAACACACACACACACACACACACACACACATTTATTGAGTAAGAACGACACCTCCCCTTAAAAAATTTCGTGGCCAAATATGCCATCACCTGTCAAGTCCACAGAGGTTTAAAGACAGATACTGTTCTAATTCTTCCAAGCAGCTCATCCTACCACAACTGAGTTCATGCTTGTGTGAAAAAGTTAGTTAAATTACTGGGGGGAGGCACACGCAAGGAGGCAGGAGAGTGGCTGGGAATGTGTGATGAGACCGGACCATCACGACGTTCAGCATCGCTGGTTAAGACGCCTCTCTGTCTGCTGTCAACTGCTGATTGGCAGTAGCCCAAAGGTGAGAAGGGCAAGAAAGGCTGTACATTTATTTAATTAATTAGCTTTCTAGTGAGTGGCATGTTGACTCAGAATGTCAGATATGAGGCACCAAGTACAGTCATCCATGTCAGTGTCTGAGGAGGACAGGCCCTCAGCCACCCTGTTTCAACATCTATTCTGCTTTCTACGCTTTACTGCAGGTTTGAGCAAGGGAGCTTAAAATCAGGCTGTCTTTAGTGTCATTGTCACTGATGCATGTTTTATTGTGCTTTACCAATTATGCATCTATGGCACACTGACAACTTGCAGAACATTTATTCAGACTGCTAATACTTGTGTATTGGTGGTGCAAACTGGCTGCAAATTCGGGAACAAAAACATGCAGATTTGGGAGCTTTTGTCATACAAGGATTCTTCCTGTGTTCACTGCTTAATAAACAGATGTTGGTGTGCCTTAACGGTCTGTTCATAACTATCCACAGGAGTGACCAGCTGAATGTAGGCGACTACATCAAGTCAGTAAATGGCATCAACCTGTCCAAGTTGCGGCACGATGAGATTATCAGCCTACTGAAGAACATTGGAGAACGAGTTGTACTAGAAGTGGAGTATGAGCTGCCTCCATTTGGTAAGTGAAGTTATGTGAAGGAATTACTCAGACTTTAAAGTGGAATCCTTTCAATCAAACTCCCAAAGGCATGGTGCAGACTTGTAAATAATCTCAGTATTTATGTCTGAGAAATTGGTAAATCTGTTACTTATGACATGTAAACCAGTGTCATTTAATTTTCCAAGGGTTCAACGTTAAATTTTGTCATCTAAAGATAATCTGCCTCAAAAAGTCTTAAAATATGTAGGAGTCACACATTTTGGAAAAGTTTGCTTGAAAGCTGATCCAACGGGATACAGCAAACAAGCCATTACACATCGCTCTGAACCACCATCTTTCTCGTGTTCATTGGAGATTATTCATCCATCCTACCACTAATTTTTACACACCTTGAATATAGCTTGGTCCTTTGTTTGGTGTCCAGTCATAAACAAGGTTAAAAAAGAGCAAAGAGATAAAAAAGAGTAAAAAAAAAAAAAGCATTCACATCACCCTTTCGGATGAAAGCCATTTCATTGTTCTTGCTTAGTTAATCCTGTTTCCATCTTCTTATTTGAATGTGCCAGCCAAATAACCTGAAATTTTGTTTACAAAAAATACCATTTGCCTTTAATCAAGCTCTGAAGATTAGTATGACCTGGATGACTGATAATCTGCACCCACATATCTCAAAGACAACCCTCCCTAAAGGGCTAGGCCATGCTGACTGGTGAAAATGGCGTAGGGCCTGGAAGCACATCATATTTAGTTTGAAATGTGTGAAACTAAACAGTGATTATGCAAATGTTATTTATGATGATGTTAATAAAAGGAAGCAAAACCTAGACAGCATATTAGGCATTTCAGGCTGTTCAGGACAAATGTGCTTTGTGAGTGAGGATAACTACAGCTCTGCTTTTCCTTTACATGCACCAAAGGTAATCGGCATGACCCTAAAATCACGATATGGCCTCTTTAAAATGAAATATGGGCAAATCAAATCTGATTTCATCCACAAGGTATCAAACACTCCAATATTCAAGCTCCAGGTGTATCTGAGATATACACTACATGTCATTTTGTTGTCAGGGCTCTGATGCACTGGTTGCTGATAAATAAGATGGTCATTCTGGAGTGTTTACTTATGAACAGGCAACATGAGCGTCCAAAGATGCTTCACGGAAAAGGAAAGGGAAATGAAAATCTCGAGACCCACTTGAACTTTTCAGATGTTTGGAACAAAATGTTAAACTTTTTCTTGGTTTCATTTGCTTTCTGCTCAGTATTTGTATAATTATATAGTATATATTACCTCAATGGCAATCGATTTTAACTTTTTGACACGTCTTAAAAAAATGGCCAAATATGGTACTGATGGCAAACTGGAATTTGACATGAATCCAACATCACACTTTACAGCTGGATGTTTTTAGATGCTTGTAACAGGAGTTGACATAATCAATTTGTTTCATTACAGTACAGATTAGGTGAAAAAGAGTCTCCAAATATTTATACTGGCAGCTGGCATCATATGCATTTTTGTATATCTTAGTGTCTATGCAAAAATGCTGATGTATCACTAAATGCTCTTTTCAAATTCCGCTAATGTAAGATGTCAGATCATTAGTTTGGGCTACAGAAAGGAAAAACAAGCGCAGAAAAAAACACGACTTGCTTCAGACCTGGAGTTACTCACATGAATCTAACTGGAGTGTGTTAACCAGCTGTTCTGTGAAGCACAGCTGCTCCACTGTTAAATAAAGACATTTCTGTTGTTTTAAAAGATCAGGTTTAAACTAAAATGTTTTGACAAAGTTAAGCTGGATTCTGAAACTTCTTTTAACCAGTGCAACACGCATCTGTTCTTCCTGGAGTCCAGCGGTCAAGACATCAGTCTCAGAAACTGAGTTGTTGCTGTTTATCATTAGAATGGCTCATCATCAATCATGTTTCTACATCGTGATTTAACACGACTCAGATGTCACTTGAAACAAGCTCTTCTAAAAATCTCTTCCTCTTTTGCTCATATTATGCATGGATTTATGTGGTAATTAGTTGCAAATCAATCATTTCCTCTTTGCTCCCAGTCCAGACCCCCTCAGGAGTCATAACCAGAACCATAGAGGTGTGTTTACACAAGGAGGGAAACAGTTTTGGGTTTGTCATGAGAGGTAGGTTGAATGCGATGCTTTGTTTATCAGATATCTGGAAGAGAAATAGGTCAGGGATGTGCAAAGTTGGTTCTCAAAGGCTGAAGTCCTGCAGGTTTTGGTTGTTCTCTGCGGCAGTACACCTGAATGAGATTAATGGGTCAACATGCATGGGTATCGCTGTTGAGCTGTTTAAGATAAACATGTAATTTGAATCCGGTGTGTTAGAGCAGTAAACATCTGAAACCTGCAGAACTTCTGCCCTCGGGGACTGGCGTTGCCCCTCCCTAAGTTATGTTCTACTTTTTATATTCAGGAACTTTTAAAAATTCATCTACTTATTTATTTTTGGTTAAGGCGGCTTTCATGAAGATTGGCGGAGGTCACGTCCTTTGGTAGTCACCAGTGTCAGGCCAGGGGGTCCCGCTGACAGGTAAAGATATGGATAATGGACATCAACAAGTGGATGCTGGATGTTGTGTTTGTGTAATGTGTGTGTAACATGTAGCTTTTAATTGGGCATGTTTGCTTTTTTCATGCTTCAAATGCATGAATAAACCTATTAAAATTATTGGCACGAATGTGGTTCATATTGCGTGCATGTGAGTTTGAAGCCCAATGGGTGCATTTTACTAACTGCCATTTTTTTGTGCCTTATTAAAGCATCTGTCTGTTATCTGTTGGATTCTTAAAATATTCATCTAATTGACTTAGAATCGGTATTACTCGTATGAGCACGTTACTTCCTATTTTGCTCAGGCAGTGCTTGAAATTGTGACTGTGACACAAATATGAAGTATCTTCAAAGCAGAAAGGGCAGTGCTGAGGCTGCTGGGGCTCCTGAGGCTAATGCACCATTGCACTTTTCCCCGTGAAAAGTGAAAGCACCAAAACACTGCATCAAACTTAATTCAGCATCAAAGACTTCATGGCCATTTATCATGTTTATCCTTCATCTCACCTGGGAGGAAATGCTGACTGCTTAATCATTTACTGGGACTGGTGCTTAAACGCTTGTGTGAGCATCATGCAACGCTCTGCACTGTCATATTTTATGCTTTCACCTTTTCTCCTTCTACATCTCTCTAGAGAAGGCACTTTGAAGGCCGGAGACCGAGTATTAAGCATAGATGGGATGCCTTTGAACAGAGAGAGGCATGCCGACGCTTTGACCATGCTGATGCAGAGCGGCCAGGAAGCTCTATTCCTGATCGAGTATGACGTCTCTGTCATGGGTGAGCATCCACACATATACTCCACACACAGAGACATGGAATATGTGGAGGCATAGTAAGGCAGCATTGCTCTGAGGATAAATAATGTGGCTGCTTAGATATGAGTGAGTGTTAATGCAGGGTACGCCAGCAGGGGAGTCACACGTGTCTGAGAGTACATTCAGCTGGGAAAGGTTGGATGAATGATACTCTGTATTTCAGTAACATAATTACAGCTTGTGGCATTTGAAGACATGGATTTAAGAGTTTATTACTGTGTTTAGGACTGAATAATTACATTTATTTGTAAGTCTTGCTTCATTGAACAGGTTGAGCAACAGGTACAAATTGAATGGTATGTCAAGAAGCCCTGATGATGCTAAATATATCAAAATACAAGATCACAAATATTCATAGACCTGTATACGCCCTTTAATCTTTTCAGTCTTTCCTTTGTTTAAATTGTGTTTAAATTCTATTTCTCTTAACAAATAACATGGATTTGTCAATTATAAATGGTGATTATATTGAGAGAAATTTTTATGCACAGTTTTTCTGCAGTGATTTACGTCTTTGCGCTTGAAGGCAGTTTTTCTGTACGCCACATTCTTCCCTTCCTTGTCTGTTTATTTTTTTCTAAAAGTTTATATCATCTAATTAACTTATTATCCTCATTTTGAATTATGTACAACATAAATTAGTACATTCTCATATTGCATAAATATATAATTATTGTATTACTTCTAACTTGACCTTATTCAACCATAAAATTTCCATTTTAAAATTAATATATTAAAGTTCATAGTTCTTTTTTTTTTTTTTTTTTTTTTGAAGGTTTTTTTGAAGGTTAATAATTCTAATTGAATCTATGCAACATAAATAATAAAATAATCCTGGCCATGAAGCAGTAAAACAAGTCACCTGTTCATTAATAAAAGCCTAATTATAACTTCCTTTTTGCTCATAGTGACTAATTTCCAAGATTACACAAATTTGCACTGGTCGGTACAAACTAGGGCAACTCACTAAGGACACTTGACACACATTATCTTCCTGTGTGGGGGAATTTAGGATTCAGACCCCCTGTCTGAGACTAAAGCTACCAGAGACTTGCAGATGTAAGAAAATGTTTTTTCAACCAAATCACTGCAGATATTTTAAGTAATATTCTCTGAAAACATTGCAGCAAAACAAAAAGAAGAAGAAACATGAAGAGCTATCATCACAGCATTATGCATTCAGCAGGAGACATTGATCACCCACTCTAAACATTTAACTTTTCTGCTTGAGCCAAGCAAGTAAATGTCAGAAAAACTGTGTTGAAATAACAGAGGACAATGAATTATGCATTGTATGTCATTTCTCTCTGGGACTTATGGTACAAACCGTGACCCAACAGTGAAGTCAAATGTCCTCCAGCTGCTCTGTTTTCCCACTTTTACTGTTTTAACATAAACGCTTTTGAAGTTAAAAAAAAAAGAAGAAACAAAAAAAGAACTAAAATTAGAAAACTTTTAAAAATGCCACTGTTTTTAGGAAAAAGATATTACATCTTCCCCAACTAATGTTAGGTGGATAGATTAGTTAGAAGCCCTGATGGCGGGGCAAATTTCTTTGTAGAGCTGCACCGTATATTGTTAGAGGATTGTAATGTAGGATGCAAACAAACTCAATATGTTCATTCGTTCATCTATCCATCTGCGACCTACGGACGTGCACGGGGGAAACCTGTCCATATAAATGAAATATGATATGACGGAAACATTTAATCAGGACCTAGCACAATAAAAGCACTCAATGAAACATAAGAATAACTTTTAAAATACAAACAAAACCACACTTTCTCACCAAGGGAGGTCAAATCAGTGCAGGCTAGTTGTCAACAGAATGGCAGAAGTGGGGCATAACTTAAAGTATTATGCAAGCCATCTGTTGAAAATTCTTATGTTTTTTTCATGTTGCCGTATATATCGCAGCTTGAAATAATTGCAATGTTGATTTTTTTCCGAGATTGTACAGTCTTGTTTATTACTATAGTACATTTTGTGTAAGAAAATAACTTCAAGAACTTTACATTAAACCCTACAAGCATTACAGCTGGGTGCAGAAGAAGAATAAAAAAGTACATTAAAAAAAAAAAAAAAAAAAAAAAAAAAACATGTTAGAGAAAATAAGGAAAATTCAATTATTTTCTTTCTTTTTTATTTTTTCTTTCATTTTCTTTCTTTTTCTGGTAGCACTGTTTGTTTGTTTTTTTATTTTTCTTCATTATGCACCATTCTTTAATCTTATCTCTACTGTACACACACACACACACACACACACACATATATATATATATATATATATATATATATATATATATATACACATATATATATATATATATATATATATATATATATATATATATATATATATATATATATATATATATATATATATATATATATATATATATATATATATATATATATATATATATATATATATATATATATAAAGGTCCATAATCCCATGGAAAAACAAACAGTGCCATCCAAAAAAGGAAAACAAATTGTTTAAAGGAACTATATGCACTACAGATTATGAATTAAATGAACTGTAAATAGGTATTTATGTGGAAATATCACAAGCTGAAGGATTTACTGATCATTCTTCTCACTAAAGAGTGTAGTTGCCATGGGATGAAGGAATGTTTGAAGTGCTCATTTTTACATCTGCAATGTAAAAGTCTCCTGCTGGAGTGGCTTCATGGTGCAACAACCATCTCATGCAGGAGTAAGAAGTAGTGGTCTTAATGGATGTCAGCTTTCAACAGCCTCCTTCCACTCAC
This sequence comes from Telmatherina bonti, assembly GCF_933228915.1. Lineage (NCBI taxonomy): Eukaryota > Metazoa > Chordata > Actinopteri > Atheriniformes > Telmatherinidae > Telmatherina > Telmatherina bonti. The sequence goes on from NC_136622.1 coordinate 26,715,498, forward strand.
AACCTCTATTGAGTCCAGAGGGCTGTCCAAGACCATGCTGGTCCTCCTCATGTCCAGGTTCCTCCTGTCTTTCTCATAAAGATATCATAATACAACAAGAACACCAACACTTCACATTCACAAGATTTTTTTTCTTTCACTGAAGCGTTTCATCATTTGCATGAACCAGTTAATCCAGTAAATGGTTAACGCCATAATAATGTTGGAGTTGCAGATTAAATGCCATTAACAATCTTATGACAAATTTCTGGAACTCATCAAACATCATGAAGTCCTGTCAAGGCTGAAGAATGTTTATAAATGAATTATTTAATAACTAATAATGAAGCCAATGATTGCACGCTATAAAGCATTAATAATACTGTGCCTTACAAATGAGCAGCACCAGAGGCAAAGATCCATGAACTGTGTCAAGCAGCAAAAATAACTTCAGAAAATGAGCTGCCTCAGTAACAGAAGTGGAACATGAGTGAAGCTGATCAGTCATCGTTTGTGAATGTTGTTTTTGTCTGATTGTTTAAAACAAAAAGTGTTTTATTTGTGGCTTTAGCTGCATTCGGTGACCCCGTTGATGTTTGTGTGTCTGTATGTGTGCTGCTGTATTTTTTTGCAGAGGCAGTGCAGCAGGCCTCTGGCCCTCTGCTGGTGGAGATAATAAAAGGTTCCTCAGCAAACCTGGGGATCAGCCTCACCACAACAATATACAGGAGCAAACAAGTGATTATTATTGACAAGATAAAGCCAGCCAGTGTTGTGGAGAGGTAAAATTATACATTTAAAATGTTATTATTCCACTGGGTGTTTCCTGACAGAAAGCTTTCTAAAAGAACCTCTGTCTCACTCACAGGTGTGGAGCGCTGCATGTAGGGGATGTCCTCCTGTCCATAGATGGGACCAGCACGGAGCACTGTTCCCTGATGGAGGCAACACAGCTACTAGCCAGCACCTCTGACATTGTCAAATTAGAGGTTCTTCCAGCCAGTCAGAGCAGACTTCCAATCAGGCCACAAGACACAGGTATGCCCTGCAGACCACACACAAACAGAACGATGCTTTTAAGAACCTGGATTGGGATGCTAAACAAAAGTCAGTGAAAGAGGAGATAAGCCGGCTAAAGGGAGCCTGGAGCTTCTGATTGGGTGCACTGGTGTTGATTTTTTTTTAAACTAATAGTTAAATTAGTAAGAAAAATGAAATGTCAATACACCATGAAAAGACTATGATAGCCCTGAGGGGACCCAACCCTACTGCACAAAACAGAACAACAAACTAAAAAAGACAACATTTAATTAAATGTAATAAAATTGAGAAAAATTATTCTTGCTATATGTTGCGCTTTTGTTTTGATTGTTTTGCTGTATGACTTGTGCTTGTTTTGTTGTTTTTTTTCCTTTTCTGTTTCGTGATATGCAGTTGGGAAATATCGGTATGTTTTAAGTTTAGTTTCTGGGTTTTGCATCTCTAAGCTGTCCCAAAAAAATCCCTTAAGAAAGAAATAGATAAACATACAATTTTAAATAGTTTGAGTAGAAGAAACATATTTATGCTATGCTTATTTCCTCTCTGCACTAAAAGAGATAAACAGATTGGATTTTAAGAGAAAAACTTTAAATCCCAAAGCCGGCAAAACCAACGATCAGAGGGCATTGGGTAAAAGATACAAACTATTTCCAGGTCAGGAGGGTTATAAAATTACAATTTTGCATTTAAGGAGCAACTAATAATCAGGTGGGGAACAGGAGAGAAGAAAGATGAAGTCTAAAAAAGGTCTGACTATACACAGCTGGCAGCTAAACAATGGAAACATTTACATCCAAAGACTAACTCTGCAGAGCAATCTGAAGCATTCCCAGAGGATAATGTCAGCTAATTGACTTATCGCTTCACACTACATCCATGTGTGGAGTTTCTGGAAATGTCCGCACCATATGTATTGTGACTGCTCTGTTCTTTGCTATTTTACCTTAAGCTGTAAAGAGCTTGGCTCCCTCCCAGTTGCCATTTCCAATGTGCACAGAATCAGCATGAGTGTGTCTGTATGTGCACGGCCCAATGATGGCCCCAATCTCTTTGGCTTTGGGTGCACACTCGGCCTCTTATGCATACAAATGAGCCACACACAAACGCACGCACACACACCCTTTCTCTGTCGGAGATCATGTTCTTGCCACATTCTGCAGACTTATTTCCAGGTCAGCAGCTGCAGGGACTTCTCCCCACGACTCCATGAAGTCATGGGGAGAAGAATCGTGCAACATGACAAGAGGTTGTAAGCTCTGGTTTATTCTGAAATAAATCTGCTGAAATCTTTCCTGCATAATTTTTCTCCGTCTTTTCTTCCGGTGTTTTTGTCACGTTTAGTTTTTAGTGCTTGTCTTTGTCTCCCCCCCCCCCCCCCCCCCCCCCCCCCCCCCCAAAAAAAACCCCACTCTTTCTTAATTTGTGATTTCAACTTCTCATACTCCATCCATCCATTTTCTCCACCCACCCAGCAATAATGGGCGAGAGGTGATGTTGTTTCTCATATTATTTGTAGAAATATATTTTCATTCATCACAGCAGAATTGTCCTAATAAGAAGTCAGATGTTCCCGCTATTCTTACGTCTGAGTGAGGCAAAGTTCCTGATTTCTAAAACCAGTTTCAGAATTTGTTAGAACACGGGAAAGTTTAACATTTCACTTCTGTGTATATCAAATGTGATCAGACCCCCCTTAAAAACATCTCCTATATGGTTTTTTAGGGGGGTCTGATCACATGCATTCTAAGTTACATTCTCCGTTTTTTTTACATCAACATGAATCTCAGTATGTTCATGCAGGCCAAAAATGGCCTGTAAATATTAAAGGATAAGTTATTTTACTGGTTGTGAGAGCAGCTGCATGTGAAGTGCATATTGTGTTTATTAAACAAACTTACCGGGATCTTTAAGAAACTGGGGCAGTATTTTACAGATGACTATAGGGTAATATTGAAGAATACGAACAAATAACTTGTAACTATAGCATTATTAACCGGCCAACTTGTTGAAATAAGACAGCTCTGTTCTTGGATCTTGTTTATTTTCTTTGCATGACTGAGTTCTAAGTTACAATATGATGTGTTTGCCAATAAGTGCCCCTACTTGCTATTCAAGTATTCACACATTTACAGCTGACGCAGCTGGGGGGTTGTAACAGATGAACACATCTTAGTTTGTTGATGCAGATTAAGTTTTTTTTTTAATGAAACTTCAGCTAATCTTGATTTCCATTCTGAATAAAAACATCTAACTCAGTACTTGAATTAATATAGTATAATGCATTTGCATTTGTTTTTGTTCAAACTACAGCAAAAGCATAATTTCTATGTAATGTTGCAGGTACATGTTCCAACATTTTCTTTAAGGAATGAGTCATTACTTGTAAAAATGACATAGTGCCAGTTTAATATGGTGGTATTTTCAGTTTTTTTCCTCTGCTGGAAGTAATTATCATAAGATTGTATCCTAATCTACTCTGAGGATTTAATGAAACGAATATGCCCACTAAGAAATAATGAGTCCTTTCCACCACTGTAGACTAAGAGTACAATTTCTTGGACAGTTCTGAGATTGATCTTTATATAAGCTGGCAGAGCCAGAGATTTTCAGGTAAGTTTGAGTAAAATAGATATGTTTTTTTTTTTGTCTTTTAAAGGCCAAAGGTTATGCTGGATGTGTGTTGAGCACATACAGTTAGATTTAACCTGGTTCCCGCAATATGCAAACTTCTAAGGCACTACTCTAGGCAGTCTTTCTACTAAATCCTCCATCCAAATGAGCAAGTTGGCAGAGATTAGACCCCTCCAAATGAGGCAGCAGGGATTACTGTCGCGTGTGACATTCAGTGACAAATATAGCCCCATGAATGTGTAAAGGAAGCCTAATTATTGAGGTATGTGTCAAATTTGGGGTCAGCTGTTTTCTTTCGAGGGCTTCATAAGTGCTATTTGACTGCATTCCCAGGTTTTGACATGAGGGATGATGAAGTTCCACCTAAACCACCATCTGTTCCGCTCTTAATTTGATTTATGGTGGGAGAATTAAAGAGAAATATACAAAACAAAAAGACCGAAGCTCTGCATTAACACCAATCAAGCTCTCAGCTGTGCCTAATCAAGGACAAACTGCATGCCTCCAAGCAGACAGTATCACTGCCTGATTATCTGTGGAGGTCACTGTTTTGGCACTTTTGGGCATTTAGAAAATGAAATGATGAAAAATGATTTTCAGTTTGCACTCAGCGTTTTGGAGACCTGCCAGTAAATGTAAGATTTTTTTTATTTTTTTTTTTCCCCTGTTACTATTTTGAATGTCTAAGTGACTCTATGAAGCTCTTCAAAATACATTAAACCACAGGATTTAATCTAGCATACCATAGCAAAGACATTAAATATCAATTACTCTGCTCTGAATTATCCTCAAGTCACTGTGTGGTGCAGTTTAAATTTAGACATGGAAATCAAAACAAGATTAAATGGATTCAAATTTAGAAATGTGCATGACAGAGGAGGAGATCTAGTTTCTTTAATGCATGTGCTTTCCTCTTGGCTGCTGCAGTTAAAGTGCAGAAAAGCAACCATCATCACTGGGACCAAAGCAGCAACTATTGCCATCCCCCACATGCCAGCCACAGTAAGACATGGAGCAGCCCAAGCCACCCACACAACCAGCAGGACCACTGCAAATGTAAGTTATTACTTGTGACAGCGCCGCTGCTGCCGGCGAGACACCCTAGCAGGAGCCCTTTCATCAGTACGATTGTTAATAAATTAATTTCAAGAGGGTTACCCCGACACTAGCTGCCACATTTAACTCCTTTGTTGCATGCTCCTGCTGAAAGTGATGAGTTTTGCTCTTGTTTGACACAGATCGTGCTGTTTGTCTCCTTTCAGCTATGGTGAGTGGAGGCTTCTCCCCTTCCTCCACAGCCACCTCAGGCTTCAGCAGCCAGGGTAGTAACACGCTCCCATGCCCCATTGCTCCCATCGCTCCCAACAGCCCTCGCAGTTCCACTGGCAAGAGCAGGAACAGGAAGAAGGACCACAAGAGCTCATGTATGACAAACTACCCTCCTCTTCCACCCACACATGAAAAAAATGTCACTTGGAGCAAATTACTCAGCAAGCTCATTTAAACCTGCTTGAATTCAGGATGCTCCTACAGAATAGAGTTTAACAAGTGCAGTTTAATGGACAATCTGCTTTACAGAGCTGCCAGTGCAGCTGTCGGCTCACATCGGTGGTTGTAGTTTGTGGTGTGTGGCTGGGAACTAATAGTAGTAAGGTGTGAGAATGGCTTCATTTTGAGTGAGCCGTTTGGCCCTCCGTGTGAACAGATCTGATTGATCACTGACGTAAACAAGACTATGACTCACTGCCTTTCCATTTGCATGTTGTCGTCTCTTTGGGCGCATGTCTCTTCCCCTTACCCTCTTCCATTTTCTTGAATTGTCTCCAACAATCCTGTTCCTGCTCCATTCATCTGCCACTTCTCTGCTCATATTTCTGTCTGACGTGCCCCCTCCCTCAGTGTCCCTGGCGTCCAGTTCCGTCGGCCCAGGGGGGCAGGTTTTTCATGTGGAAACGAGCGAGATCGTCCTGAGAGGGGATCCGCTCACAGGTTTTGGGATCCAGCTGCAGGGGGGTGTCTTTGCCACAGAAACGCTGTCGGCTCCCCCGGTCATCCGTTTTATTGAGCCCGACAGCCCAGCTGAGAGGTAACTCAATGAGACACCTAACTAGTAAACAAATGTATAGGGAGTCACCTTGAACTGGAGACCTCGGTACTAATCATTCAAAGCTGCAGGATGAGAGTTAAAGGCTTATTTTAATGTTTATTCTCCCAATGGCTGTCTAAGAACCCCTCTTCATGGATTCTATCCCACTGACAGTTCATTTTATAGTTAGCAATAAATTTGGGATTTTTAACTGATTTTACCATTTGTTTTAATGCATAAAATGCAAAAATTAGACATTAAATGTAGTGACATTATTTGCAGAAAGCAGTGGTCTGTGCTGCACTTTTCATTTCAGTGTCAAAGTTTTAAAAACATAATACAGCTGACACCCTTATAAAATAAAATAATTTTTATTTTTCCCTAAAGTTTTTTTTGTTGAACTTTTCGCTGACATTTTTCCTGTTATGAGGATGTATGAGTGTATATATTGATAAAAGCATTGAACCACTATTGCCATACAAACACTGGACTGACAGACCCCTTGTCCACAGTAACAGGGCTTAATCAGAGCCAAAGTGACTGACAGTAGGATCTTAGCTTCTCTACACTTTCCCCCACTTTAAATTAATTTTAATGTTCATCTGAGCTATTTAGACCTAAGACTGTTTTTAAAAGAAGAACAAGCTTTTATTTAAATTGTATTAACTTTATTTTTATCTGTGGTGCTTTTATGAAACTAATTAAAATTAAACTAAAATATAAACTCTGGCAATAAGTTGAACTGAATAAAAAGGATGTCTCAGAAATTTACAACATCTGAGGCTTTTATTGAAGCATCTTTATAAGTTTAAGACAAGATTAGCTTGGTTCATCTTCATATAATCATAGAAGAGAAATATGCAGTTGCCCTGAGCTGTACTGGTTTGGTTTACTGCCTTAGAACATTTGCTGGAAAGATGAAATGTTACAATAACCAAATCTATCTCTTACCTCATTTGATGTGCTCTTTAATCGCATGTAATATAATAATCTTAGCCACGAAATTAATGTGGCTCTTGCTGTTAATGTCATGAGTCTGAATTAAGATGCAGTATTATTGGGAATGTATTCTATGTCCAAACAACTGTATGCTGCCACCCTGGCAGGTTTAGAGTTATTATTGTTACATATCAATGAAACACAGATGAATTTTTTTTTTTTTTTTTAAATCTCTTACTTACATGATAAATGTTTGTACTTGGATAGTAAATGTTAAAAATCTATTGATTTTTTTTTTTTAAAGTAGAATTTTTAAATGAAATATGGAAAATGGAAAAACCATGATTACTCCACAAACTACCAGTGAATTACCTGTCCCAAAATATTTCTATTTCATTTAAAACTACACGTCAACATATTTGTCTCTCCCTTGTGTTTTAGAAGAGGGAAAAAAAGGGAAAAGGTCAATTATTTGTTCTGCACAATGAATCAAGCCACAACATATGTAATACAGCACTTTTCAATGATAACTAGAGGTAGAGCCATTGAAGCTGTGACAGAAAGCTAAAATAACACTGCCGTTTTCACCATTAAACATCTAGGACAATAATATTCGTCAGTCAGCCCACCAATTATTTATTAAACAGACACTCCTGTCTGCCTGAGCTTTTGTTTTTAGTTCATCTAATTTTCTCTTAGTTGTCTGCGCAGCCACTCTAAGCCTCTCTGGTGACATATTGATCGACAGTACAGCGCATGTAGTAGCGTAATTAACACATAGCTCAAATGAGGCTGGTTTGTAGAATCTGTCTTGCAAGATTAATGGTGGTATATGCCGGCCGTGCAGGGCCATGTCCCTCAGGTCCTGTAACATGATTAGTCCAGCAGCAGTTGGACAGGAGTGACTCAAATTCAGCAACCAACTGTGATATTGGTGCCTCTGCCTCCACACAAGGTTAATGAGTTGCAGTGGTTAGTGAATTAACATCACTTGACAGTGCTTCTGTGTTTGTCTGCACAATTAGGGGCCTGCACGGGATAATGTATATTTTTCCTGTTTGCTTACTGCAGTCAGTCCATGTGAGGTCAACTAAAATGTGTTTACATCAAGCCTAAAGGGCTTCATTCAATGTCATAGTTGGTGTTTTGGTATTTTCTCTATATGACATGATGTGTTAAAGCAGCAGCGTGGGATATACAAATGAACCTCTGCTGCCTTTAAATGAGTTTGTTTGCACAGAGCTTATTAAGCCTGTCATCACCTGTGATTCACACAGAACACTGCAGTTTTAGATCTGGTTACCGGAGTGAGATTCTCACCCTGGCTCACTGATGGTGATGTGTTCTGTTTGCTAAAGAGGAAATAAGCCGTAGCGACACAGGCGCAGTAGGATGCAGCAACCAGGATCGTGGTGAAGAAAACTCAGCAAGTGCCCTAGAAAAGTTTTAGATTCTCAAGATGATAAAGAAACCATTCAGAGGAAGGATTACTGCCTAAAGAAGAGAGTGACGTCAAGGAAACCACGGATTACCCCTGCTGTGGACTTTTTGTCATGAGAACACTACATAAGCACAAATGTATGTTTGCGTAGTTAATTTTGCTGCCAGAAGAGGGGGACAATTTTCTGCACGTCACTTATGTGGTTAAAAAAAACTTAAACGGAATCATATGCAATACAGTGTTGTTGAAATAACCGCTGGAAGAGTTTACAACATTTTTAGTTTTGCTGCTTTTTGTGGCATGTTATGCACAGATCTTTCAGCTGTGTGGACAAGATTAGAGATGCTGTTTTTGTTTACTGCAACAGAATGAATGCAGAAGACATGTCAACTAATCAGAGATTAATCAAGACTTGCAATAATCATTGAAAAATATAAAAGAAAATAGCGTAAGCATCTTAAAGGTGGGAGTGACTGCAGAAGTTACCTTGGACTGTATTAGTTTTTAACCTGTTTTTCTGTTGTTGTTTTTTTTTTGTTATGAAGGTGTGGACTCCTGCAGGTTGGAGACAGAATGTTGTCCATCAATGGCATCCCGACCGAAGATGGTACTTTGGAAGAAGCTCATCAGCTGCTCAGAGACTCGGCTCTAGCGAATAAAGTCACAGTAGAGATTGAGTTTGATGTTGCAGGTATCACAAACAAGGCATCTTTTTTAAATGAGAGATCTTTTGTCTTGTCACTCTCCTGCTTTTAATTTCTCTTTCATACTTAATTTGGAATTAGAGTCGGTGGTTCCAAGCAGTGGCACCTTCCATGTTAAACTCCCCAAGCGGAGAGGGGTTGAGCTGGGCATCACCATCAGTGGTGAGTTTGCAGGCTTTCAGCAGGGGGCAGTGTTACTAAGTGATGCTGCACACTGAATCTACTTGTGAGACTGTGTTCTGTGATCCATGAAACTCGTACTTGTATGAACGCACATAGCTCATTACCTCTGAATAATGGTGCCTGAACCAACATTCATCATTAACCTTTCTGCTCTAACTAGATATGAAAAAACACTAAATACATGTCAGATGTGATTAAAACACAAAGAATTTCAAGTTATGCGGATTTATCCTCATGTGTCCTATAAAAAAAAAACAAAACACTAATAATTTTCCTATTTTTTGCCAGCAAGTAAGAAGCCTGGAAAGCCTCTCATCATCTCTGACATCAGGAAAGGAAGCATTGCACACAGGTTGGTATCATAAAGGAGAATAATAATGTTGACTGTTGAATCCTCTTCAACTGAACTCTCACAACAGTGTTTTAAAACAGATTTTTTACAATTCATCTGTGCTTCTGGATCACATTGGCAAGAAATATTTTCTCAACACTTCTCCAACACTTCATGAACAAGATACATTATTGCAGCTGTAATAATAGCCTAATAGGATTGAGCTATCAAAACTAGATCAGTAGGGCAGCTACATTTCAGAAGGGCTCAGTGATGATTAGGTTTAGGGTGAGGTTAGGGTCACCCACATGGATCTCACCGAGACACAAGTTTAATAGGATTCTGGTGGTGAGTCAGAAGGAGATCTCAACTCCCAGTTAATAGTTGTGATCCTCTCGTTTCTTGTGTCTACTAGAACAGGGACTCTGGAGCCCGGAGACAGGCTGCTGGCCATCGACTCGGTGCGTCTGGAGAACTGCACCATGGAGGATGCGATGCACGTCCTGCAGCAGGCGGAGGATATGGTCAAACTACGAATCCAAAAAGATGAGGACAACATTGGTACTCATCCTTTAAAAAAAAAAAAAAAATCACATCTAAAATTAAAGTGTGAAACAGAAACCAGGTTATTTCCAGAAATTCTCTAATGGAGCATCACTTGACAAATTTCCGACACAATATTCCATGCAGAGTTTTCTGTGGGGGAATTGAAAAGGCTTTTGTTTAGTTACTTTGGAAAGATTCAGTGAAGTCTATAAATGGCACCGCTCTTTGTCTCCGGTTTCCTTAATGTTTCAGATTTGCACTCACTGAGTCTGATGCCTTTATTGGCCACCATATATGTGTCGGACCACAAGAACAGCTGTGATACACCCTGACACTGACCCTGCAAATCTCTGCAGAACTACTTCAGGAATGGAGCAATTTTCTAAAAATAAAAATATTCCCCTCCGCTGGTGGTGGTTCAAAGGAAAAAGCTGTGTAACCAGCCCATGTCATTCTTCCTGCTGATGTTCACATGTGTTCAGAGCTGGTGACTGATGGAATTTGTTGCTTGTTTATTCCCCATGATACACCATTAATGTCACCTACCTGTCTGCATGAACTCTTCTTACTGATGATGCAGAATTTTTGGTTTTAGTTGAGTCTTTTTTTTAAAAATTTTTTTAATTTTTAATTTTTTTTTTTAAGATACACTTTGTTCTCATGGGAAATTTATCTGCGCTGTTAAAATAGCTTCCTAAATATAGCTAAGATCCTTCAGAATAACTCGAAGTACATCTCTGAAGATGTTTTTGTAATATACGTTTTCTCTTTTATATTTTTTTTCTTCTTTTTTAAGTGTTTGGATTTGGTGTGATCTGGAGTTCATTATGTCTGTTTGTTTATGCTACAGATGAACTGGAGATGTCAGGCTCCATAATCTATACCGTTGAGCTGAAGCGGTATAATGGACCACTGGGTATAACGATTTCTGGTACAGAGGAGCCTTTTGACCCCATCGTTATCTCTGGCCTCACCAGGAAAGGTCTGGCTGAGAGGTGAGTAAAGGACGGGGATAGAGGGCACTTATGAGACGATGATTGCAGATCAATCTGAGGCCAGTTTGCTATTTTAGGCAAACTATTTGCCTCTTTATTTTTTTTTTAATATATAAACGAGACAGTAAACAATGACTGTCTCATTTCTGCAACAAGAAGCCTCTTTGTTTCACTCTGGCAGCCAGACAGGGTTCCCCTGATTTGTTGTTGGTACCGTCTAGAATATTCTGGTATCTCTGTGTCCTCTGTTCTCCAAATCCTGCAGGACTGGAGCTATCCATATAGGTGACCGAGTCCTAGCCATTAACGGGGTCAGTCTGAAAGGAAAGCCACTGAGTGAGGCCATCCACCTGCTGCAGATGGCCGGGGAGTCCGTCACTCTCAAGATCAAGAAACAAGCTGACCGTATAAAAACATTTATTTTCTCTTTTAACTTGATTTGCCTTGTTTTCATTTTCGGTTCAAATTTAAAGGGCTGTTCCAAAATTTGGCAAAAACCAAACTGCAAAAAAAAAAGTGGAAAAAGAAACCAAATGGGGGGGGGGGGGGGGAAACGAAATAATGAGGAAAAAAAAAAAGTAATTTTCCTCTTCAGTTTGGTCCCAAGATATATTTTCCATTATGTAATTTCCTGTTTGGTCTTTTTTTCTTTGCATTTCCCCTTAAATAGTCCGTTGTCAGTTTGTGTCTCTGTTTTTAGTCTGTCTTCTACATAGGAAGAATATCAGTTCACATCAAATGACTAGCATCCCTCCACTTATCTTACCAAAAGCCATAAAACACCATGATGAGACTCAGATGAACATTTATCAAAACAAAACAAATCAGGCAGTGAAATAAAGTGTGCTTTGATAAGTTAACAGTGTGTTTTCATGCTGTGGGATTTTCCTTGTTTTAACTCGCTGCTTTGTTTTCCAGAGTCAGAGTATCGGCAGCCTCCAGACCGAGAAGCTGTCTTTCTAAGCGACCCAGAGGATGAACTAACAGACTCGCAGAAAACCAGTAAACTCTCAGAGATCTACTCTGCCACTGTACCCAGTATAGATTCTGCCATGAGCTCCTGGGATAGCTCAGGGTTCGATGCAGGCTACATTAGCCAAGGTATGGTCTGGAACTCACCCGTCCGCCCTCTCTAATTAAACGAGTACGATGGGATTTATTTCTTTGCTCATTTGATTTTAGGGACATATCTGCACAAAGCTTCCGATATACTGCTAAATCCACCTTCCTGGAGGCGCCCAAAGCACAGAGGACATGCCACTTCCGGCTCCGCAGGCATGGTCCACCACTCAGGACTGTATGATGAAAGATTCACAGAGGATGAGTGGGATAAGATACCTGGGTAAGTGAAGAGGCTTGACGTCTGTTCCAGAAATCAGGTTTGGTTAAAACTGAGTGCAATGTTCAACAAGACTTAATATTTAGAGGTTTCCTTCTCACGTGAGCAATGGAGATGAAATGATTCAGTTTATTTATTCATCTATGGAGTCTGTATAAAGTTACATTAATTTCCATATATTGAGAGTAGATCCAGATTCTCTGCTCCTCACATTCAAATGGAGCAGTAAAACAATCATAATGAGATGCTGTACAGGGATTAGTCTTGTCATCTGCACATTACTGTGGAATATTACATAAAATAAGCCATGTGAAGTTTTGATGATCTCATGTCGTGACTGTTCACGCTGAAGAAATTTCATATTAATCATATGAAGAGCTATGTGACTGTTTCAGGATGGTGGCGTTTCAGCTGAAAACAGTCCTGGTGTTCACTTATATTAAAACGTGCTGTTGAAACCAGCAGTTATTGTTCTCCAGCTGCAGTTTTCATATTTTGTTTTGGTCCAAGACTTAAACTATTTCAGGAAATTTGAACTATTCACAAATTGAATTAAGATCCAGTGTTTCATCAAATGGTGCTGCAGTCATCTTTGTCCAACCTGCCTGCTGGAACAGACTCTTGAAGCTTTCCTACTTGTTGATATCTGTCAGTGCAGCATTGAGTGGTTGTCTTCATTCCTTTGTTCCTTAGTTTGAATAATACGGACCTGGTAAGATTAGTAGGAAACATGAATTGTAAATGCAGAGTTTTGAAGATCTCTAAAAAAAAAAAAAAAAAAATTAAACAAGACAGAATTTGGCATAATCAGGATATTTTGATTAAACACATCCTAAAGTAATTAAAAAAATAGAAAAGCGTTTTCATATAATTAAATGGGCATCAGGAGTATTTAGTACACAAAAAGTGACCATCCACTTGAATAGGAATTTCTTTCTCAAACAAAAATAAAATGAAACTCGCCAAGCTAAACCTTTTTTTAAACACTGACCTGAATTGAGTGTAATTTACCTTTTTATTTGTATCATAGCACCAATTCACAACAAATCTCAAGGCACATTACAGATGTCATTCATTTAAGCTAATTTAAGCAAACATAGAATCTAATTCATAAAAGGGCAATATCCTAGCTAAGAAAACTAATTGATTTCATTAAATCTTGTCTTTGATTCAGTTAATGACGCCAAAACAATCACATTTCTGAGGGACATGTCCTTAAAGTCTAAACCTAGGGGGGCATAACTTAGTGGTTGCTACACTACCTCTAACAAAAAGATTTATTCAAATGAAATGTTTTAAGCCTAATTTTACAGGTAGAGAGGGTGTCTGCCTCCTGAACCCAAACTGGGAGGGTTCTGTAAGACATGGGCCTGCAAATCAAAGGCTCTGCCTCCCATTCTACTCTCCTAAAGCTGTAGGAACCACAGTAAACCTGCAGTCTAACAGTGAAGTCCTCCTTTGGAATAATATGGAACTGAAATCTCTGATAAAGAATGGAACTTAGTTATGGAGAGCCTCGTGTGAGAATTGTATATTATATCCCAGATTGAACAGGAAGCCATAGAAGAAAATCTCAGACTGGATTTTACATGATCCCTCCTGCAAGTTCTCATGAGAACCTTCATTGCAGCAGTTTGGATGAGACGGAGGCTTTCTAAACAGGCCAATAACAGGGAACTACAGTCCATGTCTTAAAGAAACAAAAGCATGGACTAGTTTTTTGCAACGCACTTCTTTTCAACTCCTAAGCCCTCAAGTCAATGGACAAATATAATAAAAAGCACCGTTTAAGATGCTTGTATGATGTGGCAGTAACAGTGCACAGTAATGGAACTAAGAGAGAAGGCTGATTGTTGGTGCAGACTAGAGATCACCAGTTGTGGTTCCTGAGGGCAACCCTCTTGTGGATGTTTGTTTTAAACTATGAGTCCTGTTCTAAAAGCTATTAAAAATTATTTGAGAGTTGGAAACTTGACAAAAAGGACTTGCAAACCTAAGAGCTTGAGTGGATAGCAGTCGAGGAGGCACGTTAAAAGTGTGATGTTTTTAGATGCTTATCAATAATAATGTCCATGTTATATTTTCTGTTTCCTAAAATTCTGACCAGAGCTGTATTGTGTGAATTAAGACTGTTGTAATCTTGCCACAAGCTGCCGTTTGGGGTTGGTTTACAAAAGCAAACTGTGCCCATTTGATTTTTTTTTTTTTGTCATTTTGTTGTGTGCTTTCATGTTTCGTGCTTTTCCAAACTGTCCTTTTTTTCTTCTTCTTGTTCTCCTTTCTCAGGTATTCTCTCTCTCATCTGCTTTACTAACTACCCACAAGCTCTTTGGTGTCTCACATAGATGCATCTTTTTCTGTCAGCCACGTTTTCACACGAAAAAAAGGCCTCTACCCCCAAAAAGAACCTGGCTCAAGGATACATCAGCCTTATGTGTCTCCTCATGCTTGACTTTCCTGAAGTTTTTGTCACATGCTCTCAAATTCCTGCCCTTTTTTTTTTTCTTTTTCTTTTTGAGTGACATTCACTTTTGTAAATTTGAAAGCTTTATCTAATTCTAGCGGACTCCTCACCAATAGCTTTTACAAGTAAAGGAATTTACAGTGAACCCTCATTGTGGTCCTGAGAGATTTTTAAAGGGACCCTGCAACTTTGCAGCCCAAAAACTGCATTTCCCATGCTGCTTTTGTATGCAGCACCGGCCTCCAAACTGCAGGACTGCTCTCATGTTCTGGTTCCTGCGTTGTCATAGATTCGTCAGCCCCCCTCGTTGCCATGGCACCTTAAGCAAGGAAGAAAGCTTCTGGTCCCAGGCACTACAGGACCTCGAGACCTGTGGCCAGTCTGAAATTCTTAGGGAGCTGGAGGTAGGTAGCCAAAGGTGGATTTCCTGCTTTCTTTCCTCCTCAATCTGCTACATCTTTTCCATGTATCCACAGACCAGCGTCAGCCTAAATGAACATGCCCAACAAAGCATTATGATAATCATTTGTGTGTAATCTGTTATTAAATCTGACAAGACAAGCCAAGCACCTGCTGCCATACTGTCCAAAGGAGGCTTTTGGACAATGCATTGGCCTCTAATCTGTACATGATGTACTAGATATGATGTGTGTGTTTGAAAATAGGAGTTTAATTCATCCAGTTTAACACATTGCTCAAGTAGTTTGTCATTTCGCTGTCTTTCAGGCGTCTATGACAGGCAGTGCTCTTAGCCTGTACCTGGAAGAGACCAAGACCAATGAAGACTCAATGTTTCATTCAGAGATCAGTCCCATAAAGAAAGGGGAAATAGACAGCGAAGCTAAAAACAAAAGCAGCTTGAACGTGTCGACTGGTACCAGAGACCTGTCATCTAGGGCCAAAGGGGACCCGGCTGAAATTTTGTCCCCTTCAGCACTGGCACTGCACAAGGTGATTTTAGAATATAACGGTTTAGACTGATTTATCAATAAAATGTATATTTCAATATGGAACAGTTGTAGGAGGGATTAGCCTCTTAGCCTAAATAAACAGTATTATTTTTCTGGCTATTAAAAACAGATTTACACAAACTTGAAGGATTTATTTCTTTGTAAACACTTATATTCCAATCCTGAACTAGAATACAATGGTAAGCACTCTGATTGATGAGGTGAAAGCAATTCTGAAACAAAGTAGGGGAACGCTGTGTAATGTTTTGCTTCATAAAAAAAAAAAGATTGTAAATCCTCTCTTTTAGGTGATTGAAAATTGTACAAAGGCAAATATGTTTGGTCTCACTTTGGATTAAAAGTAAAAACAAAGTGCTTGAAGCAGAGGAGTCATCTATACCCTGTCTGATCACCTTGTTTTACAACAGAATGTAGTTTGACATTGTTTTGCTGGAAAAAAAAAAAAAGAAGCAGCAAAGTTTCATCTAAAAACACCAATAACTCATGGCTCCAAAACATGAGTACATGTTGTTCATCCTAATTGGGGTCTTTAATCCCCTGCCATGTGGGTTAGGGCAACCCCCACGGACAGATGGTCATTTACACAGAAAAAATAGTGGGTTGGTGGAGGCATTGTTTCAGGATCCTGCTTTTTTTTTTTTTTTTTTTTTGTAACTTTAACCAATTTAATCAAACTCTATGCTCCTGCCCTTTGCTGGATGTAACTCAACACACTTTTAAACTTCTAATTCAGTTTTGGAACGTAGATGACTAAAAAATGTTAAGTATTTTTAAATTGCTAAACTAATTCAAATCATAAAATATTACAAAAACCAATATAATATGAATATATTGTTCATACTGTTATAAGCTGAATAAAATCTGATTTGCATATCTTTGCGTTGTTTCCATTTTAAAGTGTCCCTGCTTTTACCCCCTCCTAAATGTTCATGTTACCCTGAATCACTTTTTTTTTTTTTTTTTCCATCCCTTGTGCCAACATGCTCACAGGCATTGGATATTTTGATATCCTACATAAAACACCATTTCAGCTAAAGTATGATTGTTAGTTGTCAGTTTGAAAATGGCATAAACATGAATTTCGTCCTTGTACATCTTCCTCCCCCAGCCCACAGCTCCTCTGTGTAACCGAGGCCATCTGTGTATCCAGACAGTCAGGACTTGCTGCATATATACAACAAACACTAATTACACAACAGTACCTGAGCAGCTGAGCATGCTGCCGTCATGTGCATGTACTGTATACCTCCATAGAAACCTGTTTGGTTACTGATGCGTCTCATTGCGCTTTGTTGAACTGGCAATACTGAAGCGTTGAGTGAGAAATATTGCAATGTTTATCACTGACACAAGATGTGAAGGACATCACAAGATCTTCCTTTAAAACTGTTTCTTGTTTATTTTCATGGTTAAATCTGACAGCCTTTTTCCAAAGAGTAACAAATGATAGTCATGTTGTGTATACTGGAAATTGTGGTAACACAGGAAACGGTAGCAACAGAAGTCACACCAAAGACATTCAGAGCAAGGTTAGGTTTGTGGCTTAACCCAGTTTCCAGGCTTCATGCTCAGTCTAAGACAGCCAGCACCATGCAGCCGCTCCAAGTGCAGTCATGATACTGAACATTACAATCCACATTCTGGACAATTCCAGAAAAAAAAATAGACAAAATGGCTTTTCCAGTTTATCAGGTTCATCATGTTGCATTTTCCTTTCAGTCCCACTTTCAAATCACTTAACAAATTTAGAATAAAAGATGTTCAACTTTATTTTCTCATCTTCTAAAGGAAGCCAACATATAAACTTCTGTATTGTCATGTCACTTTGCAGTAGTTTTGTCAGTTTTGAGAAAAATTGCCTGTTGAAGATTGATTTCTTATGATGCAGATGGAAACCGATGAGGCACACCATTCTTTTTTTTTTTTTTTTTTTTTTTTTTTTTTTTTTTTAATATAAAATTGTACTAAAAGTTTTTGTTTCTAGAAGTTTTATGTAACTCTCTAAATTTATCCTTTTTATCTGCAGGTCTCCCTAAGGAAGCACCTTGAGAGCCGTGACTTTGGTTTCAGCGTATCAGATGGGCTTCTGGAAAAAGGAGTTTATGTAAATATGATTAGGCCGGATGGCCCAGCTGACCAGGCGGGTTTAAAGCCTTTTGACCGCATTCTTCAGGTACTGGATGAGTGAATATTTTGGTTTGTGTCTGACACTTCTGTGGCCAGCCCATTTAATCTTATGACACTGTTAATATTCAGAGCAAGAGGATGTGTAACATAAAAACCCATCACAATGACAATTACACACAATAAGATCCTTTTAGTTTCGGAGTCCTTTGTCTGAGTTTCCATGCTTTTACCAAGAATCTCACCAAACTACATTTTTACGTCTCCCCATGAGTCCAAAACAGACCAGACTTTATACAATGCATTTCTCAGACATAACAGTTCGGACATAAATGACGATAGAACAAAAATGCCATTTATCCTCAACAACCTTTAAGTCGCACAAAACAAAAGTCATCTGTCTTTTTCTGGGACACCTTCATCACTCCCACCTCCATCTGCAGTGGCAGTCACCGGCTCTGAGATGGGCACACAGAGAACTCATTTTACATTGTTTGACATTTGGCTCTGTGCAGAAATAATTCTTACAATGAATGTAACTCCTTAGTTAAGGCTTATTTAACACCTGCCATTTCAGGGCTCTTTTAGAACAGTCAGTCTGAGTTATTTTACCTTGTCTTTTAAAAATTGAATGAATGACTTAAAGACTGAATCTGTAAGTGAAAATGAGAATTGGATAAATATAACATCGGTCTTTTCATGCCATCTCGCCAAATCCCTCCAAATGCAACTGAAACGTTGCGGCTGAATGTTTTACATAAGTTTTCAAATTTACAAGTTTAGCCCTAAAAAAAAAAAAAAAAAACAAGCTGGTTGCTGCAGTTTACCACCAACTCTAAATCCAAGAGCAGCTTTGTTTTTTCCAGATACCCAATCCATTTTGTACTGACTGTGAATTTTCAAAGGGCAGATTTGTTATCGCAGTTTATGTGGAACAGCCATTTAGGATTTGCAACTGATCTTGCCAGAGGAAACCTGCTGGGAAATGGCCTTACTACTACATGAAACCCATGTTTTTTGTTTTGCCCAAGTCAGCTGCTGGAAAAAATAAGTAAAATGGAAATGTCCACCTTTTAAACAACAAGCAGATTTTGTAAGCTGTTACTCTTCAGAAATAAGAGGTGAGCTGAATGTTAATAGATTTGGTTGTGATCTTTCAGGTGAACCGTGTGAGGACCAGGGATTTGGACTGTTGTTTAACTGTGCCCCTAATTATGGAAGCCGGAGACTGCCTGGATTTGGTCATTAGCAGGAATCCACTGGCAGCAGTAGACACGGAGCTGCTCAGCGACTGTGACGACCCCTCAAACTCACTGTTCTGCTTTGCCAACCACAGGACCAACAGCATCGCTCTGTGATTGCAAGGATCGACACTGGAACTCGGCAACACTTAGACCCCACACATGGTTACGTTTGTCACACTGTACCTATCAGACAGATCTTCACACACATGTTCAGCCCACAGAGCATTTACAGAAGGAACCACTCTGCCTCACGGCGTCTCTGTCACTAAGTTATAGTGCGCATGTGTTCACAATTGCCACTTTTAGTCACTACTATGTTCAGGCAAATCAGTTCAGAGGCGGCTGCTGCCTCAGACTCCCCCCACTCCCCCACCTCTTCCCCGCTTCTTTCCCACCAGAGGCAAAACCGCATGCAGGTTATATAACACAGAAGTCATAGCTTCTGATGGGGCCAGGATGTCAACACACATGCCTCAGCTCTAAGGGAGAGTCACATGCTGTGCACATTCATTGCATACATTTACTTTATTTTGCATTAATAAGCTTCATGTTCTAATCAACTTTTTTTTTTTGGTCTAATTTTATTTTACCCACACAATACAATGTTTTGCATGCACGTCAAACACTCGGACACACAGTTTGGACTTGAGGTTCGGTGCATATTTAACCTGTTTATCAGCCATGATTTGACTCACTGCCTTCCAGTCTGAATTCCCCGTGCTGAAGAGGGCAAGGGCCTCCAAATAGACCAAATGACCTGACACTTGTCAACTATCACTAAATGCATTTTATGGCACATATCATCTTAATACCACAAATATGTAGGATGACACACAACCTTTGTGTTGAAAGTATTCCCTTGATTGAAGGCTGTTTAGTTCCAGAGATTTAAGATCATTTCTTTGTTGTTTGACACAGATATTTTCTCCCAAAGACTTTTCTTTTTTGGGGATATTTTGCACATTTTCCTTGTGACACTGCTTTTGCACATGACCTACATTTGTATTCTATGTTGTGAATTCACATCTCCATTTTTGCAATTCATTTATACTGTGTGAGCTAATCTTTGCAAATATGTCAAAGCATGTTAAACATGCATAAGGTCTGCCTTCAGCACTTTGCTCCTGGTTATGTTTGATTCAACAAGATCTTCAGGAGAGCTCACCCTTTTTTTTTTTTTTTAATTTATCATGACATGCAGTTTTCTTTCACTTCATTTTTTTTCAAGCAATTGCTGACTTGGAGAGAATGTTTCATGTGTTGGCTAACGTGAATGCGTTCTGCGATTGCAGCACTGTCCAATTTATTGAAGCCTCAGAAGCAGATTAATTTTTGGATGATAACCCATTCATTTCTGACTTGGTGTTTGATCAGTTATCATTGTATACAGAGGCCTATTTTTAAGGTTTTATATTGATTTATTGTATTGCAGCTGTAATATACAAATACATCACGTATACAGTGTTTTTTCTTATTTAAATTATATGGACACTTGATGTATGTCATGTAAGCTGTAATGCTGAATGTGGTTGTGCTTTTTTTTCCCCCCACCCCTCTGGTGTGTTTCATATCTTTTCTTGATTGATTCGAAAAGGGTGTAAACATTTGTGGAAATTTTATTTTTAAGTTATTGTCCAGTAGAAACTGTACCTAATTCTTTTTATGGCAATAAAGTTGCATACTTTTTTTTTTTTTTTTTTTTAAATATATGTATATATATAGATATCTATATGTATATATAATCTATATCTATCTGTATATATCTATATATATAATATACATACACATACATACATTATTCACAAAAAGTTAGGGATATTCAGCTTTTGGGTGAAATTTCACAACAAGCCTAAAATGCATTCAAACCTGTACAGGTGAACTTAATGTGATCTTCTCTAAGCTTTTAAATGCACATGTCCAACTGTTAAATGTTTCAATAAATTTTGCACAAGTTGCTGTTCTCTAACAAGGAGCTTAACGGCAAAAATCACGGCAGGTGTGTGATCCTTGAATTGACCAATAAATGTCCTGGTTCAATTAGAGCTGGTGTTTAAACAGTTGTCCTCATCATGCTGTTCACATTTTGACATCATGAGACCAAGACGACACCTAACAATGGAACAACAGTCCCTTGCCATTGCGATGCTTCAAACAGGACGTTCTCAGACAGAAGTGGCCACTGAGCTTGGAGTGTCACAGAGTGTCATCAGCAGGTTGCAACAGAGATATGGAGAGACTGGAAGAGTCACAGAAAGGCCTAGAAGTGGACGTCCTTTGGCCACATCCCGTGCTGATGACCGCTACATTGTGAACACTGCCCTGAGAAACCGGATGATGAATGCCACTCAACTCCAGGCACGTTTAAGAGAGGTGAGAGGCACCCAAGTGTCACGTCAGACCATTCCAAACCGTTTACATCAGCGTGGTCTGCGTGCTAGACGACCTGCACGGGTACCTGACCACACCACCAGGCATCATCGTCTTGCATGGGCCAGGGAGCATTTACGCTGGACGAGGAACCAGTGGGCCTCAGTGCTGTTCTCTGATGAAAGTCGATTCACACTGAGCAGAAATGATGGCCGGCAACGATGTTGGAGACGTCAGGGAGAGCGCTATGCATCAGCCACTGTTGTCACCAGGCGAGCTTTTGGTGGTGGCGGTGTTACAGTGTGGGCAGGGGTGTCCACTTGGTACAGAACCGCCCTACACTTTGTGAATGGTACAGTGACAAGCCCATACTACCTGAATAACATCATTAATCCAGTGATTGTGCCCCTACATGAACAGCACAGGCCTAATTTCATCTTCATGGACGACAATGCTCCTGCTCATCGAGGCTGCATCATCAGGGAACGGCTGTTGGAGACTGGTGTACCTCAAATGGAATGGCCTGCACTCTCTCCAGACCTGAATCCCATTGAAAACCTGTGGGATCAGCTGAGCCGTCGTGTAGAGGCTCGAGACCCTGCACCCCAGAACCTCAATGACCTGAGGGCTGCCCTTCAAGAAGAGTGGGATGCCATGCCTCAGCAGGCAATAAGTTGCCTTGTGAACAACATGAGACGTCGTTGTCAAGCTGTAATTGATGCTCAAGGGCACATGACGAGATACTGAGACGTTCAAATTTTTTGTTGTGGTGTAACTACCATTGTTGTTACCTTTTGTGTTGAATGATTTTTTTGAGATGAGGAAATCAGTAGTGCATCCTTCTACTTAAATGTCTTACTTTTATGATATATCACTGTAGCATGAACAAATTGCATTTTCCATAAATTTCACCTGAAAGCCAAATATCCCTAACTTTTTGTGAGTAGTGTATGTATGTGTGTATATATATATATATATATATATATATATATATATATATATATATATATATATATATAAAAGCTTTGGTTTGTGGAATTTAGTTTGGCTCTGCCCATTGACGTTACTCACACTGCAGTCTGTAATCATCTGTTTACTCTAATAATGATGCCTCCAGGGACGACAGCCAATGGACCTGATCTAATAACGATTAGCATGAGCACAAACCCTGTTCCTCTAAAACAACTGCAGGGCTTCAGCAAAGCATAGTAAATATGTCTGTACCTGAAAGGCACTGTCAAAATGACCTTTTCCACCAGCCTTGCAACATTTATATGTTTCGGTTTGTCTGCCAGAACCCAAAATGTGGACAGGAGAGCATTTTAATCAAATGTGATTTACTTAAGTTTGAGATGAACAGTATGTTGCTATTTGCAGCATTATTTATGGCTGGACAAATGCATCTTTAATGTTGTGGTTGATGTGATTGTAATCACTGCTACAAGAGCAGGAAAAAAAAAAAAGAGTATTTCTCCAAATGCGGGAAGCCAGACGACGTATTTAAAATAATTTGATTACTGAAGCACTTTTTTTTTTTTTTTTTTCCTACGTTGTGCTGCCTCATGGTTTATCTGCAATCCTTTTCATGTGAGCCAAAAGCAACATTGCAATTCTTAAAATGAACCATGAGAGAAGGAGGGGGGGGGGAGCTTTCCATGAGATCTCTAAGAGTGAACAGGCATATTCTAAAGGATATGAATTTGATTCTGGTGTGTTGGGCAAGGGTTACATCCAAAAGTTTCAAGATGGTAGATCTTGACAGAACTTGGGCACCCCTGGTTCAGAGGGCTATGGTAGCCATGAAATATGGATATGTCTGATTACACCTTATTGTAAAATATAAATATCCAAAATGCTATCAAGATTTGCCTGAAAAGTTCATAAGTTCATCTGTTTGCTTGTATTAACTAAAACAAAATGGATAATGCAGTTGAGTTTGTATGTTTAAAAATGAACACTATGAAACATTTCATTTAGCTTTGCTGCCCTACAAACCCCCACGCCTCATGACGTAGGATGGAAAGGGATTAAAACCCAAGGAGAGGAGTTGAGGATATGCAATCTGAGAAAGGACAAGAATAGTAAGACTCCTGGAGGACATGATTCAAAGGACATGGCAAGTTTTTGCCACTGCACATTAGTTATAGTTCAGAAAATGAGGAATGAGGACAGTGATGGCGACTGGTTGCACAGATTACAAAATACACAAAACTTAGACATAATTTTCTATGACTACTGGATACTTTTAAATATGATCTGTGCAAAGGTTTTTACTTCTTGCAATAAACTCAATACTGGCTGAAAGACTTTTTTTTTCCCCCCTTCATCTTGGAAATCTTCATCTAAATGATTAAAAAAAAAAAGCTTTCTTATAAATTATAGTCTTCTGCTAATCTTGGACAATTCCATGAGGCCTATTTAATAACCCAGTTTAGTTTTCATGAAAGGAAAAATTTTGAATAAGTGATTTACTGGTACATGCAGTGTAACAGGAAGTCTCTTCTCTAAGCTTGGACAATAAAAGTTTCCGGGGGTTGGAAACAAAGGACCAGACTACTGTTTTTGGACACCCAGGACACAAAAACAGTTTTTATTATTAAACGAATCTCTTATAAAACTGCACAAACCTACTAAATTTTACTTCTTTGTTTCCAAGCTGATCTCTTTCAATTTACAGTCATAACTGTGATTTCCTGGGTTGCGCATAGAAAATTTGGGGCGGAATGACATTAACACTAATAATCCACAGTGCGTCAAAAGTAAAAGCAATTGTATAAAAATTAAATTTAAATCCATTTCTATCATGCAGTAATTTAAAATAGCGGACTGACAGGTAACAAATATAGCCGGTTAAACTATAGCATTTATATAATCTATATACTATCTAGACCACTGTAACGAAAGCTATTATATTAACTTGTCCTGTGAAGTTATATTGGCAAGCATGTGATGTGATATAGGTTTCTAACATGTCATTTATATTAATTATAGTCTGAAAGATGTGAAAGATGCCTCTTGAACTGATACAAAATGACTTGGCTGCTATATCATCAAGTGTTTGAGCAGGTGTTCCTTACAGATACGTTGCACATACTGTGAGGTGTACATCTCTCCACTCTGCAAGTAACAACAATGTTTATAGTACATCTCACAGTGCAATCAATATTAAGAAAATACACAAATAAATCAAAGAAAAAAATCTGTTTATTTTACCATTACAGAAATTATAACTGTTAAAGGGGATGGTAAATGGACTTGTACTTCTATAGTGCTTTTCTAGTCATACAGACCACTCAAAGAGCTTTACACTACTTGTCACATTCACCCATTCACACACACACTCATAGGCACATCGGGGGGCAGTTTGGGGTTCAGTGTCTTGCCCTAGGACACTTTGGCATTTCAGGGGAAGCCTGGAATTGATCCCTCAACTTTCCTGTTGAAGGACAACTGCTCTTTCTCCTGAGCTACAGCCGCCCCATAAATGAGAGACAAAAACTACTCTGGTATATTTCAATTTCCAAGTAGTGCAAGCAGCACAGTGCTGTGGTGGCTCCTGCACATGCTTCAGCAAAGGAAAACTATGATTTAGTTTTTTATGAGACCCTTTGATTCATTATAATCACCATGCTTCCATTTATTATTGCATAGCCTACATGAGAAGTATGAAAAGGGCTCACAATGGTTCTATCCATCCGTTGTCTATACTGACTTTCTCCATTGCAGGGTTGTGGGAGGGGAGGCCTAGCCCAGCATGTGTGTGTGCACCTGTCAACAGACCATTATACAGTTACATCCACACTCATGCCTATGGCAACTTTATAATAACTAATTAGATTAATATGCATGTTTCCAGACTATGGAAGGAAGGAGGTACCCAGAGAGATCCCAGGCATGGGTTCTCTCTGGGTACCCATGCCCAGGCAACCCTAGCCAAGGTTTAAACCACTGTGCTACTGTTCACCCCACTCAAGTCATCCACTCATCCATCAAGGCTGAAATTTCCAATGGGTATAGTGGACACTGCCCAAAAAGGCCCACAGTAAAAGAACATCTTCTGATTAAAGGCTCTTCTTGCCCACAGTCCCACTGGCAAATGCTTGGACCCCACAGCTGGAAAGGGGTCCCCAAGGGCCACTACAGTGCAGTGACAATGTGAAGAGTTTGCAAAATCAGTGGTCAACTGGTGGAAAAGTCTCCAAATGGGCCCCACCTACACCTCTGGGTCCTCCTGCAAGTGGCAGCTCCTGTTAAGTAAACAAACATGTTAGAGCTGGTATATCAAAATGGAGAAGTTTTCTGGCCTGTAATGAGAACAAAACAAAAGGAAAAAACAGGAAGCGGAAAAGAGACCAGTCGTAAGTTGGGCAGAATATACAGAGTCTAATGCAGCTCAGCCTGTTCTACAGTGAAGTTCCTGGGTGTTAAAAGGCTGAACATAAAAACAGCGAATTTGGAAAATATTAAATAAAAGCTATCTTATAATGTACGACTATAGCATATGGATAGAAGTTACTAGAAGTGTATTTTGTCAAAGGTGTTTATATTTTTTTTCCACATGGTTCAAAAGGCTTTTTTCTTCTGAAAAATGTATTTATTTATGGGCTGTATTATTACTATGAATGTAATCATAAAGAGTCTTAATGTAGGCTTTGCCACATTTGCTTCATCTGTCTTGAAACCATGTTAAATCAAATTGTTCTTTTTAGTAAATTAAAATTGTAACTCATGAAGTAATTAGTAGAAGAACAGTGAAAGAGACTAAAGACCATTCAAAAGTTCCATTAGACTCGGTGTCGTGCATCAAAACCATGTAATGCAGAGATTTGAGTTGGTTACTCTGCTTTTACTTTGGCCCCACATGCTAAAAATGCTAAAGTTTAGGAACCATTTTATGTTGGCTTCAATGTGGTTTTCATGTTAAACAACCTTGTTAAGCTACAGTGAATGTCTGTCATTCACCTGTCAAAATCCAGCTGATCTGAACCAGCTGGTTAACAGGTTGCTATAGCGACGCCCATAGCTGATACTATAGTGATTTACATATGCATATACAGGAAAATAATCCACACCAGCTGGCATTACAACTCTCACTGACCATGGTATAAATTATAATAACATATAATATTCAGGCAGCTGTAGGTCAGGAGGAAAAGCCGTTTTCTTTCACTTGGAAAGTTGGGATATCAATTCCACGCTTCCACTATGTGCTGAAGTGTCCTTGGGCAAGACTCTGAACCCCAAGTTGCCACCGAAAGGCACATCGGGGTATGTAAGTCGCTTTGGATAAAAGCGTCTGCTAAATGACTGTAGAATAGAATAATTACTAAAAAGGATCATAACATAAAGGATATGAATGGTGGTTGGAGGGCTGCCTTGTGGCTGTCTGATTACTTGGATCAGTTCATAATTATAATGAATAATTATGGACAGAAAGGCAGGAGCAGCATATCCCATCTTTTACACTGCAATAACTGAAATCTAAGATAAAAAATCTTAAATTGAGTACACATATGCTTTTTTTCAAAGGTAAGATGATTTTTAGTTTTTATGCCAGAGAATTCCTCTTGTTTTAAGAGTATTTTTACTTTTTTTGGGAAGTCTTGACAAGCCAATTTTTCTTGTTCTGTTGGCAGATCATTTATCTTATTTTCAGCTAAATTTACCTAATCTTTGTATTTTTTTTCTTGTTTTTTAAGGCTGAGTTTTTGCAATGTATTCACCATGTGGGAGGAATTGATTCAGTATATGAAGAACAAGTAAAAGCTACAATAGCTACTGAGAGATCACCAGATAGGAAGTTAGTGGACAGGAGAAAGACTATACCAAGTATGCGTTTAAGAAAGGACACAGAAAAACGATGATTGAATGATGAAGACATCTTCAGACACAGCAAGAGTGGAGGAGAAAGAACAAATTTGAAAAAAATATCACCTGCAGAGAGGAAGACAGAGACAGAAGGCCTTGCAGATTTTGGCCGAGGGGCAACAGCTGTATGTGTGAAGACAACCAACATGAAACGCAATTCTGGTGTTGACCCAGTCAAAAAGAAAAACAAACCTCTGGAAGCTTTGCATTATTTTTCATTTAATATCAGGTACATCAAAGTTTAAGTTAAGCTGAACTTTGCTGTTTCCACCCTTATAACACAAGAAGAGGAGAGAAGTAGAGGGAAAAGATGGAGAGACGGATACAGAGAGGCAGCTCTGAAAAGCTGAGGAGCTAAAGTACACCGGAAGACAGGAGAGGAAGACAGAGACAGGAAAGAAACAGCAGATATTTACATAAGCCAATAAGTTTCACCACAATGTTTAGTGTCGTGATATTGTTTCAATCAGCCAAGAAAAGTAGTTGTGCATAACGTGGTGTAAATCCTATGTGATGGACTATACACACAATGTCCTTTAGCTTCTGATGTTGGGGCCCTTTCGACTCACTGCATCCAGGGGCCTCTGCATCTTTTTTTATCCGACAATGACAATAATTGATATTTAGAAAGCCCATTAGTGAGCTTTCGGCAAAATATTGAGTCCATGATGGTGATCAGATGTCATACAGTAAAAAATTGTTACAAAAAGGCATATGTGATTTACAAACAATTCACATTCTACATTACAAATATAACCGAACAGAATAAACGGTAAAGTGGTATTTCTGTCGAGCATGCCTGTTACTGAAAGGAGCACAACGGAGAAAGCTGTCAGGTTGTTTAGAAAACGGTAACGTTTTAATGTATGGTTCGCACAGATCCCACTGATAATTATGAATCAGAGTATTTGTTGTATAGCTCTACTCCGTTTAAACCATTGTCTTAGCAAGGAGACAAGTAGATATTCTATATCAAAAGTTACTATATCAAAAAAGTTAGAAGCCAAAAATATTTCTTCCTGAAATCTGTTACAAATGTAAGTGCAATACCTTGCACAATAAAAACAAATACTACAATAAAGGTGAAACGACTTATAAAGTGCAGAGAGGTTTCAATAAATGCACTGGGGCTGACTATAGTAGTCACACAGGCAGTGTACAAATACTCTAAAAATGCCACTTCCCTTTTTTCCTTACTTTTTCTTTCTTAGCTGATTTTTTTTTCTTTTGTTTATAATTGCCTGAATAGTTTCTTTTTCCCAGGATAAATCTTTGTCCGAATGAATTCTCACAGTATTTGACAAAGACCTTGTCAACATGAAATTGAAAATTTAAGCAAAATGAACTCTACACACTGCGTTGCCACTTGATATGTTAAGGATATGTACTCAAAGAGATATCACATCTGCCACTAACAGGTACATTCATTTTCACTGTGGTATAAGAGACGAGAAGAAGAAACGAGAAGCTAACTGCGGCACAAGGTCATGTCAGGGTATTTTCTATCTTTCTTGTGATTAATTGACCGTTTTTGAACTGAATTTGTAAGAAGTGATTATTTGTTTTGCCCTCCTGTTACACCAAGACATTGCGAATTCCTCATCTCTCCGGAATCAACATAAAGGTAGTAAACATTGAACATGTTCTATATGAAAATACTGCCTAAACTGAAATCAGTGCCAACTACAGCAACAACAATTGTAACATTAACAATATCAATAGAGTAAAAAATAAGAAAAAAAATAAAATAAAAATTACAAGGAAAAAGAAATTACAATAATATATATCTCTCTTAATAGAAATCAAACCATAGAGTATCTCTAAAATGCATATATTTGACAATGTAAACCTACCCTTATCAAAGTTAGCAAATATAATAACACAGAAAGCACATCAATCTTATTCCTCTCACAGAGAGCGCTCACATCATTGTTTCCACAATGGTGTGGGTGGGCTTGATCAAGCCATTGTTCCCATTTGGGTCCAGGGGCTGTGTCAGCTCGCTGCACTTCAGATTGTACTCTTTCGGGCGAGAGCTCACGCCTGACTTCGCCGGTGCTGCCACTGCTTTGATCCTCTGAGGGAAGAGATGAAACGTTAGGCTAATGATCTTTAGAAATGGGGCTACTTACGACTCAAAATGTCAGCTAGAAAGCTTGAAACAACAGACATCTGGAGTGAGTGTGCATTTGAGCCATGTTAATTTCACACTATGTGAGGAGTTTCGATAGACTCCTAAGCAAAGTCATGGCCGAGTTTGTTCGGAAATTCAATTTGCAAGTAGCATTTGATAGTGTAATGTGTCAGCAGGTTTTCAAGGGAAATCAACCACTCTCATTTAAATATGGTCAATTCAGGCTACAAAACAAGCAACACTTTGACCACCAAAACTATCACTTCTTTTTTAAACTAGTGTAGTTAACGTTTGGATTTAATTTGGGGTTACATTTTCATCTTTATCTCTAAACGGAAGCATTCTTTAGAAAGACTATATCAGCTCACCTCAATCAGAGGTCCCTCAGACTGCAAAATCTTGATGACCATCACCATGGGGATGCAGATCATGGAGGCCAAGGCTAAACACCAGCCTAGGCCAATGGCCCAGTCAGGGTACTCATAAACCTTATTATAGGTCAAGGGCTTGTACTTCACCAGGGAGAAGACAAAGCAGCCCTGAAAAGCAAACACATGCCACGTTTAGCTCTTCCCCTATGACCTGGAAAGGTCATCTCTCACCATTTGTCACATGTCATCACCAGCAGTATCTTCAGCACCACCTCTACCCTACAATGAAATAGCACTCAGATCTCTCACCATGCAGAGGACAGGAGTAATTATTGTCCAGCTCCATTTCATCCATGGGTTTGGTCTGTAGCCAATCATATCCTCAACTGCGTCATAGAAATTGTCAGCTCCTATCAAACACAAACAGAAAAAAAGAATAAAGTAAGTACATGCTCTTTCTGCCAAATAATGTCACTGGACATTGTTTCTAATTGTAGAACAACCTTCAAATCTGCCTGCGTAGATTCAGATGTTTATGGGTCCTTATCTGTGTTAACTTACTGTATATCTTTCCACAAGGTCATGGCCTATATAAAAAAATATTTACATACTACAACCAGTAATCACTTTGTCTCAGTAGGTCATAACTTATCTTACTTTGATTGACTGTTGATTGCAGTGATTCATTGTGCTGTGTATTGTGCTAATTTACTGGTAATATTTCTTTGTGGTAACATTACATTTTTATTATCAGTTAATTCTGTTTTAACCCTTTATCAGGCAAGAGGCTATTTTAGATCACTTTGTTTTCTTTCATTTTCTCCATAAAACTTTTTTTTTTTTAAAAATGTAACAGCAGGATGGTTGTGTTGGTACATAACACAAGGACAATTTTAGGATAAAATTTCTAATTTCATTAAGTGCCCTATAAAGGGTTAACTAAGTTTTTCTTATAGTGATTAAAGAGCAAATTCTCTGAGAAGTAAACAAATAACCCAAATATTTGTGAAAGCAGCTACTATTATACCTATTGTATTAAAAAAAAAAAAAATAAATAAAATAAACAGAAATACCTCCAAAGATATAAGAGTTCTCTCAGAACTGTTTGCCCTCTGAACACATCTGTCCAGTTCTGAGGTCTTTGCACTGGCTGCCTGTTGCTAGTCTACAAGGCCCGGAATGGTTTAGGAGCAAAGTACATCAGCCCCATTAAGAACGTATCAGACCCCTCAGGTTAGCTGGATCTGGTTCCCAGAACCAGAACGAGACACAGAGAGTTTAGCTTCTATGCTCCACATGTCTAGAACAAACTCCTAGAAAGTCTCAGATCAGCTCAAACACTCAGTTTATTTCAATCCAGATTAAAGACTTGCCTGTTCTGCATTTCACTCGTTTTTATTCAAAGCTATTTTAGGTTCATAAGTTTCTTTTAAGGTGGAATTGATCTTGATTTGAATAGTTTTTGTCCAATGTTATCTCCTTTTCCTTGCTTTAATTTTCCTTGTTTAATTTTACATCATGCTTCTTATTTTCTAATATTTCACTGTCTCTTAAAAGCACTTTAAATCACCCTGTTGTTGAAATGTGCTATATAAATATACTTGCATTGCCTTACCAGAACCTTGCACTTTACTACTCTATTATCAGTTTGACCCCTGATAGGGTATCAACCCTAAAAGTAACAGCCTTTGATTTGTGGAACAGAGCTTCCATCCTACAACAACTAGTTGTCACTAAGAAGAGCCATAAAACTTTTCTTTTGGGTTTTTTTAAAAATTATTTTTGCTTCTTCAATAATGGCGAGATATAATCTGGTGGGAGGCTGCTCTTTACAGCCAATCACTGGCCAGGACCAATTCTATGTCCATCTCCTCGCAACCTCGACACAGCACTGCAGTTAAACTTATTTATTACTGACCTGTAAAACACCCACACCTTTGTTTGCCTCCATAGAGATCCTTTGGGCTTTTCTATCCTACTCTTGTGAATCATTACTTAAAATGATACCGATACAGTCGTTTCTACTTACCATAAACCCAGGCTACTGCAATGCATTCAAAGAATGCAACCCACAAAAGGCACACACCACTGGCTGCATAGTAGTCAAAGAGCTGAAACACATACATGCCACCCTGGAAAAGAGAAGAGACAAAAGGCTCCACTAATTATCTTTTTGAGGTCTGTGGCAAGAATAAAAGTCAGAGATAGAAGGGGGCATAAAATAGATTTTGAAAGTAGGACACAAGAATACTGGCAGTCAACCAATAAAGGCAGAGTTCAACAGGTGCCGAGATGTCATTGAAGCACAGTTAACTGCTAAATGGAAAACAGCATTCCAAATCTTTCCATTCACACATGCAGGAAGTGGCTGCTGAATGTGGTAGGAAGCCTTATTTGGTTGTAACAATGCAGCAGCAAACCAACATGTGGAAAGTTTACGCCGCGATCTCTGTGGCAGATCCAATACACACAGTCTCCTTTCCTTTTCTAAACATAATAAGCAGTAAAAGTGCAGAAACTCTGTGAAGTAACTGCTGGTGGACTTACTTTAGTTACCATGGCAAGCCCCAGGAGATAGCTTATGAAACACATCACTGCTATGAAGATTTCTCGCCGGTAACCCTTCCTGAGGACGGCTGGATAGAGATCCACAATAGAGGTGATCTGTCCTTCCACTTCAACAAACTGTGGGGACAAAAGGAACTATTAAGTTCTCAGTGTAATAAAAAAAAAAAAAAAAAAAAAAAATTTAAAAAAAAAAAAGACAAAAGACAAGAAAAAATGAATGTCTCTTTCTGTGTGCAAGCAGCTCTTGCTTTGTCTCCACAAGCCACTGATTAGAGAATGAGAGCTGTCTTTGTTGGACAGTAATGAGAATTTAAACAAGGCTTCTCTCTGCAACGCTGGTTAGCAAGGCAAAACAGAAACATAATGACAGTGAATCACTGTTTGCTTGTCTCACTTTTTTGCTCCCATGCATCCCCTCACTGCTTCATGAACTACATAAAGTTGAAAGAAAGTTACAAAAAAGCTCCTCGCATTAAAGTGCTGTATTGCTGAAGTACAAAAGAACATGCTTCTTTGTTGCACAATACCAAACAAAATACATATAATTATATAATAATGGCACGTATGTGCAAGTGACATGAACAATATATGGCATTCAGGATTATAAATCTGCGTAAAATTTATGCTCAGAAAAATCCCCCCACCCACAGAAACACACACACTGGCCCCGTTTCCCTCATGGAAATAGCTTCACTTGCATGAGCCTTTACATGTACTCAAATTTAGAGCGTTGGCCTGATCTCGCACTTGGCTGAGATGGGTAGCTGGCCATGTGCAGGACTGACTTAGTGCAGGGGTAGAATTACACTTGGAGGCAGGAAATATGATATAGCTGGAGAATCCCCCGGGCGTACACTTGTGTTTTGTCTACTTAGATTATCTCGTCTTAATCAAAGCTCTGCTTTATATCAAAGCTAGGCGGATTGCATGCAGCTTATCGTGATGACTTTTATTAACCAAATGCTTGGCAAACATCCACCATTTTCTGATAAAACTTAATATTTTGGCACCTTGTGGAAATAAAACATAATGCTCACACAGTTAAGTCTAGTATGCTGGTAAAATACCCTTGTGGGAATAGATTGCTGCTCTTTTTTTGCCAGTTATCTGATACCTTGAGGTTGTTAGATGTGGATCTGAGAGACACCGTATATGTTTTACACATTAGGGCTGGCAGAAGCCAAAAAAAACAAAAAAACAAAACCCCATGGGACCAGGGTTGAGTCTGCCTGACGTTAATCAGTGACTGTACTAACACTGACCTGACTATCAAGGCCCAGAAGCAGCAGCATGATGAAGAACAGGATTGCCCACAGAGTTGGGAGTGGCATCATGGATACCGCTTTAGGGTAGGCAATAAAGGCCAAGCCAGGACCTGCAGGAAAAATCAGAGTGGGGAAAGGGAGAAGGGGCAGAGGACATGATTAACACTTCTATCTGATTCCAGCTTGGACGACAAACAGAGGCAGTCAGAAAAATATATCATATAAATCAGAAAAGAAATATCCACTCTGGACAAAAAGAAAGATATGACAGCATTGTCATATTTATTCTTTGTTGGCCATAATTGCTCAGTGGATAAAATAAAATATATGAATCCTTTTCATGCCAATGTCGCCCTGTATGTATTAACATGCAGGTCAAACATAAACAACAGCAATCAACTTGGCATGTTGTGTTTCTTACTGTTTATACATCATACAAAACATAATATGTATAACACATCTATAACTTCACATATTATTTTAGCTTCTGATCATTATTTATCACAGGAATATACAGACACATCGTCAAAGCTCTGACAGAATAGCAAATGGTTGCATCCATTTCCCCAACCCCATCAGATATCCTCTAACGCTGAACATTCGTTCATCTTCATGTTTCTAAAAACACTCTGTATCTGTAAGATATCACGTGAAATGTTGGTACTTACTGTGACAAGTGACAATAAGCATACACTACATATAGCACAATGTACACAAAGAGGACCACTTCAGCGGGATACAGTAAGAGCATATGACACAGATTCAGCAACTGAACCCCAGTAGAACAGCTAGGTAAAAAACAGGTATTTTCTCATAAAAGGAGGAAAGTTTGTTTTAATTTACTCAATTCAGTTCTGTATTTGAAAATGCGATGGAGTACAGGTTAACAAATTAAGCATACTATAACAAATAAAGTTGCATATCCTTCACAGACCACATAGAAAATACAGGAAGACAGCAACAGAACCGGTGGGGACCACCAAGAGGTCCACAGTTGGTGAATTGAACTGGATTTTCCGTGCAGTGCTGTTGATCAGAAATATCTCCTCAGGATGCGGATTCATATTTACAAGCAGAACAGGGCCAAGAGAGACATATGGAGCAACTAAATGACACGACCATGCTGAATGTGGGTCATGTGAGCACCTAGTGCCGCTGAACACCTGTAGTAATGATGAAGGACCAGTACAGGAGCCCTGAAAACAAAGCTGTTCATCATGTAGCTAACCTCACATCATTTGACCAAAGCCACGTTATCTGACCCCAGGAAAGGAAGAATGTTATCCACTTAAGGAACAATTTCTTCTCAGTTTGTTCCAGGCTTTAATTCAAGGAGTGTGCAATTGCCGATACCGTTAATTTTCCGCATCATTGTGTCCGATACTGGGAGAAAACACTTCATCTTCTAAAAATTATCGTTTCCAATTGTTTTTTTTTTTGTTTTTGTTTTTTTCTCTTTTTTTTTTTGGCAGCAGCACCCACCATCACTGCTGCCATCACCTTAGACCCTCGTACCTGACTCTGCCACATCGGCAATGTCCACCCCTTGCTCTTGTGCCATGAAGCCCAGGACGGAAAATATTGCGAAGCCAGACACAAAACTGGTACCGCTGTTGAGGCCTCCCAGCAGCAAACAGTCCCTATGTCACACATATGTCATGGAGGTTGTTAATGAACACAGGAGGAACTAGCGTTCCCATTTTCTTTTCACGCAACCGTCTCTGACACAGGTTGCTGTCACTACTACAGTCCCCACTCCTCCCAGCAGAAACGCAACTCACCTGTAGCAGTTGTACTTGTATTTGTTGTAGCTCCCCAATGAAGTCATGGCGCCCAGGCAAATGGCATAGGAGAAGAAAATCTGCGTGCCCGCATCAATCCAAACCTGATGAGACAGAAGTGATGAAGGCGACAAGCTGAAGCCGAGTAGTCATGTTCAAGTTCATCACAGAAAGTTAGCCAGTATTAAGATCAACTCCATCAAGAAACAAAAAACTGCAGATGTGGATATTTTGGTGAAATAACAGGATTTTTTTTTCATCTCTGAACAAACTTCTATGTAAATGTTTTAGCACATATTTTCTGGGAAAAATGAGGAGAATGTGACATGTGGTAGCTACCAAGTGCCTCTTTTCCACCCCAAGAACTTTAAAACAGAACCACTATCATCAACAGATGACCGGCTCCCAGCTCAATGCAGACACACAGGTGTCTGGGATAAAAGGGCTGGGATGAAGTTGGACTGGGTGTGTGATTCATGTAGAGCGGGGATCTCCTGCCTACTTAGGAACAGCTGATATGATTTGGGCTTTTCATTTAGTTCATCATTATCTGTTATTTAGCACCTCAATCGGCTTAACTTCCTCTTTTTTTTATTTTGCATCCGCTTTTTTATTGTTCATTTAATTTCATTTTGCTTCTCATGATCGTTTTCCTTTTCATTGCTACTTGCCTGTTTAATTTGTTTTTGCGTCTTCTAGAAGTTAAACTTCATTTTGTTTTGTGTGTAATTTGCCAGATCTTGTTCTTGTTCCGTTCCTTATGCTGCCAACTTGTTATTACTCTTGGATTTATGTTTGTTTGGACTTTGATGGATTCTGCTCCTGCAGCACTCTGCATTTCTTGTCTGTGAGTTTTATTACAGCTCCTTTAGTTTTATCTGGCTGTTTCCTGCCTGATACTGAGCTCGGTCATTATAACACTGCTGAAAGCTGCAGGATTCTTAAGGATGCTGCAAACAGCGTCCTTAACAACAGGGCTATTGTTCTGTTTTGGTTAGTTTAATAAAAACTTACACTTACAGCATCTAACCAGTGAGATTCAGTGGTGATTGAAGTATGATTTTAAAACTTTAAAACTTTTTAAACATTGCGGGTCCTATTGTTCTGGTCTTTATGCAAGATAAGATCATTAGAGGGACCATTTACTGCAACTTGACTCTCATAATAACAATCCCATTTAAAAATACTCATTTTAAACTAAACTCCACCCAAAATATAAATAAACAGATACAAATCATAATACCAACATCCGAAAAAAAAAAGACAAGTAAATCATTACAGTCAGTTGCTTTGATCTTACCTCTGGATCCTGGAGTCGGGTCAGGTTGGGGTAAAGATAAAACTTAATCCCTTCAGCGGCCCCAGGCAGAGTTACGCCACGCACCAGTAGTATTATTAGCATTAAAAATGGGAAAGTTGCAGTTATGTACACCACCTGGACAAGACAAAGAAATAATTAGACAAACAATATATGATCAGATGTTATTAGTGGGAAATATGCTTCTTTTTTTTTTTTTTTTTTCCCTACTCTCATTTCTAACTTCTTCACAAAACAAATCTTCTTTCTCATAACTGTATTATGTAAGTATTTGATGACTGAATGTTGTTTATTTTGTTACCTAAGACTATTTTGCATCCATAAGTGATAGATAAAGTTTTCTCATTTGAATTTTGCTACACAAAGTGTTTCTTTCACATGTATGTGCGCTGATGGAATGCAAAGCACTTACACTGTTCATGCCGCTTATTTCCTGAACTGCTCTCTGGTTAAACATTAGATCATTTAAGGCACTAATGTGATAGAAGTGAACCTTCCATTAGTGGGGAAATAAACCTTCAAATGGTCCCTAATAGGGTTAATCATTTTCCTCACAGAGTTGCTCCTGTTGACAGCGACCCAGTTTCTGTCCCACTAACAAAGACGAGGCAAAAGAGCAACCCATGTGTTAACAGTCAACAGTGTGTCTGGCCAAGGAGTAACTCCTCGGACAATGTGGAGGCCTGTGTCCCTAAATTAACAACATTAACCTTGTTTCCAAGAATGTGGGTTATCTTTGTGCAAGTGTTTTCTCACTGAGGGGAATAAAAAGCAAAAGCCGAACAGCATCCAGGCAACACAACAAGCACAGGATGTATCTACGCCTCAGTACTCACTTTCCCAGTGGACTTGACTCCTTTCCAGATGCAGAAGAAGCAGATAACCCAAACTGCCAGGAGACACACAGCTAAGTCCCACTTGAGGGGCCCTATGTCTTCAATACCAGTGGAGATACTCAGGACGTTGCGTCTGCAGAGGAAACAAAGTACAACATTTTAGCAATTTTCTGACATGTCAAGCATAAATGGTCACAAATGTGGACTAACTTTGCTACATATAGACAAGGGGCTAAATTAGAATGCATTAAAGACAGTTATATATTTTCCTTTCTTTTTTTCTGACCTGCTGTTTTTACAAGTGTTAAAAACAGCATAAACACCTCAGACGTGCAAGCTTTTGCAGCAGTGAACTGAGATCAAATCAAAACATGTCAGAAAGCAGATGGCTAAATGACATTTTTATTAAGTATTTTCTTTTAGTCTAATTACTAGGATAAGAAGTGTGCAGCACAAATAAAGTTTATGACAACCTACTGGAAAAGTAGAACTTTCTAAAAGTAAAGTGCTATGTACAGGAATGGTGCCGGGCCAAACGCGTTTACACAAGCGAGATAAAGAGGCTGTGTTACTTTAGTGCATGCATGTGTGTGTGTGTGCACAGGCATGTTGTCAGTGAATACTCACTCCCAGAACTCTGTGACAGGAGAGGTAAAGTTAGTAGCATTGGCTGTCAGCCAGAGGGTCTTGTTCTTGCGGACCGTGTCCTCTATACAGTGCCCAGTGTTCCAGGGCTGATTGCATTTTGCCCAAGGGAGCTCAGGCTGAAAGCACTGAAAGAGGTAGTAGAGTCCCCAAGCCAGAATCACGATGTAGTAAATGTTCAGGAGAGATACGATCACGATAGAGGCATAGCCGATACCTGCAGACATGGAAAAAGACAGGAAGAATTAAACACTGGCTCCGTTACAGTACCTTTGAAGTAAGAAATTAGCTTCAACCTGCAGAATTTACACAGATTTTTCACAACTTGAACAAGGTAAAACCATTTTTTCTGCCTTTTACAGAGAAGTATCCACCAGATGCCAAAACTAAAGTTGCCTCCTATTGCTGTAGTGTGTTTTCCTGTCATCTCAATCACTCATTGCAAACCTCTGTGACCAATAACACCTCTGAGGAGTGTAGGGATGGCGAATCAAAACGGGAAATCAAAACGATGATCTGTGTTGCTGGGAATTATTGCTACAGTCAGTCACTTTCACAATTACATATTTTATGCTTTGCTTAGCTCATATGATTCATCGTGTGCCGATGATCAACCCTCTGACTGATAGTGCAGCTGCATGTAACACAGAGCACACCCAAACACACCTTCCTCTGATACCAAGTGATTACAGGTGAGTTTTATCAAAGCTTTGAAAGTAGGCTAAAACAACTGACTCAAAACGGGGGTGGGGGGGTTAACATCCCCAGCTTGACTGGACTTTCAACTGTTA
This sequence comes from Telmatherina bonti, assembly GCF_933228915.1. Lineage (NCBI taxonomy): Eukaryota > Metazoa > Chordata > Actinopteri > Atheriniformes > Telmatherinidae > Telmatherina > Telmatherina bonti. Next base: position 26,754,460 of record NC_136622.1, read on the forward strand.
TAACGTCCTTGGTGCATTCACGTTATTTTTAGATGACTTTGTCACGAACTCCAACACAGAAATCCCTGGTACTCTTCTACCACTCTGGAGTATTTTTAAACTCATCATCTCCGTCACCCCCACCTCCTCATTCCCACATTCCACACGCAAACTGACCGAGACGTCAGCGCTGTGACAGGTGTGTGTTTTATGTGTGTATTCGTGTAGGTTTGACTGCGTGCTGCCGAGCTGTGAGGAAAGTGGTGGATTCACTGTGAGCTTTGGGAAACAGAGGAGATCTGTTATGAGCTAGCTTGTGGCAGATGAGATGAGATGAGATGAGATGCTGCAAAGTTTCCTCTCTATCCCATGTGACTTCCCCAGTGTGAACATGAGTAAGGGTGTCGTGGCAGCTTCTGAGGGCGCGGCGCACCAGCGCATGTCTACAGTTGTCACTCAGAGGTAAATGGAGGTATGTGAAGGCAGCGAGAAGCCCAAGCGTGTGCTGACCGTGATGACGCTGTCGCTGAGGACGTGCAGTATTTATAATCTCCCATGAGCTAAACAAAACGGGTAGATCCCCATTGCATATAAAAAGAGAAGGAACTTCATGTTGTTTTTTTCCTCCCTTAGTCTGTTTCCATGGCAACAAAAACTCCATTATCATTAACATGACAAAACATAAAGGACAACTTACTATTGTGACGCATGTTCATGCATAACAGTGACTGTAGTTTTTTATATATATTCACTTAAATGTTTGTAGATATATATATGTATTTAAGTATTTGTGAGCCTTTATTGATGTAAACAAGATCATCTGCAGGAATTTCAGCGTTCCACTGGTATTTATTCTTTTCGACCCTTTGATTAATTAAAACTGCACTTGGGAAAGGGCAAAGGAGGGCATTCTTCTGCTGAGCAGAGAGACGAACGTCAGACTGAAACGGGAAAATCGAGGCGAAAATCTTGTTCAAAGAAATGAGGCTTTTAGCCAGCATTAAATATTAAATGGAGTTGTCAGAGAAGATTTGTGCCATGGTGCAAAGCTTGTGTTTATCTTCCTGTGAGTGGGAATGTGTGCTTCAAGTGTTTCAACTAACCAGTAAAAATGGGACAGAGCTTGGCCCAGCAGGTGATCCCTCCTTCAGAGGTGTACTGTCCCAGTGCGACCTCCAGGAAGAACACAGGTAGGCCACCCCCAAACAGGAAGATGAAGTAAGGGATGAGAAACGCACCTGGGGGAGGCACATGAGAAAAAATGTTGGAGTAAGACGTCTTTTTGTTAGATCTCTATTTTCATTTCAGCATTGGGATGCACTTCCCTGGCTTACCTCCACCATTTTTATAACAAAGATAAGGGAAGCGCCAGACGTTTCCTAATCCAACAAAGCCACCGGCCACGGACAGGACAAAGTCGAGCTTACTGGCCCACTTCTCCCTCTGAGGAGCCTTTCCTTCAGCTTCATCTTCAGGCCGGGTGCCGGGGCTCTTCCCTGGTGAGGGTTTGAGGGTGTCCTTATGAAAGTCCTTCAGGCATTGGAGCTTCTCTTTTTGTGCCATGCTGTTGACAGCAAAAAATGAGAAGGAAATGTACATGTAAGGCTGAGAGACAGACAGAGGTGAGAGGGATAACGCACAGACACAGAGGAGCATTAGTGAGATAATACTGTGTCCTCGCTGCATTCCAGCTTGCTGCGTGAGCACCTGATACACAGTACAATGCTGTTAATCTCACTAATCTGAACAACTGATGTATAGAGGTCATTCTGACTGAAGAAATGTTCAGGGAGCTTATTTGCACTGAAAAACAAAGCAGAAGTGAGTTATGGAGCCTAGTGGCATAATACAGACTCATTCATTTATTACTGAGTAAGATGGAGGAAACGGTGAAACTATTCAGCAAAATTTAAATAAAACTTGTGCATGTTTATATCAATGCGCTCTTTTATTCCAGCAGCATCTTAGAGCAGATATATTCTACTGAGATGGTTGGCTCACATTATCAGTGAAGGGAAGAGCTTTGGAACAATACACGCCTTAAAGACCAAACCTAAACATCGGCAACACTTCTTTTTTTTTTTCTCTCCTAGTTGTATTTATATTATCAGTGATTCATGCTGGTTTGAACTTAAATTAGCATAAAAGATTTACTTTTTACAGTCCCAAAGTGAAGGTTGTTCTCAGGAAGCTACAACAGTTTAAGTTCACTTGAGTGTTTACACTGTAAACTGCCTTTCCAAGAAAGACAGGATTTGTTATTACAGACCAGGGTATCCTATTTCCACTCAGGAGCCAAAAAGGAGACCTTAATGCGACAGGAATAACTGTGTAAGACGTGCCAAGACTGAATATAACGGAAGTTCTGAGTGGACATAAATTAAAGAAAAACTGCAGGAGGGACAATGAGAATGTACAATGTGCACGGTGACTTGTAACATGGCTGAGAAAAGCTTCCTGTTTCTTTTAAGTTTGTGTCAAATAGGGAAGGCGTTGGAAGAGCAACAGTATACTTCCCTTTAGCGCTTTCAGTCAATAAAATGAAATAATACAACAGCGGTTCCCACAAAAGAACTTGTTTACAAATCAGAACAGGGATTAATCTGAATTAACAAAGAAAGCACTTTGAACGCTTTAACAAATGACATTAAGAAATTATGTGAGTTAAAAACAGAATAATGATCCCTGTAGTCATATTGAAGTACTTCTCCACTCAGAAATGGGCACCTTGACCCGCACCCTAACCTCACATTCCCAGTGGGAACTACGCATCTCCTTACTTAACTGATGTCCTGTCCACACTGTGCCTCATCATTTTCTAGGATTTCTCTCTTCCTGTTGTGCCTGACAAGTCAATTTGAACTGCTTTCCATTCTCAAACCTGCTTATGTAACTGGATCAGCTCTTGCTCACTCTTGTTTCTCATCCTGTTTCTCTCCCTTTATATCCCTTTCTAACCTTTTACTCCCATCTGCTCAGCGTATGAGCCTTCACCTGCCTTGCTTGGCTTTAGGAAGCTGCCAGATAAGAATTAGCGGAAACTGGCCATGTGATGCAACCCCCTGATATGCTTCAGAGGAGATTCCTTCACTGTATGACAGGAAAACATATGACCGGCTTCACATTTTCAGCAGTTAATATAAATCACCGCTTTTCTTTCTTTCTCCTGACACTATGAATCATTAATAATGAAGCCTGAGGTTGTGTCACTTATCTACTTTCTTTTTGAACAAAAAAGATTTGCAATAGCATAAAATAGACAACACTGTTTTTACTACTTTCTAAATCAGTACAGAGACTAAACTGACTGAACACATGCAAAATCAGTTCTTAAAGCAATTCAGAAAAACTTACATTTCCTTCATGGCTGCGACTATGTATAGTGTCCTTCTCTCTCAGCTGTCACCATTCCTCTGTACTGAATGCCTTTATGCAGACACGGGGCACAAGAAGTGGAGCTGACAGCAGTGCCCGCCCCTTGGCCAAAGACAATTAAATCCGACGTAGAGATTGGATGTAGCTCCGCTGTGACAGACAACTCAGGTACCAGCATTAGAGACTGTAAATTTCCACTTCCCACTACTGCCAGCCCACTAACATACACACAGCCAAGTGGTGGGGGATGAGTGAGTGTCACATGAGCAACAAGCACGCACACACACTTCTTATTCATGTTGGAGACACAGAGGACATTTCAGAGGAGTAAGAAGGCTGAGCTGCGCCTTTACTGGCGGTGGACCTTGATTTATGATCTCTGAGAAAAAGATGAACTGGGGGTTTTAGTGCCTATTATAAATATTCAAACACTGCTGAAATATGAAGCTCAGTTTCATAATGAGTTTTAGAGTAAAAGAAACTATTTGAATTCAGCTGCATGCAAGAAGCATGTTTACTTCAATTTCTTTTTAGTACATCCTGTAACGCGTGGGTCATTATCAAGGAAATGTAAAAGGGCTCAGTATCAGCTTCTCACAAACCCTAATAAGGTAATGTATCGTCTCTGCTTGTCCATGGTCTGTTTAGTTCCCAGTCACCGCTCTCAGAGTTTAATAGCAGCACAGATGCTGCTGGAATGCAACTGTCAATTAACAAGGGATGCCTTTGCAGGATGCACAAGGTTAAATGACAGCTGATTACAAGCTGTCAGTCAAACACCAAACACACACTTCTTAGCTTTGAGAACTCATAATTGATATTTTGGTGTGCTAAAAATGGATGCACTATTCAGCTACACTGAGACATTTTACTGACAGAAACTTTGGCTTTCTTTCACCTTGTATGTTTTAATCTTAGTTACAGCTTTATAACTGATGTCAGTCAGGCTAGTGGGTATGTGAACAACATTGTGTTGTTAAGTTAAAAAAAAAAAAAACATATCAAAGATATCAAAATGCTAGATAATCTTTTTTGTTTGTTTTAAATGTTGTTTTTGTTTTATCATGTTAAGCAAATTTAACTATTTGAGTTTAGGGAATGATTAATCAAATGTTATCATGGATTCTTGTGTCGTTGGATAATGTTTGGGTAAGTCACTTAGATACAGTCAAAATATTGGGAAATTGTATGTTAAGCACCTGTGGCCAAAAAAAAAAAGTTTAGCAGCCCTTCAGGCTTTATCTGTTGAGAGGGCGGATTGGGGTTACAGTCAGTCATACACTGGACACAGTGGACAGAGCATGAAGTAGGTTAAGTATGCACTACTAAGTATGATATAAGCTAGTAAACGTCTTACTTCATCAGACCTACTTCATATCTCATCCACAAGGAAGCAAAACAAACATGTATCCATCCATTTAGTCAGTTTGTGGCTTATTTGTGGAGAGTGGGGTTGTATGGGTAAAGCTGTTAACTTGCAGAAGACCCTAAATATTTATATAACTCTCCCACACCATGTCACTGTGAAGCCCGGGTGTACCTGAACGCATCACAGTAGCCCTCCCAAAGTGATCAGACAGACACGAGGCTCGTGGGTTCAAAGGTCAAAGCACCACTCTTTCTTTTTAAATATATATTTAAATTTAAGCTTAAATCTTTACCTCAGTTGTGCCGATTCCTAAGTGGGGAAAACGCAGGGTTTCTTGTTTACGCGGGAGGGTCGTGGAAATCGAGTATGAGAACCACATGAGAACACACGTGTTTTTCACCCGTAATAAAGCGATATATTTCACTTACATAAAAAAACAAACGCAATAAACTTTTTTTTTAAATCCGTCTTTTGTACAAGCATAAACCTAATCTAAAATAATTTATTCAGTTGTTATGTGTAAAGAAGATACGGAATTACCTGTAGTCTTACTTTTATTAAGCAGCTTGCTGTTCCTTGTTTTGCAACTGATAATAATAGTTTAAATTGAACAGTATAATCTGTTTGGTTTAACAGGTTTGTTTCTATGACCTGATGCGCTTAATATGAGTTTGAGTGGAAAATCACCAGCTTCTTCTCCACGCTCCAACTTCTTAAAGCGACAGTCCCCCTCATCTTGTGTTCCGTGTCAATCTCACGAGACATGCCGCACACGCGTGGATATTTGATTTGTTCAACTATTTAAGTATTTATCCCGAAACGGTCAGATTTACGTATAATTAATCAAATAGCTTCTGTTTTTTCTAAATGCGCATTTATGAATATTTTCTATTTCTAATTAGTGCGCCACTTCACAGGATGGTATTTGATTTAAAAAAAAAAAAAAAAAATTACCCTGACTAGATTAACCTAATTTGATGATATTCCAGGAGCTTCATCTGCATTTCTGTCTTTTTCATGTCTCTGTGTAGTTCCCAACAGGATGACTGAACAAATCATTTGATAGCAGTTGATTTACATGTGAGAAATGGAAAAAACCTGGTACATTTTAATGTCTTAAATAAGCCATGACAATGATCCAGCAGCATAAAACTAACTTACTGCTACATATTTCATAACCATTTTTGTAAATTATTTACACCAGTACTTTTCCTGTTATGAAGGATGATCACTTTGATGATTCTTGGATGTTGTATCCTGATTAATCATTTGACCGCACTGTCTAGTCATGTTTTTTATAAACAGATATCTGCAAAAGTGTCCAAGTGCTGATTACCTTTTTTATTGGTTAGGTCAGTAGCCATTTTCATTCATCAACACTGGGAAGGGAATCAGGTCAAGACTTTTCCTGTGGTTTTCCTTCACACATGCAGCAAACAACAGAAGGTTATTCTCAGTAGATCAATTCTCATAACTGGAAGTCCTGTAGTGGACCACAGAAGACCACGCATCTGTTAAGATGACTGTTTTTGTGTTGGCATTTATACCACAGATATAAGAAGGAGAAAAAAAAACAACAATAAAATCACCGACCCTTATCAGAGTTCATAATCTTTCACCTTGAACTCTTAAAACAATTCCTTGAATTCATAGATTTACGAGACTTAAAGCTGAGTTAGGTAATCTTGCCCAGAGACATTTTTTTTTTACTCTGGGTAAAGTGGTTCCTCATCCTGATAGTAGTCTATACATTTTGTAATGATGAACAATAAAAAATTTAGTAAGACCCCTAGGTTTACTGTAAATCTGTAAAAACTCTGACCACTCAAAATGTTTGGGGCGAATTGAAGTTGTTCATTTCTTATATTTTTTTTAAGCTTCTTCTCCCGGCACACACTGCATATAAAAAGCATGTTAGGATGAAAATACAAAGTAGTGAAGAAGAGACTCGGAAGGCAAACATGGCTGATAAAATGCAGGAAGGATTTCTCCGACCCAGCTCGGTTTATTTGTCTCCTCCCACTAAACAGCCAAGATCGTTGGTGGAAAAAGCTGCAAACTAGAAAAGCACTCGCAAACCTCTGCCAAGGCCTTTAAAAAATTCATGGATCCAAATGGTGACCCGGATCACACATTTCCAACAACTCCTGAAAATGTAATTAAAATCCGTCCATAACTTTTTGAGTTATCTTTAACACAAACATAACCTCCTTGGCAGAAGTTAAAAAAAAAAAAACCTTGGATCACGCAAGGAGCAAAACTAGAGGGGGAGGAGCCAAGACAGGGTGCCACTTTCACATCTTGCTAGCTCCCCAACATTACCTACCCCAGCTTTAATGCAGATTGACCTGTTCTTTTAACATTTTCAAAAAGTCCAATCAATTATAAAACACAGACATGTGCTTTGCACATGCCTTGCCCCTCTCTGAGCCACCACCTTATCATGGAGGAGGGGTTTATGTGTCCTGAAGATCCTAGCAGCTATGTTGCTTTATGCCCCTGGTTGGGTCCCCCATGGCAAACAGGTGTCTAGGGGAGGGATCAGACAAAGTGTGGCTCAGCGACCCCCATGAATATGACAACCATTAGCAGACGTGTTCCCTTGCCTGGATGTGGGTCCCCGGGGCCCCCCTCTGGACCCAGGCCCAGGGGTGGGGCACAAGAGCGAGCGTCTCAGGCATGTTTAAGACTCAGGTTGCTGAGATGTTAAAAAACTCCTTGGTGGCAAGGCCCCTGGGGGTGGATGAGGATAGGGTCCATCGGACCGTTGAATCTTGGATTGAGGAGGAGCAGTGCAGTTTTCGCCCTGGTCGCAGAAGAGTGGACCACCTCTATACCCTCTTTGGGATCGTGGCTGCCCTTTATCACTGATTCTGTTCATAACTTTTATGGGCAGAATTTGTAGGTGCAGCCGAGGTTTTGAGGGGATCCGGTTTGGTGACCTCAGGATTGGGTATCTGCTTTTTGCGGATGACGTGGTCCCATTGGCTTTACCTGGTTGTGATCTCCAGCTCTCGCTTTAGCAATTCACAGCCGAGTGTGAAGCGTCTGGGATGAGAATCAACACCTCCAAATCTGAGACTATGGTCCTCAGCCAAAATAGGGTGGATTGCATCTCCAGGTCAGGAGTGAGGTCCTGCCTCGAGTGGAGGAGTTTAAATACTTTGGGGCCTTGGAGCATGAGCTCGACAGTGGATCGGTGTGGCGTCTGCAGTAATGCGGACTCGTGGTAAATAAGGAGCTCACTTCATTCTCACTTTTGGTCATGAGTTGTGGGTTATGACTGAAAGAACGAGATCTCGCATACAGGTGGCTGAAATGAGTTTCCTCCGCAGGGTGGCCAAGCTCTCCCTTAGAGACAGGGAAAGAAGCTAGGTCGTCCGGGAGGGGCTCAGAGTAGAGCCGCTGCTCCTCCACATTGAACACCCTGGGATCCCCCCAGCAGAGATGGCAAATGAGGCTGGGGACAGGGAAGTCTGGGCTTCCCTGCTTAGGCTGCTGCCCCCCACAACCCGAGCCCTGATAAAGTGGCAGAAAATGGATGGAGGGATGGATGGACGGAGTTTTGCATGTAAATGATTAACAACTAATTTAAATAACTCTCAATGCTAATAATTGATAGGTTGATCTCAGTGGAAGGCTGAAAAAATATCCATTTTAATGTTACCAAATGTCAAGCAGAATCTCAAACACACAGAGAGTGTCTTTCTGCCTTGACTGGTTGGAGAGGACAACAGAGAAGAGGAGTGAAACCCTGAGAAAAAAAACATGATAAAATATAAACAGAGAGCTCCCATAGTCTGGCATTGGTATTGTCTTAATCTGGAGGCTTTGTCACAGGTATATATATCACCCTTTTATCAGAGTGGTGTCTCTTAATTACATATTGAACAGAACCACTGTATGATTGGTGGATGGTTAATCCTGATTGGTATCCCAAAAGACTGGATACCGACTGGATACCAATGTACTGTTAAAATTACTATTGCCACAGTTGTTCAAGACCAATTTAAGTAAATTTTCTTTAAAAACAGGGCATGAGAGTATGTTCACTCACACTCGCAAGTACCAAACCCTGTTTAAGTTTTATAAATATGTCCAAATAGACACTGAGAAAATAAGTTTATTGTGCAATTGTATGACTCAAGAAAAAAAAAACTTTCAAACACATTAAAGAGAAGAGCATGCTCTTTAGTTCCTTATTTTTTAGCTGCATCCTTCTCTTTTTTTTTTTTGTTTACATGTATGCTTCCTCTTTAGGCTCTGAGGCAACTTCTCATGCGGGTCTTGTAAAGTGGTGTTTTTTCAACGCTACAGAGTCTGCTTTAGTTTCTGTGATGGTTTCACCCAGCAGAGAACAAAAGATCTGTCAGGAGAACAATGGCCTTCTGATGCCTGAGGGTGAAATGGCAAGGAAACAGGAAAGTGACTTGTTTAAAAGAAAAAAAAAATCAAGTTAGTGCTCTCTGTGACTAAAACCAACCTTGAATCTAAAGTGGTATGGCTGAACACAAATTGTGGGCTTGATCTAATGTAAATCAAAATGCATAGGTGTGTTTACTGAGAAAGCATTCATGAAGATTAAACAAATATGAAATAATTTCTTGTGAAAGAACTCGAGTAGCTTTTTGTGTTTTTTGTTTCATTCCATTCAGAATTGTGAGAAATGCAAGACTGCAGTAGCAGAACCATAATGTCACAAAAATGAAAGGTGCAAAATGTAACAAAATAAAATGTCAGGTACATTATATTTTAATGAATAATAATAAATAAATAAAAAATCAGTTTCTATGTAGATGGCAGTTGCCATATTTGTGCCACCATTTTTACAAAGCTGCAGTACTGGCTAACGCACCATATGGGATAAGAAACACCTTGAAAGGCACATAGAGGAAGCTAGGAAAGATATACACAATTCTGAGTTGCCTCTAGAGGGTCATTGCTGCACCTGAGGCCACTTGATCAGACAAGTGGTTAGTTGATAATGTGTTGATGCCTGGAAGAGCTTTGTTGACTGACAGCCACTATCCACTTTGCATTTGAAGTCATTTCTTACACACTCTACTTTTAAACTTTATTAAGAAATAGACATACAATCCCTATTGATGGTCAGAAATGACACATGCTCTGTGTGATGGCAGCTTTGCACTAAACTGTTTCTGGGACTGAAAACTTACAACCCTGCCAAAATGCTCTGATATGGGGAATACATCCTTCTGCCCTTTGCAAAAGTAGTGTACTTAAAGTTTATTTCAAAGGCGCTCTATTGTGCTATTTCTAGTTTTCAGAGCTTTCTGAAGTGTTATAGTGTTGAATATTCATCAGACATATGAGAGGCGCCATTTTTTATCACCTGAACACATGTTTGAGTTTCACAGGTCCTCTCTACGTTTGGTTTCCATGGCGATGAAAACTATTGGTTTTAGAGAGTTTTCTCTACTTCAAAATTTTAGTGACGTCCCGGGGGAGGAACTCAGTGATTGGTCATCGTCTCTAGGTTGTGCACATTCATGAGAAGAAAGCCACATCCACCTACACTGCTCAGTATAACTACTTCTAGCATTGACCACTCAGACGGAGCTCGCTGGCAGGACATAGGGTGGAGCTTTCTCTGTCTGCTTGTTTCTTCCAGAGGCTGATCTGAGAGGATCATACAAAATGAATGAAGTGTTAGTGAAAAATGCTTGATTATTTCTTGTCCTTTTGGACTTGCATATTAAAATAAATTAGACTGAAATGTGCATAATAAAGCCACTTAAAGTATGCTTGAGTGTAAGTTTAAGTAGACTACAGCCGCTATACGATGGACCATTATATTGTATTGTAGGCCTACTAGAACATTAACTAACTTAATGCTTCTTTAGACTACACTGGAACAATTTTAGTTCATAAAAGTATACCTAACTAAACTAGAATGTGGACTCATAGTATATAACTAGTGCAATGGCCGTGCATAGGTGGGTGTTCTACCCCCAGCTAAGTGATGCATTTGCTATTAGGCCACTATGCTAACCACCTGCAGCCCCAACCTTTTTTATTTTATTGAAAAGTTTGAAAAACCTTGAGTATGAAAAATCCTACATTTTATACCCACGTACAGTAACTAAACACGTAAAATGCTCGTCTTTATCCGCTGCCTCTAGAACAAACATAACCTTTCTTATGTGTCGACAAACAGTTATCTTTGAAACATGCTGCGCATCACCAAATGTACCGAAAACTGGCACAAAAATAAACCGCAGTCCTACACAAAGATTTTGTTTCTGTATTAGATTAAATTTGGTGAGTTAAACGAGGGCTGGGAATATTATTCAGATAAATCATGGGCTGCAGAGTGAAACAAAAGAAACTAATAGGAGGAATGATGACATTTCTAAACGCATCAGCCTTTCAGTGGAGATTCCTGCGAATGACTTGTGCCTTGATAACAATCAGTCTTTCAAGAAAAGGAAACAAAAGCAGTTTAGTTCAATCTTGATGTGCAGCTGAACAGGATAAACTGGATTAAGTTTTAAACATATCAATGAGCAGGTTATGTTCACTGAGTTGGTGTTCACACGCTATTAACTCAGAGTTCAGCATTAACATACATTGTGAAACAGAATACTTGGTTTCCTTATAGTCCACTTGAAATGACTAAGTTTGATTAAACCCGCTTTCTGAAGTTGCCCTTTGGTGTTCTGAAGAAGGAGCTGTCTAGATGGCACACCGACTAATATGCAAAACCAAGAATTAGCAAGGCAAAACCATCACTATATATAGGAACTCCATATTCAATAGCCACTTCTATTAGTTTTGAATAAAGACAAAATGCAATAATTTTAGGCTACTTCTATTTTCTGTAAGTCGATATGCAATTTAGGATTTTACCCTTTCAAATAACTTAATTTTTAAAGCTCTTCTCTGTACTACATGTATACTTTAAGTCCATATTTTAGTTTATTCAAGTATACTTTAGTTATACCACAAGTAGGCCTACACTCTTCTCTTCACTAGTAGGCTACTTCCAGTCCACATTCTAGTTTATTTAAGAATACTTACTTTAAGTTTTCTTTTATTCACTTAAATCGTTCCAATCTAGTCCCAAGAAGTTTTAAGTTAGAATACTTACTAGTACACTAAAGGTACATAGTCCATAGCATACTTGCTATAGCTAAACTATATATAAATATATAGATATAAATCCGCTTTAAGTATACTACTTCTTGATCAGGGAAGCATGAGTCCATGACTTGACCTTAAAGTATTATCCATCCATCCATCCATCCATCCATCCGTCTATCCATTCATCCATCCCTCTATCCATTTTCTGCCGCGTATCCGGGGTCGGGTGGCAGGGGCAGCAGCCTAAACAGGGAAGCCCAAACTTTCCTAAGGGGGGGGGGTCCCAAGGTGGACCCAGGACATCCCTCCATCATGTCCTGGGTCTTCCCCGGGGTCCCTTCCCACAGGGACGTGCCTGGAACACCTCACCAGGAAGGCGTCCAGGAAGCATCCTGACCAGATGTCCAAGCCACCTTAACTGGCTCCTCTCAATGCGAAGGCTAAACACGTAAAACTTCAAACGATCCACAGAATATCAGACTGACAGTGAAGCCCAGGGATTTCATCATATAAATAAGGGATTTCTACAGTTCTATTTTCCACCATCTAGCTCATAGGCTATGTTCCTTTAACATTCCTGTCTGTGGAGCAGTGTTTTCAATAACATGAACCAGTTCAACATGACTCGTGATAAAGTTGGGCCTAAAAGAAGGATGCGTCACTGGCCAGCTGTCAGATGAGGGATATGAAACTATAACATGAAACCATAGCATTTTTTCTGTCCACTGTAATAGTGCACGAAAGATTGACTGCTGCTATTTGCATGGCCACAGTGTATGCAATGTAACAATATTTTACCGTATATATTGGTATAAAGTTTAAGTTTGTAATACCTTAATTGCAGGCACACGTGTAAGACCGTGTATACTGTGGCCATGCATACAGTTCCAGTTTCATGCATATGCAGAAATCCACTTATACTTTATAAAGTATAAACTTGTAATACCTTAATTGCAGGCAAATTATACTTGCATTTTTTGTTCTAAAAACTGAAACTACAGTGAACTTGTTGCTTGGAGCCTCAGCAGATCAAACGTTTAGTTCTCGGAGCATGTTTCATGCATCTCCTGAAATTCAATGTTTACTTTTAAAAAGTTCTGACCCGACTTTGTTGTGTTGGATAGATTTGGCCTGTCTGTTACAAAGGTCTGTCTAAGGGCAGAACAGTCACATGTTAACAGTGTAATCCTGTCTCACATGGAGACGCTATGGGTATCTCTGCAGAGACTACCATGTTCTACCCTGGCAACCTTGTGACTCACCTCAAGTGAAGCTTAGTATTGTACTATATACAAAAAAACAGGGGAAAGACGGACTCATTGTGAGTCACGAAGTCAACATCTGTCTGATTGTCATCAGCGAGTTGAAACCTGAAAATTAAATGATCTTCATTGTGGCACAGTATGTTTTGTTTCTGTGAGGCGCTGCCAGATATATTTACGCAGCTTTGACGGAGTCCGCCGTCTTTGTCAAAGCTGACTAATGCGACCACTGCTCACTTGCTAGTCTGTTCCCTGGCTGCTAATGCTTCAAGAGAGCATGTAAGACTTAATCCCATATTACTGTGGCTATGTTAAGTGTAAGCATCTGACTGTCACACTTCCAAGCAGAGCCTACACGCAGAGCAGGGAGATAAACAGAATTCCTGGTTGATAAGCTTGAGCTGCAGGCAGTGTTGATGAAACTTTATAGGCATCCTTAGGCAAGACGTAGCTGTGAAAATGTGGAGAAAATGACTGTTGAACCCTTCTCATTTCAACATAATCCTCCAAGGAGACCTTATTAATGGTAACTTAACGTTTAGACGTGTGTAATGTTTACACTTCCAGTCCTTACATAATGGCTGTCTTAGATGACACTGGATTGGCCCAAGTCCTAAACATGCCTGGCAATATGTAATTTCCATACCATTTTCATTTATAAAGCACTTTAAAAAAAAGCAAACAGCTGACCAAACTACTGTACTGTAACAGCAAGTGAATAAAAACAACATAAAATAATAAAATGGTGAAATAAAGAGATAAATTAAAAAGAACAGTTAAAATACATACAAGGACACAGATGACAACTCAGTCTTGCTCAAATGCCAAGAAATAAAAATGTGTTTTTAAACGACCTTTAAAAACTGCAAATCCACTGTGGTGCAACTTGAAATAGCGAAGCAATAATGCATCGAGAGTCCACTCTGTTTGTGTTATAATCACAGGATCATTTAAGTGTTAAAGCAAAAATAAAAACACATTAAAGTTGTAAGATTGTGTAAAACGTGACAGAGTAAAAGCTTTTCAGGTCAGTCTCTGCTAAGTATGGGCTTACCCCGTCCACCGTTCTCAGGTGGTAATCTCTAATTAATAGCAAATTAGGATATTGACAGGGACAGCAGCACCGAGTTATGTCTTATGTAGCCGAGCAGAATGTGTCATGTAGAGACAAGGTCACATCAATGAGTGTTTACAGGATGCGGTCACAGTAAACACCATTCAAAAACATGATTTGGATAAACTTGATGTTACAGTGTTGATTATGGGTTGCACTGTGGAAATGCTATCTGACATTTATGACATAAAGGAGTGTGTATCCAGCATTAGAAGATCCTTTGTTTGCAAAAAATGATCTTTTATATTCTAAATGTCTGTGACAAACTTGGAATCATTCCAGTGTGCTATATTTTTTTAAAAGATGAAATAGAATAACCAAACAGTTCCTTTAAGCATTTTACATGTCCGATGAATAATATTTATTTAAAAAAAAAAACAGAATAACACATTTTGGTGGACCACCTTTAGCTGTGATTACAGGAACTGTTTAATATAATGTAATTTCATTGACTTCTACCTCTCTAATTTGCAAGCTGGTGTTCTCTTCTTGTTTAAAAGTTTTGCCTCTTGCATTTGCCATGCAGCCATCGTCAGCCACCGGCTATCACTCAGCTGTTTTGCATAAGCTATCACCTCCTTTATAAAATCTACTTTCCCTCTTGATGGGTCTTTGTAATATTTATCTTAAATCCAGTTCTGCAACCTGTTTAATTCATCCTTAGCTCACAACGTCTGCTTGTTTCTTGCCTAGCTTTGCTGCAAGGAGATCTTGTTTGAAGTATTTTGAACTTCTCCGCCACCACCAACTACAACACTAGAATGTTGTTCAAACATGAGTGTAACCATAACTGTAAAATAATGTAGCATTTAGAATGTTTCACGGTAGACTGGGACCAGTATGTTGTGTTCAAAGCTCTTTTTGAGTTGACTTGAAAATGATGGCACAAAAACATAAAAGCGCTTAAAATGGATTCCTTTTTTTTTTTTTTTCAACAAAGGAGATTGAGCAAGTTATTCTTTTCTTATTTGCTATACAGTTCACTTTAGCTGCTTTATGTGTTACCACCTGCAGCTTTCTCCATCTGCTCCAGTATGTATTGCATTCTACATGCGAACCACATATAGGGGCATATTGCGAATGTTGGAAAGCAAAGAGGCCATATGGTGTGAATGATACAACACTCCATGTTCTGAACACGTGATCTATATAGAACCTAAAGTAACGTCTGAGCAGAAAAAAAAAGCAAAAAATGGTCTTAGACATTTTAAAGGGAAGCTGCCCCAAAACTACACTTAGCAGATACAGATAATAGCTTTTAGTGTTAAAAGACTGAGCAAACATATGGCCTTATTTTTCTGTCAGATATTTTGTTGCAAATGTAACAGTCTGTGAGAAACAGAGTTGCATAACTCATGAGTCATAAGATTTTAACCTTTATTACCCTGGTCACGTTATTTCTTCTAAGCATGCATGACAGAAATATGAGTAATTAGTAGATGAGAAAAAAAACCTCTAATGGCATGGGCCATTTCCTCTGTAATAGAATATCATTACTTGGATTACAATTACAAGTTCTTGGTAGTGCCATATCAATACATGTAAGGTTAAAGTAATGAAAAACATGAAAAACATCACGTTTATCTGTGAAACGATGCCAGTGCTTATGCTATTATTAATGTCCTAAGTCCAGAACAGGTTATTGCTTGTGACCACAATTACTTAGAAAAGCAGATAAAAGAAAATATGATTGATTGCCTGAAAGGCTGTAGAGTGTTTTAACTGCTGTGTTGACAATGAGATTTCAGAGTAAGCCATGTTAACTGAAAACATGAGTATTACATAATCACAATGGAAAGTAAGACCAAAGACATTCTAGCAGCTCTACAAGTCTGTACAAATGCACATTTGTGCTTTGAGCTGAAGCTCAGTTAAGCATATTAGCAATGCTAACATCTGCTAATTTGCACTTAGCACAAACAAACTTTAATTTTAGCTGATGAGATGTTTGTCGTAAAAGTTTAAGAACCACCAGTACTGTTATAGTCAAGCTAGATATGTGAATATAAATAATGTTTCCTGAAAATTCACCTAATTACAGTGGATTTATTTTCCTCACACTCTCCAGAAATATGAACTTGTAGGCAAAGATAGTCAGACTTCCACATTTAAAAGGAAAACCATCAGGCATTAAACCATAATTTTGGGCTATCAGGAAGAAACACAGTCAGTCTCTGATCATTTGACAATTTTCTTTTCTTGCCACTTTGTCATAGGCCAGGCCTTAAAGGGTTAAAATATCATTTTGATTCAAATGGCAAGACCCTTGAGTTAATTACACAGCCGCTAAAAGCATTTGCCTTTATCTGAAAGTTGAAGGTTGTTGGCAGAGCAAAGTGGTTTACTTTCTTGTAGCGTGTTTTTGTATTCCACCTTGTGAAGAGTGCGTCTGACTCTTTGACTGCTAAATGCACCAAAATGTTAACCACAATGCATCTAAAATGTATTAGCTCTTATAGGAGTCTGAAGATTAAAACAGATTACTAAAAGTGCTGGCTAAAAATTTAGTTCCAATTAGATTATGCTAAATATGAGGTTTTAAGTGTAATTTAACAAGAGCACCAGTCTGAAAACTGTGCACACACAAATTTTTGCTGTCTTAACTCAAGTGTGCAAATCTTCTGACAAGTAAATGCATTTGGGGTCAGTCGGGGTTCTGTGTATTTTGTCTCAGGTCTGACATGTAGCCTTGTAAATTGAAGACCCTCTACTTAGAGGGTATAGTAAACTCTGTAAGATGGAATCACTACCATTGATGTGTACTTTAGTGTTTTTAAGGTTGCTGATATTTTAAAAACAACAACAACAAAAAAACCTTAAAATAAAAAAATAAAAAACTAAGAATTAAAACTACACACTGGAGGCCAAAAAGCCATAATGCCTCAATTGATAATAACATGAAATTTTCAGTGCAGTGAACAATTCAGCCTGGATTTTTCCTGCAGTTGCTGTTAACACAAGCGCCTCACAAAAGGACATTTTGTCCCAGACATGTGTTCTCACATGTAGATCCGTGAAAGAGGGAAGCACTTAGATGATGTGACATATGATGCAAGTTCAATGAGGAAATCGTTGGCCTGTTATAAGCATGCTGAGAGTTGCAGACATGTGTCCATGATGATGGTTTTTCAGTTAATATTTACTTGAAGATAAAATGGCAGCAGAGAAGAAATGATCAAGCCGCAACTAATCCACACATGTTTTAAAATGCTCTGAATGATTATTTGCTATATTCACACTTTGTCTCACTTGGTGACCTTTTGGAAGCATGCTGGAATATCTCTCTAAGAAAGACTTGGGCTCTCACAAAGACCAACAGAGCATCCCAGAGCTGCAGAGTGAATGTGTGAAAACTATTGAAGTGACGTATTCAACTCCAAACAGCATCCAGACCTTTTCCTTTTTATGCTTTGACTTGAAGGCATACAGTTCTGAGGATGTTAAACGTGAACTGTCAACACAGTCTCCAAGGAAAGCGAATAAAATGTTAGAAGTATATTCATTTGTCTGACGTAAGTTGTAATGAACCCCAAGACCAAATCAAGTTGCTTGGCAACACCCATAAAACATTTGTAAAGGATTCTTACTGGAGTAATAACTAAATAGGTTGTTTATTCTGTCTTTTTCAGCATGTAAGCCTTCAGCAGGCTGCAGGCAGGAAGCCAAGAGCTTTGTTTTCTAAAGGATGGACACAACGTGTCGCAACAGCAACCCAACTGCTGAGATTTTAACTTAATCTTCAAAGCTCCATTGAGCTGACAAATAGTTTTGTTTTCACTTAGTAAAATAAGAGCAATGGAGCTGACATGGATACCAATTATAAACACAAAGTGTGTACACTGAATGTACACACAGTTAAATTACTGCTAACATGCTGTGCAACTTTTTTATATTGCTCAAGAGTGCATGTTGTGAACTTGTGATGCATAAACACAGCCAAATAGCACCATTCACAACGTGTTCCCATTAGTTCAGGGACCTGGACTGAGAATTATTTGTTTTTAACTTGTGAAAAGGTTTGAGAAGCGACCATTTACTGGTGAAAGGAAACAGAGTATGAAGATAAAATGAGAAATGGCGCCATCTTTAGCCGTTATCTGAAATTAGCTTCTCTCTCTGACTTTACAAAAACACTTTATGCTGCTTTCATTTAAAAAATAAGTTAACTATTGTCATCATTCTCACAGAGTAAATGTTGAATATAGTGACTAACAGAAAATCTTCAATGACTTTGCAAACTTTTTTACTTAAATCCAAAAACTTTGTGGCTAACTGCTAGTATGAGGCTAATGTGTCCATGTTTATCCATTATATGAACATGAATATTTATTTTGCCAATTACTTTGGAAATAGTACATTTAGATTTATTTATTGATTGCATGAACAAATTATAAATTATCCTCAACAGTAACATGTATGTAGGCATGTAAAACCTTAAATGAGTCAGAGGACATTTTTAAAATATTTTCATGACTTTTAAAAATTGTTTATTAGCATTCTTTATGTGTCTAATAATGGCTTATCTGCTGTTTGAACATGTAGATTCTAGCTACCACTAACACTTCCTCTTTGCCATTTACTCCTATGGCAGGAAGCCCTGTTGCAATGATCGGTTTCTTTTACACACAATTATACTTTAATCGTGTAAATCCTTTACCACTCACTCGCCCACTGATTTTCACACACAAATTATATCGATATATGTTAATTTTTGTTCAATTTCACTGTTGAAATTTGTGGATCTTTATTTTTGTCCTCACCTCATGGGTTGTGAGAATATGCATATGCAAGAAGTGTTTAATAGCTGAGAAATATAAGCATGGGTTAAACCAAGTAGTATCAAATTATGTTTTGTTAAATATACATTTTATATATTGAAAAATTCAACCATGTAAAGATGCCATTATACTGTGAAATTATTAAAACTGAAATAAAACAGTCAATTTGAAGACATTATATCTCATAATTTAATGATTTTTGCCATTTTTTCATCTGAAACTTTAAAAAAGCATTATGTACAGAAATGTGATACCTTGGTTATTTTGTTAAAAGTTATTATATCTACTGTAGAATAGATGTAAGTACTTCCCTAATACTGCAGCTAATGGGAACGTTAAGAACTCAATTATTGAAGAAATTGAAATTTTAAAGGGCTGAAAGCATTGAATGAAAAAGATGGTACCCAAAAGAAGTACAACCCAACTGTTTTTAAGACTGTTTCATTCTGATGATTGTGGAGCTGGAAGCACTCAAATCAATTCAGTCTAAAGTAACCCCAATGCAATGTAGAACACAATTCAACTTAAGCTGAATGAAACACGCTTGTACTTGCCATACAATACTACTTGAGCAAATGTTTGTTTTTATAACAGTGGGAGATAGGAGATGGACATCACTGCAAACAATTTTATGTTCTAGTACATACATGAGACAAAGAGGTTTGCTGGTGAAAAAGAAGATAAGGTTTAAACAAAATGAATATGTTACAGGGTGTTAAACATGATTATTCACACTGGAGGAATGTCACTCTTACAATGAAATGAACCAGAGATGCAAAAACCCAAGCAAATATATAATAAGTATATTGTATATAGCATCAAGGTTAGAGTTTGAAGAAGCAATAAGGACATATAACCCCTCTTTTATATGTAGTTTTAAAGTGTGTGTGTTGGATCATGGCATTGATTACGTTGGCTTTAAAAAAAAAAAAAAAAAAAAGTCATAAAAATAAAATTGGATAAAGTTCCTCAAGATATATATCATAGTCAGGGATGAACTGCATTTTAAAAGAAAAGGAAAATCAGCTAAGTAATAAAGCTAGTAGCTGCAATTATGATTTAAAATAAATTCATGCATGTGCAATGCAAGTATATTTTGTAGTAAACATGGAAAACATTATTATTTATCACAATCTATCTTGAAGAACTTCACACATTTACCTTCAACTGAACACTTTTCTGTCACACTCAGTATGCTAGTCTTTGAAGTGGCTTTAAACAGCTATGAGTACTCATGTGACATCAGTACTAGATCTCATCAAATATAGTACATTTTGTGCCATAGAATGCACATAAAATAGAGATCAGAAACATAAAAGTGCATATGTTTTAATCTTTTTACCTATTGTTTTATCTCACCTCAAAAGTCCAACTTAACATCTCCACAAAAACTGCAACTGAAAACCCGCGGACCCCCTCAACAGTCAATATTAATGCTGGAGAGTAGCTCTTCCAAAGCCTCTAGTTTCTGATTAGCCTCCTCGATGGCACTGTACGTCTGCACATTGCTGGCAATGTGGTAGCGGATGTCGTCCACAAGCGGGACGGAATCCGTCTCCTGGCGCTCCTCCAGTGATGCAGCGTCCTCTTTTATCATCTCAGCGAACTCGGCTTGCTCCACCAGCTGTGACAGATGGACGTGAGAGGTGGACAGGGTGAATTTTTCTTGAGGGGGAACTGAACATGGCTGACCAGAATATCCAGAACATCAGCGTAACATCTGAGCATTAAGGCACTGTGACAATCTAGAGCTGGTAGCTTTCAAAACCCAACAAAAATATGTGACTAAACCAAACTACTAAAACAGAAATTAAAATAAGATTATATCACTGTGGAAGTTGGCATTTAATCAGTTTTCTGTTACGATGGTACAGCCAGATAAAAAGCTAGTTGTGCAATATCAAAATGAACAAAATACCAACAAGTGAAAATGATCTGCATTTCCTTTCTCTGTTGTGTTTTTCATCAATGTTCATATTCTTGCACTTTTCTAAAACAGGTCTTTGTGTGACATATCCTAAAGCAACGGCTTCTTTTCATTCATAACCAAGATCGGCACATTTTTTAGGCCCTATAAACACAGTAAAACATGCATTTGCTTTCCTGTATCGTTTCTGTTAAATAAACTCCAAGTGGCATGAAGCCTGCATTCCCTCCTGCTGATAACGGCCAACACGGTCCCCTGTTTGCAGAGACAAACGGCAGGGCTGTCTGGAAGCCTAACCAACTGCGATTGGTTAGGCTCCTTGATGTCTTTAAGTCCTTTTAAGAACCATGATTAGTTAATTGTGTGATAGATTTAGAATATTTTCTCCCCTCTATTTTGCAGTGAGTCTGGCCTCTCTGATAAGGGTGAAGTTGTAGCTTATTTGCAATTTCACTCTAAAGACTAAGAATTCCTGAACCACTGCAGCTGCAATTGGTTAGTTTTGTTTGGGATGCTGGCCATACAGCATTCTGGGGGAAGGTTTGGCACAGTGGCCTTTCTGTGTGGAGTTTGCATGTTCTGCCTGTGTACACATGGGTTCTCTCCGGGTACGCCAGCTTTCTCCTACCATCCGAAGACATGCATGTTAGGTTAATGGTTACTCTAAATTTTCCCTAGGAGTGAATGTGAGCGTGAGTGGTTGTGTCTTTGTCCTGCAGAGCTGTCCAGGGTGTACCCTGACTCTCAGCTGCTAATTTCTGGGCTAATTTCTTGCAACCCTGAATTGGACTAAGTGGTATCATCACAATAAATGAAAATGAAAAGGCTGGTGGGTTTAAAGAGAATTATATATGAGCTTAAAACCCTTCAGGTCAAAGAAAGAACTGGCTGATAGCAAGATAGTCTTCAACAAATGCTTTGACATAAACTGATGAGCCCTTAAAAATATACCTATTTATCTAAAATAGGTTTTGCTACGGACCCTGTTCATAGTTGCACAGTTAGGGTTTTGCGCCAGTACTCATGTTTCCATCCTTAAACTAGGAGCGTGTCAGCCACAAAATACTGCAGATGATACAACAACTATGTACAGGTGCATCATAACAACTCTCCTCAGTTTCACTTTGAACTTTTTTAACAATCTCTATAAGATGCACAATCTATGCAACTAGGCCACTGACTGAAGACAAAGCAACAATGAAAGCAACATATTCTTCTGTGGCTAAAGAGTTTTCTAAAAGCAGTTGCTGACATTTTTGGGGAATATGCATATTTACTCAAACAACTGTCTACTAAATGTGAATCATAATCGTTTGCATGGACTTGCAGAGACACAGAATAGCTAATCTGCATCTGGAGTTAAGTGAAGTTGACTAATTAACAGATAATGTCATATTTACTAACTTCCTGACCCTTGCTTTTACAGTTAAGTTACAGTAAGCTATGCTAATTGCACGAACGCTTCAGCTTCATGTTTAATCTTTAAATATAAAGATCGAATCCAACTTCTCTTATTGATAAGAAATGGGGTAACTATTTCCAACAATGTTCTATTCTATTACAATAAAGCCTCAGATCCTTTAAGGCACCAACTGAACCCAGAACATTAATAACAACAAAATTATAGTGAGGCCCCACAAGCTGCAAGCTCACACCGTTTTTTTTAACACAAAGACATAACTAACCCGCTCAATATTCTTCGCCATGAACTCTGTGCACTGATCTTCCAGCCGCGAAAGCCGGAAGAGCTTGGCTGTTTTCCACATGTGCAGGACGCTGTCCTCGCAAATGGTCTTTGCGAGGGTCTTCCCACAGAGTCGCTTCAGCCCCGGCAGCAGATACATGTCAGCCACGCACAGCACGTCAAACACGTTCTCCATCGTCAGCTAGTTATGAAAAAGGATCATCATTTTGAGCAATCAGGAAGCATTGACGCTGTTGTAAAGGGGGTTTCAAAAGAAACACAATTTACATTTTTTTTAAAAAGGCCAAATAAAGCACATTTGACAAACTGGACTTTTCTTAAATGGCAAGACACTTTGCATAATTACACAGCCACTGAAAGCATTTGCCTTCATCTGAAATATGTAGGAAGAGCAAAGTGACTCACTTTCTTGTTGCATGATTTGTATTCCACCTTGTGAAGAGTACATCTGAAACCTTTGGCAGCAAAATGCGCCACGACATTTACCATAATGCATCTAAAACTTATTAGTTCTCATCAGAGTCTGGGATTTTAGGTGCAATTTAACACAAACACCAGTCTGACTGAAAACTGTGCACAAACCTCTGTGTCATCAGTGTAGATGTAATACATGATGTGGATGAAGATCTCATGGGAGATGTTGTGTAAAGTTATCACTGGGGTGCTGGGCTGGTACTGCAGCTGTTCGCCCTCGCTGAAATGGTCTTCCAGTAACGCTTTAAAATAATCACTACGTCCACAGAAAAATGCCTGGAAACACACACACAGACACAGCAAGGAGTCACATTAATCTGTCAGGATCAAGCCAGGTTCTCTGAAGGATCCTCCGTTTTGTACCTTATGACACAAGAAATCATAGCCATCTACTCTGAAGCAGATGTCAGGATAAGTAGGGAAACAGTCAACTCTGTTAAAGGGAAGTTCACCGAATCCAACCTGAGGGGAATCAGAAGTTAACAGTATGTCAGCTACAGAGTATTGACATTATATATTTCACTGCTATCAAGTCCTTACTCTTAGTTCGGTGGGTAGTGCACAGTCTGCTAACTGAGCCATCTCCTCCTGGAGCTGACAAGTCTGAGGCTCCAGGCTGAGAACCTTCACGCAGATTCCCGGCTTGTTGGATACTTCAGAATGAGAGTAAAAGAGATTCATCACTAATAAGATCCATCAAAACTCCAGAAAAAAACCTTAAAGGATTAAAATACCTTAGTTTGTTTTATGGTTAATACACAAACACATGGTGTATTAATGGTGGTATGTCTTACCAAATTCATACACTTGTTTACATTTATTTTCCAGCTCTTCGATAAGATCAGCCATTTTGCACTGCTTAGCGAGTCGCCGGCTGTCCTCCACTAGACTTATATCGATATCCATTCTTCCTGTTACATATGCAAAAGTAAATGGAGAGTTACATTCACACGTTTCCAGCCTTTGTCTTTAAATTGTATTTTTTACAAACATCACAAAGACTGAGAATTCAGGAGAAAGTTGCACATCATCACAGTTGCTTTCTTTACAGTGTTGGTTCAGTAAACTTCCTCTCAGTACAGTTTATCCTTTTGCTTTAACAAAGCTGATCTGCTTTACCAATTCACTCCAACGTAATATTAAAAGGTGCATTTTAAAAAATTCAGGTTTGTAACCAATACTTGCTCCTAATTCCCAGATTAACTTTCTATTCCTTATTGATTTAAAAACATTTTTTTTTAAAGTATGCAAGTACTACTTGTGTATTTCACCAGTTTTATGCCTTCACTGCTTCACCTCTCTGTAAATAAAGAATAGCAAAAATTCTCTGCTTGATGATTTATGGAAATCATCTTTACAAATTCATGTTTTGTTTTAATTTGTCTCAACTCTTAAGCTTGTTTACATAAATCAAAATGTATGCCCATTTTCTCAGTCAACTATAAAATATCAGAAACAAACTGGCTTTTCACAAGAAAAAAAAGTAGTTGGACAGCGGTGATACCAGACACAAACTGATTGAGTACTTTAAACCCAGTGGATGCAACCAGCAGCAGCTACTGTTATTTAGCCAAGGAGAGAACTGCAGTAAAAGCGTTTGTTTTTTTGGCACCATTTCTCTGTCAGTAAGATTAGATAAGCCTGGCCCAATTTAATTAAAATACAATAAATTGAGAAGCATATTAAGATTTTTTTTCCGAAAAACTGCAAGTCTTGATTAGTAGTTTAAAAGATTAATTAATTAAATTATGAGATCAAACATATTATTTTACTGATTGCATATGAGTAATCTTTCCTATTTATCACATATTTTATTGCTTATTTATTTAGGGCAACCTGTTTTGGGGTTTTTTTTTGGAATATGTCTGCACAGTTAACACATATTTATATGCACAACTGGAAACAGTTTTAAGTAAGTGATGGTCATTAAAAAGCTGCAGAAGTGAACTGAACAGTTGACTTCTAACAGCCTGAATTTTTGCTGCTCGGATACACACTCACCTGTGTAGAAATACTGCAAGATGGCTCCAAAGGCTGCAGGATTGATCTGAAACCAACACAGCATTTATTTGTACTGGAATAGCCCGTATTCTACCGGAAAATATAAAGTGACAGAGTGAAATGTCCAGAATTAATAAGCTAGTAAACATATCTATTTACCAAAGGGTGCTTGAGAGTGATAAGGTTCTTTCCTTTCCATTTGGTCTCAAACATTTCGGTAAAGTACTCTGAGCGTGCGCTGAGAATGCATCGGTGGGCCGGAAACATTTGTCCATGAACAAGGAACTTGACATCACTGTGCTGACCCTGCTCAAGTAACCTAAAGGTGAAATGCAGAAACACTTTTTAGATAAACAGACAACATTTTCCCTTTCCAAACAGTAAACGTAGTAAACAAACAGTTTGTTATTTAGTTTTCACCTTTTGCTGTAAGGTAGAGAACTGAAACACCTGGGGAACTTACATGTGCAGAAAGTAGTTAAAATCATTCCGCTGCATCGCACGGACACTGACACACTTATAATCTTTGAGCAGGCGCCGAATAGAGTCACTCAGAGAGCCGTACACACATCTCTCACCATCAAACGTGTTGGCTTCACACTTGGCACCTGAAAGTCGAGCAATACAAAAGCTATAAAAACAAAATCAGAACAAAACAATAATAAAACTAACCATGCATAAATTTGCTTTGTGTGTTCTTCCTGTTTATTTAAAATGCATTCAACCCAACAAAATTGAAGCCTTACCACTAGCCAACAGGTACTGGACCAGCTCCTCATGACCACAAAGACAGGCATAATACCTGGTGGACAAAGTGTTTATGCCTTAAGTATTTGCAGTAAAGATGTGGTGTTAAGATTATCTGCCAAAACATGAACTTACAAAGGCGTGCTGTCCCATTTGTCTCTCACATTGAGGTCCACGTCTCGTTGCTCAACAAGGTATCTTACAAAAAGAAAGAAAATTTGTGTTTCTAGTGAGATGCTGGTATAGACTAACAGAGCAAAACAGAATCAATCCCTTTCAGTAGACTGAAACAAATGCAAGTTTCAACAACATGCATGGTAGGCAAAACGTAGCTTTGCACAAGGCAGTTATTTTGTCCATTTCACCTGTAGTGTTATGTCAGTTGACTCTGATATACATTTGAACATTAAATCTGTATTCTGCAGAGCTTTACTGAAACGTTTGGTGATTTACTGGACATTTTCAGTGTAAATGTACCATTCTGCTGGGCATCTGACACTGACATCTTCATTGCATCTGGAAACTGGGGAGCTGACCTACAAATGTTAGCCTAAGTTACAAGCTGGGTCATCAGAGCTAATGTTAGCAACACGGCTTCCGCTCCCCGCTTATATGCAAAACATCAGCTTTGCGTCGAGCAGCGAGACGGCAGGGCAAAATAAAGCTACTGTTTTGTTAGTTAATGATAACAACTACAGCTATGTTGCGTCCATGCTTTCAGAACAAGCATAGGAAAATAACGTCAACAGAGTCGCTGGTTACCTGACTCTACAAATGTCGCCTTTTCTGCAACTACTAAATAAATCGTACACATCCATGATCGCCTCGGTGTTTTCGGTCCTCTGTAATGCATTGAGACGGCCTGTCAACCGGACAGGTAAGTGATGGTTTGATGAAGCTTCAAAGGCTGCTCGGTAGACGGTGAGGAAGTTAGCAGGCTCGCACACCTCTTGAACAGTTGTTGACAAGCCGCGAGCGTACAATGTTTTGGTCGAAATGGTTCAGTAGTCACGTGACTAGAGAGCGTTCACTTCCACTCATGTAAGAATTAGCAGTGATACTTCACACAACGGAAAAAACGTGGATTTTAACGATTCTCATGTGAAGCTATTTATGCGAATTTAGATGTACAGAGCTTGGATATATATAATTATGTACAAATATAAAACAATGAATTCTTTTTCTTTACAATTGAGATTACAAACCAGATTTTAACCTAACAGTGTGTCAGTGTCCGTTAAATCCTGGAAATCCGAGCTAACATTGGTAACATGAACGCAGCATTTGTCATGTTATTTTCTGTATGTTTGAGAGGCTTTTCTACTGCAATTACTTTTGTAGAAAAACATAATCGCCATTTTATTTAAATGTGGTGGTTAAGTCTTTTTTACATCTCTTTTGTACAAAACGTAGAGCTGTCACACGAATAAAAAAAACATGTTTGGGACCAAGTCATGTTACAACATGTTAGTTTTTTGTTTTGTTTAAAAAAAAAACTAAAAAAAAAAAAACGTGAAACTTACATTATAATGTGATTAAATTTGTAGTGAAAACGCGGAATATAAACGTATTACCTCTGAATGACGAAACTGTATTCGGGTGATGGTGAAGCTGAGGACACTGTGATGTCAGGACTACATCTTCATATTGGGAACTTGATTCTCCCCTTTCTACCAGTGCATATGTGGCAGACAGATTCATCAGTGGGTCCCTGCACTCAGATTGCAGTTGTTTTCATGTTGATTTGATTATTAATTATTTGTACTTAGTACAGCCAATGTTCAAAGTGTTTTGAAAAGTGTCTGTGTTTTTCTGACAAAGAAAAGTTGATTTATGGTTCAGAAATGTAATATTATCCAGCATGATGTAGCGCCAAACTTCTACCAGCAGAAGTTCGCTGCACTCTTCAGCAAAAAGGGAACTCTCGCGATGTTAAGTCAATGAGAACACAGAAGCGCGAAGCAGTTGTGTGTGGCGAACTGGCATTGAAACATGTTTTTTGTTGCTCTTTGCAGGTAAGAAGGGAGGTTGGGAACTGTGTGATTGTTCGGTGAAAATGTGTAATGTATGCTTATTATTAAGGTTTGATGTGTTATGTTGCATAAACGTTTCTTTCAGCTAATAGCCGGTTGCATGCTAATAATGGCTAGTTAGTAGCAAGCCTGGTTGCTTAGTAACCCATCGCGGTGTGAAGTCAATGAGAACACAGAAGCGCGAAGCAGTTGTGTGTGGCAAACTGGCATTGAAACATGTTTTTTGTTGCTCTTTGCAGATAAAAATAAAAGAGTTTTTAAAAAAAAATTAAATGTGTAGTGGAGGACATCCCTGTGTATCACGCTACACATACAATTTTGATCGTTTTGATTTTAGTTTTCAGGGGACATCAAGGCCATAGGCGTAACCACAGGTAAATACTAACACACACCCTGACACACGCAGGCAGGTGACGTGTTGCTGGAATCCCATAGTGTACAAAAGATAATCAAAGTAGAACAATTATTCCTTGACAAAAACAAGTAAAATGTTTCTGTTTGAAAAGATTTCCATATGATGTGTTTTGCTCCAACATTTTTAGGTCGCAGCGACACCTGCTTGAGCAACCTGCTTTGTTTTTCATGTTCCTACAATAAAACTTAAAACATTAAAACATCTCACAAAACAAACTTTACACAATCATATGCTGGTAGTATCAGATTTATTTTTATTTTACCAATTAGATTAACGTAAATCATTGACAAAATTATGTATGGAGTTCTTATCATGCACATAGATTGCCATGTGCTCTGCAAAATATGTTGCAATCAAGGTGATTAAAGAAAAGATTCAGGACCAGCAACATTGTGAATTCTGCAGTTACTTTTTATTTAACTGTGGCAAGCCAATGTTTTCAGAAGCCAATCTGTTTTTGCAGAGTTTTAAACTCTGAACCAATGTTGCACCCAGAGCTCACATACAGTACATGAATATATACAGAAGATTTTAACATTTCAAAATTCAAGCTCCAAGGTTTCAAAACTTTTATGCAAACACTGGAAGCCTGAAAATGTTTACTTAAAAATAGCAGGGTGCAGCAAGAGGTTTGAATCTGAAATGAGGCTGAAACTAAATATGTTGAATTTATGAAAAATAAAAAATCAAGTCCAAAATGATGTGTTCAGAGATTCAAACTTTTTTTCAGACTTTCAAAATACTTTAAGGTTTTAGAACTAATTTTCAGACTTGCAGAAACTTCATTTAAGGTGTTAAGTTTTCAAACACTGACTTTCAAGGTTTCAAAACCTTTTCTTTTGGTTTAAAATGACAGGATTCTTATCTCATATTTTTTTGATGCAGGGTTTTCCTCTGTTGATTTGATATATCATCTGCAAACTCATTGAAAATTTTTTTTTTTTTTTTTTTTTTTAAAAAGCACAAAACCACATGCAAAAGTAATTAAACACGTCATTTTTTGTTTTGTAAGTATTAACCAAATCCTGGTAATGATTAGAGGCTAGTGTACAGAACAGTTACAGTTACTTTAACACTGCTTTTAGTTAAAAACATCACAAACTTTTCAAACAAATTCTCACATAAACAATTATATTCAGACGTAGACGACACTCCTAAATTCCTTCCATACTTACACTGCTCCCCTCCTCAGAGGAAACAATATACTGTTCATCTCAACAGAAGAAAACATTGCGTAAAAAGTCAGTTCGTCCAGCAATACATACAATTTAACCTAGTATCTAGACTGAGTAAATAACAGCTCTGCTCATACCTCTAACATCCATGTTGACTGATGTCAATTGCATTGCAGCTTTTCCACATTGTTGGAAAGTCTCTGTCATCCAGAAAGGAGGAGCACTGAGCTATTCTACCTCAACAGGATAGTGATCACTCACATTCGAATCCTGTGAGGCAGTGCATACCCCAAATGAGGTTTATTTTGTTTTCTTTTAATGAAGACAGATACTTCATCACGTTGGTAAATAGGAATAGCTCATCATTCATTGTGCCAGAGGATACTCTCTGTGGAAACTGAATGGCTTGGCAAAATGGTAACCAGAATGTCTGCCCCATACACAACAATGCTGCAGGAGAAAATCATCATCATGATTTAATGTTATAATATTCAGGAACCATCGCCTTGAGAGAGACAAACAAGTCTCTCAGGAACGGGCAGTGAAGATGATGAAGGAGTGGACCCAAACGCAGAGATGAGGGGAACAGGGATGTCGATTCTAGTGGCTTTATTATAACAAAGGACACTCAAGGGACTAACTACAACAAAATGATCCAGCAAACAAGGAATGAAACTGAGGAGTATAAATACACAGAACAAAACGAGACACAGGTGAAACAAATTAACTAAATGAACCCAGGTGAACTCAATAACAGGAAATCAATGAAGCTAAACAAGAACCGAGGGAACTAAACAGGAAAAACTACAAAATAAAACAGGAAGCCCAAAAACAAAGCACCGAAAAACCCCAATCATGACAGTCTTTGCCTTACACAGGTGTGATAATTGTTTGTTAGTGCAGTGGTGTCCACATCATCATCAGTCAGCGGGTGGAAAGTTTTGTCACTGGGAATATGGTCCCTTCCAGTTTCTTAGAAGTATCATACACACGATCTGTTTTAGGGTCTCCAAGGATCATTAGATTCTATAGGAAATCAAAAGCAGCCATTATAATCATACTTGCCCTCTATATTGCTCCAATGAGAATACACCAAAAGTGGACATTTACTACCTGTTTCCATTCTAATTGGCAGATAAAGAAATCTGCTATAGTATTCTTGTTATACCTGACAGCATATAATAGATGTCTGTCAGCTGTAAATATGAATCCATGGTAATGCTTCTCGCATCAGCTTTCCATTTATTTCTGATCACTAGAAAAACTTCATGCACTTAACCCAGCTCTCTCATTGAATCATATGACATGTGACATGGCATGGACGTCACATAATTCAAGACGCACAATATATTTTCTTTCTTTAAATCTATATTTTAAACTGCACATTGCTGCTTTGTAAACACAGTTTCACTCAGAGTTGCTAAAGCCAGCCACGTCCTGTTTTACTGTGCACATCTTTTGTTGATGAAAAGCATTTTACCATGACCAGGGTTGACAGGACCTCAGGATCTGAGGCTTCTGTCAGCCCAGACTTTTGTGAGTTGAATGCAGCTATCTTCATATCTGGAAAAAAGAAGAGATAAAACAGACATTTAATATTCAATAAAACATACATAAAGAAGGCACTGAGCCTTAATCTAAATGAACATCAGACAGACTCATAGCTCTTGTTCCACTTTGAACGACCTTACGTAAAATATTCTTATGTTGCAGATGGCACTGCTTCAGTGGCACGCAGGCATATTAAGCCTCCAGAATAAATTTGTGTCGACTGTATGAGACCTTTACTTCTCTTGGAGCTGGCTTGGCAGCCTCACAAGGCAGAGAGAAAGAGTTTCAAAAGATATTTTCACATTAAGTGGACCAACCAGTTTTGTTTTTTAGAGCTGGATTTAGTGAAGTGTAGCTAACACCACAGTTAGTCTTTACTGTAGGCTACAGCAAACAAATTAAAGACAGAACATAAAACTTGTAAATTCTATCACGATGATGAAACATCTCCAGTTCACTTTGTTAGTCTGCGTGTGTGATGTAGAGGTTAAGGCTCATAGTTTAATTTAAACTCAAAATGCAATATTTAGAGGTAGAAATTACCTTGTCATACTAAAAATGGCTCAGATGTAGCTTACATTTTTACCTCATTTAATATGTGTGGACGTAATAATGCAGAGAAGTTGTGTCTTTATCTCCTATTTTTGCCTGGATGCAGCCTCTCAACCTCATCAGTCTTTAATCCTCATGAAATCCTATGGCAAAAAAGTTGCACTCATCTAAAGTCATATTTAAATATTTACCTCTGCCAAGGAGGATTTGTTTTTACCATAGACTGTATATAAAGAGATGGATGGAGTCTCTGTGACGTCACCCATAGGTTTCTGAAGAGCTGAATTGAAGCTCGGTTCCTACCGTCGCCATGTTGGCAGCGTCATGCGTGTCGTCTCGCCCGGAAAATACAAATATGGGCAAAGAGGTGGAGCTGAGAAGGCAGCTGCGAGCGTCATGGCGGATGACTGACATTGAGCTAACTCAGAGCTTTCTGTAGCTAAAAGCTAACCGAGCTAACCCCGAGATAACGGGAGCTAACCAGCTAACGGAGGTAAGCGGGCTAAAGCTAAGTCACGTTGCTAACCGGCTAAAAAACGCGGTTGTTCTACGTTCTTCTGACTTGAAGCCAGAGATTGGTACCTGTCGATCAAAAGGACACGCCCCTAAATTTGCCGAACTTTGAGATTAAATTATTTTAAAATGGTCCAGTTAGAAAAAAATTCACTCCCCCCACCGTTGTCATGAAGGTAAACCTGACCTATAAACCGAAAATGGATTTTTGAACCAGGCTGTAAACATGTTTATTTCTGCTGTGAAGTTGGCCTTTTTAACATGGGAGTTTATGGGGATTTGCTCTGTTTTGCAGCCAGCCCCTATTGGATGAAGGAAGAACTGCAGTTTTATGCACTTCCGCATAGGCTTCACTTTTAACCGCCGGAGGTTGCTGCTTGGTTTTTACTGGCGTTTATCTGTTTGTTTGTTTGTGTTCAAGATAACTCAAATGGTTATGGACAGATTTTCATTAAATCTTCATGAGTTGTTGGAAATGTGAAAAGGAAGATCTGGTTTAATTTTGGTGGTGATCCGGATTCCAGTGTGGATCCAGGAACTTTTTAAAGGCCTTGGCAGAAGTTTGCACTCTCCGAGTGCTTTTCAAGTTTTTAAATGTTATTCTCTGGTGTGCAGCCAGATCTTTTCTTGTGCTTTGTTTTTGTTATGCTTTCTGTCTTATTGAGGTATTTTTTCTGGAATGCTGGTTTCTGTGCCCTTTGGCCTTCATACCTGCTGGATCAGTGCACTTCTGTGAGGCTAGTTGTTTATTTTTCTCATGATATATTTTGTCATAATATAAAGTGATAGGAGTAAAAGTGAGAAATTGCTTCTCTGTGATGGCTCTATGATGACAGGAGCCACTTCAGGCACTTGTTACCCATTCAGGCTGCACATGACTGGGGGCCATGCCTATAGGTCCAGCCACCAGGCGCTCACTTCAGTGGCCCACCTTCAGAGCGGACTCTGAAGGGGGTCCCTGTGACTCACGGCCAGGGCAAGGGAACCTGATTCCAACACTATTCATCATGTCTGCGGTCTTTTGAGGCATGCTTTGTTTGATCCCTCATTTAGAGACATCTTTTCCTTTGGTGACCCTACAGGGGTATAAAGACACAGCAGTAATGAGGGTGTTGGACTGGTCTGTTGTGGTGTGGAAGAAGTTGATCCAAAAGGTAAAGCTTTCACTTTACCGGTCCATCTAAGAAGTTACAATCCTCATCTACCGTCACCGAACTTGGGTTGTGACAGAAAGAAATGAGATGACACATACAAGTAGCTAGAAAGAGTTTATTTAGGGGAGTGGCAGAGCTCAGCTGTAGAGATAACGCTAAAGTGATTCAGGCATCTGAATGCCTCTTGGCCTCCCTTTGGAATTCTTTTTGGGCATGTTCAACTGGGAGGAGACCCTGTGACAGATCTAGGATATAGTGGGATTACGTGGGTTTACATATCCTTTACTGATGGATGGATGAGAAGATTATTCAGTTTATGACCAATAATCAATCAAAGGTTCTTTTTTCATATCATATAGGTTCAACTCTGTTATGAGGATCCTCCTATGCTGATACGGATCAGCAAACAACTGTAAACATTAAGAATCACTTGAAACAAAATATCAGCAAAACATTTTTAAGCATTAATATACAAAATAAAATGATGAATTATGAACCTTCTCTCTACTTTTGAACAGTCTACTTTTTTCCGGTTTATGATGGTGCCCACATATCTATCATGAGTTTCTATCAAACTATGCTACTGAAGATGTCCTAATAGAAGGGTTTGGGTGAAAACTGATAAGAATTTCTTTAGTGACTTTTCAAAACATTATTCTATCACATCAAATGATGAATTTGCTGTGTTCATCTTACTTAAGTCAGACTAAGTCAATAAAGATTTAATGTCTCAATGACTTCTAAAATCATGGTGCTGAAAAATCTTTTGAATTTTTATATAGACCCAATGATCAGCTCCAGAAAAGATTTGCTCGTGTTAAAAGCGGCACGCCTGAAGCCTTAGAGCAAGATTAGATTCCAGTGTGACGACTCGATGCATGCAACTTCACAGAGAGGGTAGGTGGGAAAACGGGTGGTATGTGTCAGACTGGTTAACCCACATTCATATAACATCACTATCATGCCACACCCAGGCTTGCCTTATAAAGTGGCCAAAACAGATAAGACATGCACATCCAAGCTCAACCACCACCTGAACTCTCCATCCTCCTCAGCAGTGAGATCAGACAGGAACACCATGAGTATTAGGAGCAAGGCCAGCCAACGACCTGGACTTTATATGTCCTCAGGAGGCTTCAGCACCAAGTCCTTAGGATCGTACTCCATTCCCAAAATCAGCACTCCTAATGGTGCTCCTATTACAGCTGTTACCTTCAACAAAAGCCTGCTCACTCCACTGAAGACAGACATTGACCCCACAGTTCATGATGTCCGTTACAAGGAGAAAGAACAGATCAAGAGTCTCAACAACCGTTTTGCCTCCTTCATTGACAAGGTATGAAGAAAGTTAAGTGAAATTCAAGTTTAACAGGTAACAGTTTTAAATTGGTGTCATATAGATGATACTACTGGTATAGATGATAGCTACTGGTATTTAGTTGATCTTTTAGCAGATGATTAAGCTCTTTGTGATCTTAATATGATGTTTGATCTTCTTGGTCTTTGAATTCCAGGTGCAAAACTTGGAGCAGCAGAACAAAATGCTGGAAACCAAGTGGAAGCTGCTGCAGGGACAGACTGTCGCTCCCTCGAACATTGAGCCCATGCTGAAAGCCTACATCGCCAACCTGCAAAGGCAGCTGGAGCTTCTCAGTCATGACAAAAACAAGCTTAACATGGAGTGCAGTGCCATACACAAACAAGTGAATGACTACAAGACGAAGTGAGACATTTGTAACTTACATGGTGTTGAGGTTTCTGCATAAGGAAATGAAGTACTGTGCATGCACTGATAAGACTGCTCTGCACTGGTAATGTGATATTTGCCGGTGTTTCAGGTATGAAGACGAGGTCAACAGAAGGAATGATGCAGAGAACGAGTTTGTTGTGCTCAAAAAGGTAAACAACATTACACCAATTAAAAATAACAAAGAAAAAAGGATAAATTTTCTCATTTGCAGCTTTGAATTTCTCCACCTTAAGTGATATTATTTAGTTGTATACTGACACACTTGCCATGACGCTGACTTTTCTTTGTTCTTCTAGGATGCGGACATAGAATATCTGTCCAAGGTGGACCTAAATGACAGGGTGGTTGCAGTCAGTGATGAAATTAACTTCTTTAAGGCTCTGTATGATGCGGTACATAAGACCTCATTGTGAATCTTCTCAGAATCTGTTGTATTCTGTGCTTTTTCCTCTTACTATTCTGTATGTGTTGTTTTATAAAAGGAGCTGCGTGAGTTACAGGAGAGCCTGAAGGAAACCTCTGTGGTGGTACAGATGGACAACTCCCGTGGGCTGAACATGGATCAGATTGTGTCCGATGTTCGGGCTCAGTATGAAGAAATTGCTTCCCGCTCCCGTAAAGAGGCTGAAAACTGGTACAAAGCAAAGGTAAGAAACAGATGATCTCTTGCTTAAAACAAAACGAAGCAAGTAGAACAGCTGTATCTTCTATATAATATGGAGAGATGGACAACAAGGAGCATTATGTTGGGCTCGTTCAGCTCTGTCCAAGCTTTCAGGTCTAGTAAACCAAAAAGTAAAACGTTATTCGATTCCAAACTGGGAATGTAAGAAATCAACAATGAGCTAAAGCTAAAAAATGTAAATGATGGTCCTGACCTTTGCAACCAGAACCAGCTTTACCAAACTGACAATTACTGGTTTCTTCTCTTTGTTCCCTGGTTTGCTCTCCATCTACACCAGTTTAACCAGATGACTGCTGAGGCAAACCAGTATGACAGTGCGCTGTATACCACCAAGGGGGAAATAGCTGAACTCAAACGAAAGATCAACCGCCTACAACATGAGATTGAAGCTTTGGCGTCACAGGTGAGTAGAATTTGTTTAAAGTCAAAGGCAGCCTGACTTAAATCTGATTTAATTGCTAATAAATAAAAAGTCCAAAAGGTTAGACTCCAAACACAACGGTAGAAGTTATAAACCACCTGGTTTATTTGCTGAGTAGGGCACCAAAAAGGTGCCAAAATACAAAGATCCAAAACAGCAGTGTAGTTTTCATCCTCAGGCAGAAAAAAAACTGTAAAGCTTGTTGCAGATCACCAGCTGGAGAATGTCATTTTTAAAAAAAAAAGAAGCTAATTTTGTGAACAGTTTTACATGTTTTTTAATTGTATATCAGGTTTGCATCTACGGCAGTAATTTCTAATGATCATAAAGCAGTCTGATTGTATGGTTGCTGTTGCTGAAAAAGAGTGTCTGACAACCTCAGATTTTATTAAATTATTACCTTTGTGCAGAAAGCGGACATTGAAGGTAACATTACTGAAGTGGAACATCATGGGGAAGAAGCTGTGCTGGATGCCAAGAACCGCATCAAGGAGCTGGAGCAGGCTGTGCAGAAGGCCAAGCAGGACATGGCTTGGCAGCTCAAGGAGTTCCAGGAGCTCATGAATCTGAAGCTGGCCCTCGACATAGAGATCTCAACATACAGGAAACTGTTGGAGGGCGAGGAGGAGAAGTGAGTTTTATTAGTAGATCTCCAGCTAGATAAGAAGTTTTCAGAAAGATTACTTTGGCACATGGTAATTATATAATAAGCATAATTTCTTCTTTTTTCTTTGTCTCAGATTTAAACATCTTCTGCACATAAAATAAATGCCTTGTGGGCACAGAATGAATTAATTGTGTTCCTGCAGAATGACATTAATGAGATAAGAGTTTGTTTGTTATACCTCAGAAGCTTTCATTTAACTATGTCATGTGGCAGCTTTTATCACATAGTTTTAAAAAATAGAAAAAAGAGACAAAAAACAATTAGATGATTAGATGATGAACGCACCTCAACTCCCAGCAACAAGGTAGAATCTTTATCATTCATAAAACAGCAAATGCAACACTAAACAGTCGACTTTAATCAAATCAAATCAAACTTTATTTCTATAGCACTTTTCGTGCTTAAAAAAAACAATACAAAGTACTTCACATAATAAAACAATTTACATCGAATAGATAAAACACACACACACATTAAGCGTCAGACAACAGAATTATTTCAGAACATTTATGTGCCTTACAAGCAAGCAGACTGTATATAAAAAGCTTGCAAGCCTTCATCACTTCACTGTAGACATGTTGCATTTGATCACAATATGCTCAGTACTGCCACCTTGTGTTAGAGATGATGTAACTGCATGCCTTTTAACAAGCACCCAATTACACAGTTATTCACATCTAAAACGTTGAGGGAGAAATTATTGTAATAGTTGTTGTTTTTTTTTGTTTTTGTTTTTTTTTTGGTTTTTTGTTATTTTTATTTTGAGGAATTAGCATTTCCAAAATGTCTTGTTTCTTGATACACCGTTTTTTCCAACTTCTTTATCTTCATATTTTGATGAACTTATTGTGTGCAAATACACCAATAGCAGATGTTCTCAACATTTGGAATCTCTAACCTGTCTCATAGTTCTCTGGGCTTTGCAGAAACGCTGCAACTTTCATGAATTATAAAGCCGAAGTAGTCGAATTATCTCTTTCTTTGTGTTCTTTAACGATAACTTGAGCAAATTTAGTCAATAGCATTTTGTATAATAAGATGTTACTATATCCTACATGATTGACCTTAAACGGATTTTTTCACAAGACTTTTTCTTGAGCCACAAATTGTTTTATATATTTTGTCTTCTCACGCTCTACTGTAATACTCCAAAAGTTTTAGTTCCTCTTCAACAACCATCTATGTTACAGAACTTTACCATCACATTGATACTTATTATGTGTATCATGTTTTTTTTATCGACAGACTTGGCCAGAACCATGCTGTTAACATCCAACCAGTTCGTACCAACAGTGAGTATTTCACTAGAAAATTAATCATTAATAGATTATAGTGATATCCTGTCTGTGTGTATTTAATTTATTGCAGCATATTCTTTCTAACAGCTGCCGTGGTTAACAGCCATCAGCACAGAAGGTCAGGCCCTGTTCTTATCAAGACAGTAGAGACCCGTGACAGGTCTTACAGCTAAAACACGAATCATGGTGCAGTATGCCAGCCAGCCTTTAAACTGTACCTTTACAATGATCTCTTTGGAGGCTGCCAGTATATCAGCTAACAGTGAAAAGATGAAGCATGCGAAGCTGTTCGTTTTCCTTTTACTTATTACAACATGTGTTGGGAATACATTTGTACTCAACAGTATAAAAGTTTGTGTGTTTTTTCTTTTAATAATACTTTTAGTTAAAAAAAAAAACACCTTTTAATAATACATTTAAATGAATATCTGAATATATTAGTTTAACTAACTGCAAAACCTTTCATCAAAATGCTTCAAAAATAAACAAAATTTTAAAACTTGAATTTTGTTTTAAGAAATGTTGAAGGGTGTCAATGCAACTACTGCCTGCAAAGCAGCGTGGTAGCCCCAGCTGGAAACAAACCATCTTACATGTAATGACACTGACAAGTATAGTGCTGGTGTGCGTTTGTATGACCATCCATTATGAACTAATAAAAACTGTAACTGGATCAATAAATGCATCATGTTCCTCTCAATCTCTATATATAACTGTGATGTGTGAATGATTCCAGTGTTACACACACAACAGCCCTGGTTTACATGTTGGCATTGCTACAACGCTAGGGCCTGATGGTTACCGTTGCTACGACGACATGGATATTCTGTGACTGTTGGCTGAAACAGACAGACGTAGGGCTCAAAGAACCCCTCAAACAATCAAGTGCTGTTTCAATATAAAATAGTTGTATCAAAAAAATACTTGAATTCTTTGGCGCCAAAAGAGCTGAAGGAATGTATGGGTGTAATTCATTTTTCCATAATGTGAACAGAATTTTCCTGTTGAATAGGGTTAATAAGAGGAAGAAGTAAACTTTCTGATGCTTGGAACAGCGTAACTCAAACTCTATCAGACCCAGCTCTTTTGCACTTGAGGTTCGTCTTGTAGCCAACTCAAATTCCTAAAATTATAGATGTAATTTGTCTATGTACAGGTGAAACTCTGGGTGTGAGACATGTTTGTTTGGGAATTAATTCAGAGTGAATGTCAAGAGGATTTTGAGCAGTTTTCAGATTTTTCATTAGGCATAACCTGTGACTGTGTCTGACTGTGACCTATTTAAACATAAGTTTAGTGATGTTTCCAGATGAAAGTAGGCCTGAGTTGTAATTTTTCAAAGTAGGCCAGGTATTTGGCTCATGTCAGCCAAATCCCATTCGATCCTTAAGGGAAAAAAATCTTGTTTTTTTGTGAATTATGTAAACACTGCAAGGCTTTTTGTAAAGTTTAATTCATAGCACACTATTTCTGACCAAGACACACGTTTTGAATATAGCTTTTGTAGAGAAAGGGTAAAGCTAGGGTAGGGGACTCTAAAATTCCTTTAAAAAAAAAAAGAAAGAAATAAAAAAAATAAATAAATTGAAAATGTGTAATAAATGTGTAAAAAAAAACAGAAGTTATTCAGGAGCTGGCAAGATCATACTGAATTCCTCCTTCAAAGCTTCTAAAGTCACAGTAAGAAGATTCCTTGGTCAAATCTTAACCAGGGCATTTCTGTGTGGAGTTTGCATGATCTCATTGTGCACATGTGGGTTATCCTCAGCTACTCTGGGTATGTTCCTCCCATATATTATGTTAAGGTCATTTGTAATTTACCCTGTCCATTGGTTGCATGTTGCTCGATGATGAACTGGTGACTTGCCCAGGGTGCACTCTATCTCTGCCTAATAGTATCTGATACTTGCAAATTAATCCAAGGATGTAAAAGGAGTGGATGTACTTTAGTTCTTTTCTGTGTAATACATATTAGGTTAAAAAAAACACACACACATTTAAATCCGACTCAGTTTTACTCCAGGAGTTAAAAAGACAATATTTGTATGTTTTTGTAAAACTAATGCTACTAGATATACATGAATTCGGCATGGTTTCCTTATAATATGAAACAACATGACTCCATCTAGAGGCAAGGTTTACCTCTGCAATGCAGGCTACCATTGACCAGACAAGAGAAATGCATTGCTGCATCACATGCTCACTTCCTTAGATTTGGGATTATTTAAAACCTGAAAGAGACCAACATGTCTTCTGTTGACATCAAAACACATAAAACACTAATATTTACTTTGACAGTTTTCTTGTTCAGTTTCAGGATTTGCTTTGTTTTAACTTCCTGTTTTACTTTGAATCCTCGTGTTTCTTTGTGTATTCCAGTTAATTTAGTACATTTCTATTTAATCTGACTTGAGCTTGCTTTAGGTGTCTTGAGTCGTGACTAAAGTTTTTTTTTTTTTTCAGATTTATTCCTGTTGTTTTTAAGATTGGTTTTCCCTGCTGTTTTGGATATTCTGCTCTGCCGCGACTTTGGTTTATCAATTTATGTTTTTTATTTATTCCTAACCTTCTTCCATGATACGGGTCTAAAAGTTATACCCATCAACTCTGTTAAGGTTTAACTCCTCTAAGGATTTCCTCGATCGAAAACTAAATACTATCTGTTAAAGATTACTTTAATTACAGCACATAATGTTTTAAAGTTAGTACTGTAAGGTTACAGACACCAAAATTGCCAGGGTTGGATATTATGTCTTTAAACCATAGGCAGTAGGTATTTTGTACCATAAAGTGCGTAATAAGAATTTAATTTCGGCTACCCTTGCCTGCAAAGGAAACTGGATAACAGCAGCCTTTACAACCATAGACGTCAATGTTTACAACGTGGACAACGGTGTAGCCAGAAAGCTAACCATAAACATATGATGTCTATGAAGCTAACTGTCTGACGTGACCGGATGTGACGCAGGTTCGGACAGGCTAGACGCACACACGTAGATCACAGAATGCTGCCACCTACCGTTCGGTGTTCTGCAGGTAACTTTTCATTAACCATGCATGGAGTTGTGAAAAAGAATTTGCTCCATTCCTGATTTCTTACTATTTTGCAAATTTGTCGCACTTAAATGTTTCAGATTATCTTAGAAATTTTAATACTAGACAAACATAACCCGAGTAAATACAAAATGCAGTTTTTAAATGGTGATTTCATCTATTAAAGAGAAAAAACTTTATTTGTGGCACTCCTTTATTTATAGATGACTATCGATTCGTAACCGATTCCTTAACAGAAATTACCTTTAAAGATAACTGCGACCCAACTATAGTCCAGCAGTAAACAACTTTGAACAGTATATATTTGCATTAAGTGTACACAAGTTTTATTCACATTTTTGGACAACTGTTGAGCTTTATTATATGTATCATTATAATTAATTGTACACATATATGTAGTTAAAAATGTACGGTTACTTCTCTCAAAAGGTTAATTTGACATTTTGCCACATCGGTTATTCTGATTATCGAGAGTTATCTGATTTAATTAGTCAACCTTTGAAATGAATGAGCTTAGAAAACAGGCTCAACACATGTTGAAGCAACTTAAAACTTAATTTCTCAAGTAAATACAACAAAACTTTAAATCTGTGATATATATATATATATATATATATGTTAGGGCTTATACATTAGGGTTGATCGTTAAAGAATCGCGATCTCGATTCATCTCACGATCTCATTTTCAAATGACGACGATTTAAAAAAAAAAAAAAAAAGACCACGAATGTACCGCATTTTGAACTGGGACATCACCTGTATAAAAACAAGCGCTCCCTCCTTCTCCCTCAACAAATGACAACAGCGGATCCTTATACCACGTGACGCAGATGCCCGCTGGTAGGAAAAAAAAACTTGCCGACTTTCTAAACCCCTTTGGCGACTTTTTTTTTTGTTTGTTGTTGTTGTTAAAAGCGACTAGCGACAAATCTAGCAACTTTTACTGGAGTTATTGGAGACGTTTCTGGTGTTTTGGCGACTGATTTGAAAGCACATATTGTTTAGCAGTTACTGTCACGAACGAGCAACGGGAGCCCTCCCCGTCCTAAAGCACTCACAGTCGGCCAGTCTCACAATCGGCTCCGGCTACACCTCAGAGGAACAGAGAGGACACTTGCACAATTTCGCGTGCACAGTCAAAATGAATAGTGCATGTGCAAATCCACCGCTAATCCCACCCTGGTTTACAGAGTGGGATGTAAACTAATATTAAATTTAACCAAAGGACTGTTGTGTGAAATTTCTAGCTTAATGTCCAACCCTCCTGCTGTTTATATTTTCTAAAACATGCCTACCTCTCATCACCTTATGCACAGAAAATATATTGTTAAAAAAATGTTACTATTAAAATTATTCAAAAGTTGTGTGTGTAAGAGAAGACAAGAGAGACATTTATTGTTTTTATGTTCAGTGTCAGCTGTTGCAAAGTTGATGTGCCTGTAATACGTGCAATAAATATTTATATAGGAAAAAAATTGTGAGAGAATCGTGTGTGTGTGTGTGTATATATATATATATATATATATATATATATATATATATATATATATATATATATACACACACACACACACACATACGTGTGTGTGTATACGTGTACATATGTATGTATCTTGAAAACATTTGAGGCAGGCATGGACTTGTCTGCAAGACACAGATCAGGGTTCTAAGTCGAAATACAAACTTCCTGTTCTAAGTTACCCATATTTGTTTTTGCAAGAATGTCTTCTGCTTTCCTACTATAGGTACAAGCCCGCAAAATTACAGACATCTATCTGCTCTCTGAAGATACATTTTACAACAGTTTTGTTCCTCTTAAGCTAAATTCAAGGTAAATAATTTTAGTTTTAACTTTAGTGTTTTGAAAATGACAATGTGTATTGTTCTTAAACACTCAGACAGACAGTTCTCAGAGTTGAAAACTATGGTTTATTTGCATTCCATGCATTACATGTTGCCTGCCCTGTCTAACAGGAAGGAAATGCTTTTAACTATGTATCAATGTATCTTTCTTTCTTCAGTGATTACCAGTAAAACCATGGACAAAGCTGCAGTGCTGACTCATATCCTGAAGTCAAAGGGAGCGCCAA
Source organism: Telmatherina bonti (assembly GCF_933228915.1). Classification (NCBI taxonomy): domain Eukaryota; kingdom Metazoa; phylum Chordata; class Actinopteri; order Atheriniformes; family Telmatherinidae; genus Telmatherina; species Telmatherina bonti. Next base: position 26,797,653 of record NC_136622.1, read on the forward strand.
CGTTTTTAGGTGGAGACGTGCCTGCCTGTGTGATTAACAGCAATAAATATATACTTCCACTTACTGCTGAAGCTCAAGACAACAGCTCGGCTTCCATTGATCATACCATCCACACTTCTTTGTCTGGTGAGGTCAAAAGTGTTGCAATCACCGGTCCAGAGGGATCAGGTAAAACCACTGCTCTACAGAAGCTTGTCCTTGACTGGGCGAAAGGAGAACACCTTCAAAACTTCATGCATGTTTTCCATTTTCAGTTCAGGGAGATCAATTCTCTTAAAGGTGTTGTCTCTTTGGAGACTTTAATCCAACACAATCATCATCTAATCCCTCCCAGGTCTGTTCAACTGGCTGTAGAGAAATCTGATGAGGTGTTGTTTATTTTTGATGGCTTGGATGAATACAAACACAGCCTGGACCCCTCGATTCATGCCTTCATTTCGGACCCAAGTCAGACAACCTCAGTGCCCTGTTTAGTGGCCAGTTTGCTTCACGGATCCCTGCTGAGAGGAGCTACCTTTGTGGTGGCGTCCAGGCCAACAGAAAATCTGAAGTTCTTTAGTGGTACTCAAGTGGAAGTTTTGGGGTTTCTGAAACCCCAACGAAAAGCCTACTTTCAAAGCTTTTTTACTGACCATGCTGCTGCCAGCAATGCACTGCAACACCTGGAAAAGACCCTCGGCTTTTATGATTTCTGCACTTCTCCAAGATTTTGTTGGACAGTTTGTTCTATTTACAAGGTCCTCATTGATTCGGATGCAAAACTTCCTACAACTGTTTCTCAGCTCTTTGGAAGTGTTCTTGTCCACTTGCTTCAGACACTCTCTCTGAGTAACCCTTCCAACAGAGCCCTAGTGTTGGTCCTTGGCAGGATGGCCTCTCATTGCTTTCTTGACCAACATTCAAGCTGCACCAAGGAACACATTGATTCCTTTGGTTTACAACAGTTTCTTACCTCAGTGAATGTTTTCCTGCGAGTAAACGGTGAATTTGAGGTGGGTCAGTGTACCTTCTCCTTTCATTCCCAACTCATGCAAGAGTTCATTTTGGCACTTGCTTTCTTTTTGGACCAGTCCACATTCGAGGGCGTGAAGAAGTTTCTGGAAAAGCACGAAGGGAAAGCAAAGTTCCTAGATTTCTTCTTATCTGGGCTTTTAGAGCCATTCCAGTACAGACCACTGGAGGCCCTGCTGGGAAAATTTAATCCTGAGCAGATGAAAGATTATGAAAGCTGGTTTAGAAGCAGCTTGAAGGAGAAACTTAAATGTTGCCACAGAGATGAGCACTACAGATGGTTCCACCTGCTGCACCAAGCTCAGAATGAGAATTTGGTTAAGGAGATCATGACTTCATCATCAATACCAGGCACCGATAACAGCGATTTGAGTCTCCAGGACTGCGTAGCTGTGAATTATGTTGTTTCATGCCTTGGTAAAATGGAGAGATTAAATCTAAAGCATACAAGAAACTTTTCAGAGGAGAAGGCAGAAGCCCTGGCTCCAGCATTGAGTTTGTCACACCAGATAAGGTAAGTCAGGTTTAGAAAAATCGTGGTTAAATGCATGTTTCCCTTCACATGCTGAGAATAATGTGTGAAATTGATCTATTGTGTTCCCTAGCCTATCACAGATCAGTACAGGGGCTGTCCAGCATCTGGCTGCAGCTTTCAGCAGAGGCGTTATCAGGGAGTTGTGTCTCTCCAATTCCCACATCAGTGATGAAGATTTCAACATTCTTTGTGGGGGACTCAAAGAAAGCAAGCTGTACAAACTAACGTAAGTATAACTGATAATCTTTTTTATTTTATTGTTTTTTTATCTATGCCTTTTGTTAATATGTATATCTGGTAGATAAAAAGCAATTTGGTTATGTTCGCTACATTTCGTTTTTAGTGTTGAAATGTGCAAACTGACAGGGGCCAGCTGTGAAGGTGTGGCTTCTGTCCTGACCTCAGAAACCTCTCAGCTACACACACTGCAAATCAGGTTTGATGGCATCGGTGATCTTGGCTTTACAAAGCTGTGCAAAGCCATGCACAGTCCTCAGTGCAGACTACAGGATCTTTAGTATGTACTTGGTTATTAAAATTTTACATTGAAACAGTGTTTTGTCTTCTTTCTGCTGACTTCCTTCCTCAAACGTTTGTAACTGACATCTATTTGTTCCTTTTGAAGCTTGCAAAAGTGTGACTTGACCGCAGCATCCATGGATGCTTTTGCAGCAGCTTTGTGTTGTGGTCAGTCACCACTAAGAAAAGCGAACCTGGCAAGTGAGGAGATCGGCGACAACGGAATGGAGGTTTTGTGCAAAGCCTTGCAACACCCTCTGTGTCAACTTCACAGCATTAGGCAAGTCTGTTTCAGCATAATAAAACCGCATTTTGTGCCATCAGTTTTTATGCATTACAAGACCTGCAGCGATAAGAAGCAGATTATATTAACATCTGCGTATTTTTATCTTTTATCATAGATTGTTTGATTGTAGCCTGACAGCTGCAAGCTGCTCTCATTTGAAGGAAGCCTTAATGTCAGATCACTGCTCTCTGTTGGAGCTAGATCTGTCATGTAACGAGTTGGGCCAGGAAGGCGGACTGCTGCTCTGCCAAGGCCTGAGTCGACCCGGTTGTCTCATGCAAAGTGTCAAGTAGGCCACTTTCACAAATGGTCTTGACTTTTTGTGGCAAATTACAAACAGTAAGATGAATTTTTAGCTGGAATATACTCTGCTTCATCCAACAGTTTGACCAGATGCGAGTTAACTCCGGCAGTCTTCAAGGAACTTGGCTCACTACTAAGAAATGGGACTTGCCAACTCAAGTCCCTGAGTGTGGGTCTTAATAAAGGGGGAGATCAAGGGGCTAAACATCTTTGGGATGCTGTTGCACATCCAAGCTGCTTGTTAGAGGAATTAGAGTAAGTAGCAAAAAGGGGGAAATCCTTACATAATTTAATCAACACTTAATTGTGCATTTGATTTCATTTTCTTTGGCTGCTCTGTATTGCAGTGTTGAAATGACCAGTTTGACAGATGCCTGTGTTGAAGACATGTGTGCTGCTGTAAGGGCCAGTAAGACTTTGAAGAGGCTGGAGATGAGAAACAACACACTGACTGATGCCTCTGTACCACTGATTGTCCAAGTTGTAAAGGAAAGCCACATCATGGAGGAGTTGGTGTAAGCATCATTTGCTTTATTATAAAATGCATTGAGGTAGTGAATTAAATGTTTGGTTTTCTTTACATGTAGGAAAGTAAATTTAACAAGAATCTACCTACTATATTTGTTTGCATCTCTTTCAGCCTGAGGTATAATGACTTCAGTGAAGATGTCTTTGAAATGCTGGAGGAGTGTAACAAAATAACATACTAAGGACGAGTCTGACTACCACAGGACCAGCCTACTTGCCAGTTTACTGAAAAATGCACAGATCAGCTATAATATCCAAATCAATCACTGTAAATTTCATGTTAACTAATTAAATTGTAATATTTTAACGCATAATCTTGGATTTTAACATAGCAACCAAAGTCTGTGATAGCAGCCCACTCCATGAGCATGCTACAAAACCTGCTCAGGAACATCTCAAACAGCCCAAATGCTTGGAGCATCTGCAAGATTTGACAGAGCAAGTCTGATCTATGGAACTATTATCTATGGTTAAAAAATAAAAGTGATCAATGGATGACTTAAACATGCAACAACCCATCTGCTACCAGCTTCTTGGAACCAAACACCCCCAGGATCTACATCCATCCCTCAATGGCTGCAAGCATCAGAGGAATCAATGCAATAGATTTAAATGGTACAGATATCAGGAAATACATGTATGGAAAATGAAATGACTGGCTCTGACTACCTAAAAATAAACCGTTTTTCTCTTTCCTTTTAGTGGTTAAAAACTTAATGTAAATCTCAGAATAAGTAACCAAACCTGTTGCTGTGCCACTTCCTCTTCAGGCACATTTCCCATTTACATTATAAAATAATGTAAATGGAAAATTAAGTGTTGAAAATTAAGTACTTTCAAACTTAATTTGATGCTTTAATCTTTCAACCAAAAAAACTTTGGGATGTTTAGAATATTGAATCATAAGCACACAAGGTTCCATGTATTTAATAATTAATGTGATTTGTTTTCAGCAGTGAAATATATTACACATTTCCACAAAGAAAATCTTATTTACATTCATCGGTGGTAGTGTAAGCAGTTCTAAAGTTTCTGTAACTCCCCCAATCCCTCATGCACACACACAAAAATATAAAAAATATCTCTGTCCACTCTTGTAAACAAGAACTTGTAAACTTGTAAAGAGAAAAAGTCACTCAAAGCACAGCTTGATCTGCACACCACATATGGAGTTTTCATTTATCCAAAGCCCTGTCTCCAGATAAACATCTCCAGTGGATTTGATTAGAACAAAAAAAAAAACATTTTCAGGATGTCACTGTAAGGAGGACCCTCAGTGAACATGAGTGTCTCCATTACGGACACCAGTGTGGTTTCTGTCCTTCAGTGTTGGGGTCTGACTGGCATTCTTACAGCTACCAGAAACCTCCTCCTCTGAACTGCTCTCCATGTCGCTGCGGTCATCTTTTGTCACCTGTAACACAAAAACACAATAATCACACTAACCAGTATCGGAAGCATGATGGAATTTAGCATTAAAACAAGACAAAATAAAAAAATAAAAAAAGTCTACATCCTGCTACTTGCTGTATAAAACAGTAACGGTAGCTTTTTAAGAAGCGTGTAAAATTTGTTCTACAGACCACAGAAACCAGTACTTACCTTCCCCTTGAAAATGGCTTTGATAGCAATGCGAGTGATCAGGTAAAACCAGATGATGTGAAGAGCCTGCAGGACCAGTAGCAACCCATTCAACAGCCACCATGCTCGATAAGGCCCAATAATCTCCCAGCTCTCAAACAAAACGCTGTAAACAATCCTATGACAAATACACACATTTTGAAAAACGTGTTCAGTAAAAACAAAAAAAAAGCTATTACTATGTTAGCATGTAAAAAGTCTGAAGCAGCAGGTTTTTTTATGACTCACCAGAAAGGAAAGATGACAAGTCGAGTGAGGAAAAAGCTTATGCTGAATACCACAAAGAGGCTGTCACATAGCCTCTGGTATTTCGCATAATTAGCCAGCTTGGCTGCCTTGGGGAACAGATAAGACATCAATGATTCACAACAGTAATATATCAAACCAAAATATGTGTTGCAGTTTACAGCACTGAAATTTTGTCACAGCAATGTTAATAATACATTTGGTTTTTTTTTTGAGTGAGGGAAAATATGAAGCACTGTTCATTAAAAATGTTTAACATTTTCATTCCTTCTTTACATTTATTATTCAGCATATTAGAAAAGGGAAAAAGGTGTCATTGTTTATTTACCTCAAGGAAGATGTCAGAGGCATCATGCACACACATGACCAATGTACCAGCTCTTAGCATGTTGTTGCCGTAGGAAAAGGTGATGAGTAAAATAGTAGCCAGGTGGTGAACGAACATCATGACAAAATCCTGGTATTGTTGAAATGAAGGGAAATGACAGAAAAAGACATGGATGATTACAATGCTTAAGTCATCTGCAATGTAAATAAAAACAGACAAAAACAAGTGCAACTAATCAATACTGACACTCTGCTTTCCCCAACATGTAAAACAAAACATGTGTAAAGTAATGAGCTGTTATATTGCATTTATCCCAACAAAATAAAAACACAGGGGAATGGTTCAATAAGACTGAACAAAAGGTTATGGCACAAGTCGGTCAAGCCAAGATTTCAATCACCACTGAAATGTTGTAAATTATTTAAAACAGACAACTTGTTTCAAATGATCTCGCAGCTAAAGGAATCTCAGCTGCAAAGATCTCTTGAAACCAATAAAGGAATATTGCATGCTAAAAATGTGTGCAATCCCATGTCAGAGACAGCTGGACAATTATTAAAATGCCTAAAAATAGTTATTTCTGGTGCACTGGTAATACTAGCTCCTGAGTCCAGAGAAGAATCTATTGATATGTTTGTTGAATGGCTGACTGAAGAAGCAAAGTCTCCCTGTAGTTTTCAAATATCACCTTCGTCTATAGACATCTTTATTCTCCAGTTTAGCCAAACACATAATCATGACTTGGTGTTATGTTCTAATAACGTCTAATAATGTCACACTTGAAATACTCTGTCAAAGAGGTTAGATGTGGAGCTATTGAGGCAGCAACATAGATTAAGAGGTCGTTGACTCACCTTACGTTTAATGTCTGTGAACTGGGAGAGCATCAGAGACGAATAGAAAGCCAGCTCAGCAATATAGTAGGTGTACTGTCCAGGACTCAGAGGCTTTGTGGAGGGAATTAGCAAACACATCATTTATAACCAGGTAACCCCACTGACCTGACTGCACTGTGTAGGAGCTGGACTGATAAGAGTGTAACACCCAAAAAATATGTTACTAACCTGAAAAGGGTAGTTATACCAACACTGCCTTGTATCCCACATCCAAGGCGACTACAGAGATGGATCAAATACATCAACAGTTTCATTATAAACATGATCGATTTTCAAATGATAATACAAGCTACTGTTTTATTAAACAACTGGAGTTTCACTGTTTGCCGAAAGCGTATAACATGGTAGTTTAACTTACCACCCACAAATGGCAGATGGCATAGGTAAAAATCCCCAAGTAAAAGGTGAATCGCCACCTGAATGGACGGAAATCAAAATAACCAGGAGTTTAGAAAATGTCTCTGTGAAGCTGTACAAAGAAAGATCACATTCATGCCAAGATAGCGCTCAATGCATCTGGACTGATGAGATTCCCGTGTATGTGCTGGTATCTTTTTATTCTCATAGCATACCATAGGAAAAGTGATCACTAAAATATTACTGTTCTTACTATGTGAATATTACTAACTTTCATGACAATCCTTCACAAAGTTTTTGAGAATTTGATTTAAGACCATCTTAACACTTGGCAGTGACAACAGATGTAAAGTAAAACAAAAACTTATAAAGGATTATTTTTCCCTTTACATCACCACTGTAGTATGCTTGAAATGCTGGTTCCTGTGTTTGTGTCCTTGTTTGAGTTCATTGAACTCACTCTGCACATCTTGGTATATAAAACGCTTTAAGCATGAAATCGAAACCCTTTCAGAAATCAAACATGGCCTTTTATCTTAAATGACTGATTTTACTCTTCATGTTCATTAATATTCCAAAAAGGAAATAAAACCAAAGCTTGTGAAACATCAGGCTTAAGAAAACAAAAAAAAAAAAAAGAAAAAAAAAAAAAAAAAAGATATTTTTAAAAAATATATACATATGTTCCTTTATATCTTAACATAGGTGTGTCCAAAGATTGAGGGCTGCTATCCTGCAGGTTTTGGATGTTTCCTGCTGCAGCACATTTAAAACAATAGGTTAATAGGTTAACATGCTTGGGCAGCACTTGCTTTGAAGCTATTGAGGAGAGATATTTAATTTGAATCGGGTTTGTTAGAGCAGGAAAATGTCTAAAACCTGCAGGACAGCAGTCCTTGAGGAGTAGAGCTGGAAACCCTTTATCAATAAGTTCATTCAAATGCAGCTATTATAAATCACAGATAAAAAAAAACAAACAAACAGAGGACTACCTTTTAAATGTCACAATAGTCTTAAAAATATACATTATGAAGACTATTATATAAAAAATGAAAAATATAATCATGGGCCAAAGCAATGCTGAATAATGTACCAACAACTGACTGGATGTTACCTCATTTCAATGCTCCTATATGTGGTGTGGATGCAACCATAGTAAAAGCCCTTGAAGAAATTTTGTCCACCTGAGGACAGTTCTCAATCCTCTGAGAAATCTCCTAGAACTGTCTGAACTATAAGCACCTGTACACATTTCAGTACCGTCAATTATGCGCTTCTTTATGTTATGTACGCTACATTCCAATCCAGGATCCAGGACCCACGGCCCTGCATGGTTTAGACATGCTCCTACTCCAACACACCTGATTCTGATTAATTAACTTCATCAAGATGTCTGCAGCCTGTCAATGAGCCATTCATCTCATTCATGTGTGTTAGAGGAGGGGTTACCTCTCTGTGCACAGCAGTGGGTCCCCAAGGCCCTGGAGTGAGAAACACTGAACTTCATGACAGTGAATTAGAACTACCTACATGCTTTCACAGAACTTTGTCTGCACACTGGGCCTGTCTTGGTTTCTACGGACACGAAACCACCTCTGTATTTTCCGTTCATCCCAGTCCAGCTGCTTGGAGAGCCCCTCCAGTTGCATCGTGTCTGGACACTAAGGAAGACAGTATTGGACAATTGTCAAATAGCTTGCTTTTTCCAGTCTCTGCTTGTAAAGACCAGCATACAAACTGGCACTTTTGATGCATGACGAGGGGTATTTACAAAGCATATTATTAAGCCTGTGATGGTGTATACCAATCCAATAACATCCTGCTGCAGTGTTCACCGGAGCATGTAATGAACTACAGAGCAAACACAGGCTAATGTACCTTTTTGGACTGATACAGCCTCTCCAGGACAGCATTGGGCTGAGCTCGCCGAGGCACTCCCGCCTGAATCTGAAGTATGTGGGCACAGGGCTTGGCCACTAGCCTGTGTACACACAGACGGAGGGGCAAATGAGAGGGTGGGAACACATACATGGTGTGGTATTAAGAGAGGCATTTATTAAGAAACACATAGGTCAGTGGAAGTCATAGAAAAAAGCTTAATACTACAGTACCTTACATGAACTGCTAGGGTTTCACAGTTTTTCTACACACTTATGTTTGATATAGGTGAAGGACTCAGTCATGAATGAAGGGAAAAAGATCATAATAGCAGCTATAAGAGAGACACAGGGAAGCGTTAGAAGCCCTTCAGAATGTAGCACCTAGTCTAAACAGAGCGTGATGACCCATCATGTGAGTTTGGAAAACTTTGTATGGGAGGGACTACTACCCACTATACTAATGACTGTCACAAGATTATCTGGTTTAGCTGACCAGTGTTTAGACTAAAATTCATTCATGCCATGTCAATGCTGAATGAAAAGCAGAATAAAGTGAACAGAGCTTTGGTTTATCCCTTCACTGGTCACTTTACCCCAAACCTGACAGTTAGGGTTTCTTAAATCCACATCAGTGAAGTGCTGCATCTGTTTATAATCCTCCAACATCAAACTAGGAGGTACCAAGTGCTCAGTTTCCAGTTATTAAAATTCACTGGTATATAAAGAGTTACATAAAAAGACAAGAGCAAATCCTGCAAACATACAGGATTTTCTTATTTAAAAAACTTAGAAAAGAATTGCCTGGAAAAATTTAGAGTCGTATAAGTGCTTCCAGATACAAAGACTGACTTGTTTATCAAGATTCCTGAAAGTAGCAATACTTGTGGAGTTACAGTTCCTATTTTGATAGTTATGCTGGTCTTCATGAACCACTGAAACCTGTGTCCTCCCACAGAGCAGCCCGTCCAACAAAGGAGAAACTAAAGTTTTTACAAAAGACAAACAAACTTACCTTTCAAAAAGCAGCCTAAGTATTAAAACAAGCACAGCCAGAGGCAGGGCATACAGCAAGTCCTCAGATCTGGGGTACTCCACTCCAGGCGGGGGGTGCACCAGGTCTGCCCAGGACACATTTTCGGGAAGCCAAAACCTCTCACTCCAAATCCAGGCCGAGATAAAGGAAGTCATCGGGGGAGCAGAAAGTAAACAGGATCAGTCGTGGTAAGTAAGTTAAACCTGAAAAGTCACTCGGTAGTGAAGTTCTGATGCCTCACTCCTAAGCTGCTCTGAGTACGCATCACTTCTGCTGAACTCTTATGGGTAACTGGACAGACTTCTGGTTTGGCTGCAGCTGTTAGACAGGAAACACCCACCACTGTTTCCACATAATCCAAAGCGTAAGTACAAGGTTTTTTGTTTTTTTTCTCTCTCTCTCTCTCTCTCTCTCTCTCTCTCTCTCTCTGAGACTGCCTCCTCATTATTGTTGTGTCATAGTTTTAGGGCTGTGTTCAGATGCCACGAGCAGCTGACATTATGAGCAGAAATACGCTGAGCTACACGTCACCTGTAATTAGCAGCTAACGTCTTTTAATGATCTTAACCTGGTTATCCCAACAGCCAATTAACTTTAACCTAAAAGTGTTGCTGGTTGTTTACTGGTGAGTTATTCATTCATACAAAACTAACTTATAACTATTATTACTTAGTTTAGGTTCCTCTGGCTTTTGTGGCAGTCGTCCCCTCCTTTTATTAGTTATATTATTTAGGGACCATGTATAAATTCAAACTTAGGCCCACTTGATGCAGGCTAATTTACATCTGCAGTATCCTTACAGGACACAATAAAAAGGCATACAAATAAATCCACAATACCTCAAGATTCTTCTTCTTTTATAATCTGTAAGTTCCAAGTTTGTGCCGAAGTAATGGATAAATCACCTTTGCAGGATGGAGTCTCTTCTTCTTTGTTAGCCTTTTTGTGGCTATTTTATCTCCAGTTTCCACCATAAAGTCATATATTCAAGCTCAGGTTGAGAGTTGAACAGATGCAGGCCATGCCATTGATTTGACATGGCTTCCTACGTTGCTTTATCACTGAAAACTGAACCTCCTTTTTGACTGATTTATTGAGAAAAGCATCCAAAGTTTCCGTAACCCCCTGTGCATTTAGTATGGAGGTAATGACTGCTATTTTCCCTGACTCTTTAACCTGCATGTAATTCCATATGTTTATAAGTACACATTTTTACTTTAAGAACTCTCTGAATTTCTCATGGCATAGCTTCAACAAAGTGTTGGAAACATACCTCAGGGATTCAGTCTTCATATTGGCATTATAGCATGACACAGTTGCTGCAGAGTTCTTTGCTGTGCATCCATGATGCAAGTCTTGTTTCACCACATCCCAAAAGTACTTTCTTGGATTGAGATCAGGGGACTGTGGAGGACATTGAACTCATTGTTATGTTCAAAATGCAGTTTGGAAATTATTTGTGCTTTTTGACTTGGTGAATTGTCCTGCTGGAAGTAGCAATAAGAAGATGTGTCAACTGTGATCATAAAGGATGGTCATGGTCAGCAAGAATACTCAGATAGGTTGTCGTGTTTAAATGATGCCCCGATATGTACAAAGGGGCCTAAAGTGTGCCAAGTTATATCTGCCTTGCCATTATATCACTAGCAGCCTGAACCATTGATACAAGGCAGGATGGATCCATGCGTTCGCCTTATTTACACCTAATTCTGAAACTACAATCTAAATATCCTAAGTTTAGTGAGCCAGTGAGAATTGTTGCCTTGGTTTCCAGTTTTTAACCTGGTGGGAGCTCTTCTACTGCAAAAGCCTATCAGCTTCAAGGTGGGACTTTTTCTTCGTCTTCTTTCTTTCTGCCACCTGGAACCAGTCAGCTAATTGTCCCATGACTTATGACGCCAGCAAGTAGGGGTGAGAAATCAAATCGGAAAAATGCAATATCGGGATTTTTGCTTCACAGTTTTAAAATAGTTTTTTTTTAAAAAAAAAAAATAAACCATTATTAAATTTTTGTCATTTTTGTTGTTTTTGTTTATCTTTTTACTTGTCTTCTTGGGCATTATGGCAGCAGAATGATGGTCTGGCTACTGTGTTGTTTTCTCCTAATTGAAACTAAGAAAAATGATGAGCAAAGAAAGTTTTGTACATATCTTTTTTTAGTTTTTAGTCTAAAAAAAATCAATTATATTGAAGAAACAGGAGAATCGCAATTTAAATAGAATCAGCACCCAAAAAAATCAGAATCGAATCGAATCGGAGCAAAAGCATAGCGTCACAGCCCTACCAGCCAGCAAGGTATTTTTGCCCACACAACTGCAGCTCACTGGTATTTTCTTTTTTCCCCAGATCATTCATTGGATTCTCCAAAGATCCTAGTGCATAAAAATCCAACTAGAAAAAAAAAAATCCAACTAAATTAGCAGTTTTTCAAATACAGTTTTCAAAGCAGTTATCGGTGCTGGACCTGCCTGTCTAGTGCCAACAACTATGTCTTGTTCCAAACCATTTAAATCCCCTCGCTTCCCTTTTGCTCCTCATTCTGGTGCAAAGTTTGAACTTTGGCAAGTTATCGTAACCATGTCTAGATGCCTGAATACATTTAGTTGTTGCCATGGCTGATCAGGTACTTGTGTTAAAAAGTAACGGAACATTAGTACCAAATAAAGAGACAGGGGAGTGTACATTGTAAATTTAAGTATTTTGGTTGTCCAGATCGGCATTTCACCCAAAGACTGCTGGGATAGGCTCCAGCTTCCCCGCGACCCTGAACTGGATTAAGCGGTTAGGAAAATGAATGAATGAATGAATGGTTGTCCATATCAATACAAATTAGCTGAGCAATGCGTATGTTTGCCCCTACAACAGTTGCACCACAATTTCACTCTCATGTATGAAGCTGATCCAAAGGTCAATATTTAGCAATGTAGTAAAACTGAAGATATTTATTTTTATATGGCATTTCTAGTGTATTTTATCATGATTTATATTTAAATCTAAGCTAATTGATAAACACGTGGCTAACAGAGCATCACAACAGACAAGATGGATGCTACGCATACATTACATCCACTCTTCACAGTGGTGGTCCAACTCAGTGGAATCGTGTATATTTTTACATCAGTACCAAGCCTCTAGAGAGCAGCTCAGCACCCTGAACAAAACCTCTCTGTGTAAGTATGCAGCTGCAGCCTCCGAGATGCCCTACACGAATACATGACCTAGTGTGGAGGGGCTTAGGACTTCAGCCACAAAATGAGGGGGGGTCCTGTGTTTAGGAATGGTCTGTTGTTTTAGCTTCACCATGAGATTTAGACCACTCTTCAGCTGTTTGTCTGTTTACTTAAATACATATGTATTGTCCTTGTCTTGTGTTTACCTATCACAAAAGGTCTGGTATAAAGTGCATGCCATCCCATTAGTGTCCCCCCCCCCCACTGTCACTGCTTGGACTGTTCCATTTCACATCTGAAAAAATCTGATAGTTGGGGAAGAGTTCTTCATGTCAGGGACTGCTGAAGCCTCAGCACACGCAGAACTGTAGCTGCTGGATCACATCTAGGTAATATTTTCTGCCTAGTTTTATTTTTTAACCTTCTAATTAGTACATTTCCTGTGGTCAAGTCCTCAAAAGAAATTTCTGTGCAGTCTGGTGTAGCTGTCCCTTTTAGGAGTGCTTATGTGTTCATAGATGAGCATGCAGTTTTCTGTTTACCATTAAGTACTGACAGATCTCTAACAATAAGAATGATGCCTGTTTTACCTGTTTATTTATTTGTTTGATTTTAATCTATATATGTACATTCACATTTAATGTACCTTTTTTTTCCCCAGATAAACAAATGGATCAGAAAGAACTGAGTGATCCTCTGAACAATGTATCATTGATTAAAGGTAACCCAACTTTTCTGTATTTTCCTTTAATTATAAATAGAAATAAATTGCATGAATGACTTGGGAATGTTTTTATGGTGTCTAACACAGTGTGTCTTGTAAAATTATTGTGTTTAAGTAGAAAAAAAAGCATGAGTCACCGTTGAGATCAGTGCTTAGACCTACGAGGACAGTTTGTTGGCTTTAGAGCTTACAGTGGCGTGGATGGCCTTGTTTTTAGTGGCTGATCTCTCTCCTCCTAACAGCTTATCATAGGATGGAGTCTCTGCACTGAGGACTTTAATGTGCATTAACGCTGACATTTTGATGACTAATTTAAGCAGAATGTTGTGGATCATGCCATGAGAGCTTAGTACAAAGAATCTGAAAAACCAACAGGGACATTCACATCCAAAACTGCAACCACATTGGTGAGTGAATCAGTCATTGCATGCTGAATGAATTTTCAATGCCCAACGAGCACAAGGCAAACAGTGTCCTTTTCACACAGAAAACTTCTCAGAATCAGCCAAATGCAGAACATTTTGTAGTCGTAATTGAATATCACTCCTGGGAGTGTGATCATCACTTTCAAAGAGGATATTGTCAGCATTCAGCGTGAGTGGCGCTAACCCTCTGATTCAGTTTGCTTACATGTTCACTTGGGAAGAAACAGACAGCGAGGAAGCATGGACCATGATGGCTGTAGCCTTCAGCACATGAGCTAAAAAAAGACTTTCTCCTACCATTTTTTTTCTGCCGTCACTTGAGGCAGTGCGACGCGCAATATTCCCCACTAGTCTGTGAGGTATTTTTACTCACTGACTAATCCCATTACTTCTTTCTCAGGTGTCATTCTTTTGCACTAAATTCCATAAATTAGCTATTGTAACCAATTTCTCTTAAGATAAAATGTTGCACTCTCTTATGAAATACCCTTTAACCCCCCACCCTGTTATCTTCAGAAAGCATTCCACTTTCAGACAAAATGAACACAAACAACGTACTTTCATTACAGGGAGCCCACTCACATTCCGGCTGGCACTCATACATATGCATACATGAAGGAGCATGCAACCACGTACTGGGGAGAGCACTGCCCTCTCATTCATTGTCTGGCACACAGCAGGGTGGTCATGTGCTTGAGTCAGAGGGTACCATCAGCCCCATAGCCTTTGTTTCATGCTCATTCATTTTAAAGACATCAATCAACAGCATCTGATAACATCACTAACAATGTGTGGTTATTCAGCCATGTGCACTGCAGTCAGTGACATCAAAATTTTAACAACTGACGCATTTCTTTGCAATCCAAGTGCTGGTTTGTGTCCATTTATGGTGCTCATGCATGACCCGTCCTGCCTCTTGCATTTGGCCTCTAGTTAATGCTCCGTCCAAGATGAGATCATCTCTTTTCCTAGCTATGATAGATTAGGGGATCAAGATATTCAGTGAGCGTTTGAGAAGCATAGGTATTTGTGGAGTTTGTTTCCATCTCCAGGAAGCACAACAAACCCCTGACAACGCTGGCAAGTCTGTTCCCTTTGTGTCCTGGTTTCCAGCTACGCACTATTAATGGCTAAAGTAAAATGTGCCGGTGACTTGTGTGTGGTTGAAGTGGCGGACGGTTTAGTGGGAAAGCTTGAAAAGAAAATGCAGATAACTGCAGTTGTGTCTATTTCTGGGTTAGCAATTAGTTTATGTAATAGGCCAATTCAATATCTTGGGAAATCACACAGCAGCCCTGGTTAAATATTTGGGACTGTGGCGGATTTAACATGGTGGAGTTTTCTGTTATCCTTGTGTTTTTACGGTAACTGACTCAGTTTCCATCATTAGCCTGATGTGTCATGTCATACCTCACATTCCAGTGATGTTGTTTGTGGTTTGATAAGGGGCTCTGCTCTCACTGCTGCACATTCATGTTTGGAGAGCATATCTCATGAATAGGGTTGTAATTTTTGCTTTTGTTGTGGTTTTATTTTTCTATTAGATGATCTTACCAGATCAAACATGGGATCCTCTGGCGACTCTGAAAAAACCATTCAGCGCTTGAACGATGAACTTCAGGAAGCTCAGGAGCTTGCTAGTACGGAGAAACATAAGTGCATGGAACTACAAGGTAAGTTGGATCATCTCAGGTTTAGATACACATTTAATCTGTTCCAAATTAATGGTATGATTGCGTTTCTATTTTCAAGGTCTCCTGGACGAAGAGCGAAAAGTAAATAAGCAGCAAGCTGAGAAATCTGCAAAACAGATTCAACAGCTTCAAGGTATTTTTCCAGTTGGGTGATTGAAGAGTTTCTGTCTTTATAGCCAAAGAAGCAGGTTTAGTAAATGTCACCACTTCTTATCTAAACACTGACTTTGGTGTGGACAGGTCAGCTGCAGCAGCTCCAAAATGAGATGGGTGTGCTTAGAGAGCAATTAGTTAGCTCTTCCAGTTCACACGATGAACTACAAAGTGCACGAGATGAGGTGAAATCCCTGAAACGTGCCCTGGAAGCGGCCACCGCAGAGCGGGAACGTGATGTCACAGCTATCCAGTCCAACCTGGCAACTGCCTCTAAGGATCTGGAGAAGTGGCGTCAGACGGCCAGCAAATATGAGCGTGAGATTGACAACCTACAGCGTGACTTACAGCAGCAGAGCAATCAGTGGCAGAAAACAGCAGAGATACAAGGTATTACATTGTCTGAAACTCTATTAACTTATTTTCATTCTAGTAATTATTTAGCTCAGACAGCCTTGAGAGAAACTCTTAACAAACAAATCTGACATTCCTGAGCTAGGGTGTGCATTACATAGTATTTCTTAATCTGATGGCTATAAGATGCTTTAGATTGACTTCAGATTTCTGTTTTTTTTTTTTATTTATTTATTTAGATTTTTTATTTTATAGATGTAAAAAAAAAAAAAAAAAAAAAAAGGTTAACTTCAGATTTCTGTTTTTTTTTTATTATTATATTATTTTTTAAATAAAAAAGTAAAAAAAAAGATTATCTTTAGATTTCTGTTTTTTTGTTTTTATGATTATTTTATTATTTTATAAAGACGATTTCATAATTCAGTTGTTTACAAAAGAAGTAAAATTTTTAAAAAAAGTTTCATGTTACTTTTTACGGAAGCGTAGAGCTGTCATCCCCATAAAAAAAAGTTTGGGCCTAATTACGTTAAAACGTCATAGTTTTATTGTAAAAACATGAAACGTATCACGTTATAACGTGATAAGTTTATTGTAAAAACGTGAAACATATCACGTTATAACGTGATATGTTTTATTGTGAAAACGTATAACCACTTGAACACTGGAGGGATTGCATCTCTCAGCTGGCCCGGGAGCGCCTTGGGACCCCCCGCAGAGTTGGCAAATGTGGCTGGGGAGGGGGGCTTCCCTGGTTACTGCTGCGATGAGAACCCCAATAAGTGGTAGAGGAGGGATGGATAGATGGCACTTGAATGCACCGATGATGTTTGCATTCATTGCGATTCTCGTCCCGCTCAAGTTTCAATTAGAAATGATGCCACGTCAGGGGGATTGGACTCATTTTTCCTTCTGTACAGACCCATGCCTTTTAAAACTGTCCTTAAAGTACGCATATTTATAATAATGGATCGAAAGTGTTCCAAAGAACCATAATTTCACAATGTCTCAACCCAAGTATAAAGAAAAACTTTATCAAGTCCTGTAAATGAGCCATTTGTGATCTCCTACCCACCCCGCACACAATTTCCTCATCTTAAGTCAAAAATTACCAAGTTCACGTTGTCAGATACATGATATGTTTCACGTTTTTACAATAAACTTATTACGTTATAACGTGATATGTTTCACGTTTTTACAATAAACTTACCACGTTATAACGGGATAGTTTCACATTTTTACAATATACTTATCACGTTATAATGGGATAGTTTCACATTTTTACAATAAACTATCACGTTATAACGTGATACGTTTCACGTTTTTACAATAAAACTATCACGTTATAAGGTAATAAGGCCCAAACTTTTTTTTATGAGGATGACAGCTCTACGCTTCCGTAACTTTTAAATTCTCTCTGCAAGCTAATTAGGAGCAGAGCATCTGTTCAAAGATTGCATCATTATGTAAAAGGTTTTTTTTTGTTTTGTTTTGTTTTGTTTTTTTTTTACTTTTCAGCCAGCGAGCTGCAGTCCATGCAGGTGGAGTGTAACGGCCTTCAGAAGGAGTGTTCTGTCCTGCGATCTGAGAAACAGGACATGATGAATAAGCACCAGAAGGAAAAGAGCAGTCTGCAAAGTGAATGTGCCTCTCTCAGGGCAGAGAAGGAAGAACTCCTCAAGAGTCACCATAAGGAGAAGGCCAGCCTGCAGAGTGAATGTGCAGCACTGCGCAGTGAGAAAGAGGCAGTGCTGCAAAAGCAGCAGCAGCTGGAGAAAGACCTTGTCAGGTCAGTGCACTGATTTACATCACCCTGGGCGTAGTTTTCCTCTGTCCCAGTGGCTTGGTTCAGCACCAGCATGACTGATTATACAGTATACTACACACTTTTCATCCTGTCATCCTTCGTCTTTTGCTCTCTTATTATCTCCTATTTGGTTTTCTATTTCTGTGTGTCATGCTGAATTAAACTTTTTTCTAAGGTGTATCATAATGCACCAGTTTCCCTGTGTGATTTGTCAAGTGTTTCTGATTCTTATTGCTCGGAGCTCTTCTGAGCTTTTATTCTGCTTGTTTGTAGCGTGCGAGGCCAGAATTCTGAGCTGAACAACAGCCTCAGAGCTCTCGAGCGATCTCAGCAGGAGTTGGAGAAGAAACTGGTGGCCTTGC